>NC_057360.1:9673541-9993333 GCF_016509475.1 Prionailurus bengalensis | reverse complement strand
GGACCTACGCTGGCCCCCTGGGACATGGCAACAGTCTGATTCATGGCCAGAGTGGTAGACACAGGAGTGTTTATACACACATGTTCACGTACAGGATTCTAAGAGTATTACGTTCACATGAAAACAGGAAAACACCCACAGTGACAAAAGAGTTGCAGTGCAATTTCAGAGACACATCCAGATGGCAAGGAGCAAAGGAAAAAGCAGGTGGTAATGAAGCCAAAGTGGTGAGCAGGGGTCCTTCCTTTAGTAAGTGTGGCAGTGGTGGGAGAGAGAGAGGACAGTAGTTGAAAGGGGTGGAGACTGGGGTGGAGGGTGAGGTCTGTGGGCTGATAAACCCACACATACCTCGAGATTTTGAGGGAAGGTTCTATGGGAAGGGATACACTGAAGATACAAGAACAAGAGGAGGTGAAGAGATGAGGCAGGAACTTGAAGGAAATGAGAAGACACAGAATTAAGAGTGAAAAGTGGAGGACCATAGTAATGGAAATGAATTTCTTAAAAGCGAACGCAAAGGAGAAGACGGACCTAGAAACATGTAACGCAGAGGGAGGTGGTGGGGCTCAAATCGGACAGCTACACTTTTCTCAGTAGTCCAAAGGTAGGCATTTTCAGAAAATAAAAACAGGAAAACAGAAAAAAGGTAGAAAGGTTCTAGATAAGAGAAGAGGTTTGGGAATGTTAAGGGATGCGGCAGGGAATCCACCAGAGGTGAGTCCAAGGCCAGCACGGGTTCCAGTGAAGGCCCCGCTGAATGCACGTGGAGTTCAAGAAACGGGGAGTCCTCATCTCCCCGGAAGTTCATTTCTCTCTTCACAACCGGCACTCAAGGATCACATACAAAGACGAAGGCTTCCTTGCTTCAGGAAGAGTTCACGCTACCCAGCTTCACACAGGTTTCTGACTTTCAAAGCCCTTTAAGAAGAGGGCGCAGCTCAAACGCTACCTTTTCACGGTTCCCAGCTCTCTAACCCAAAAGCGAAAATCTGTACCTTCTGTATACTACTGCAACACATTTGGTACTTCTCCAGCATTTTCTGGGGTGGGGAAGGGAGAAAACTGAGCTATGGCACACACAACAATGTGGATGAATCTCAAACATACGATGCTAAGTGAAAGAAGCCAGACTCAATAGCTACCTTGTACGATTCCATTTATGTGGCATTTGGGAAAAGACAACACTGAAAGGGACCATCAAAAGGAATCAATCAACCGCCTTAATTTACACATGAGAAAAACAGAAAAACACACAGAACTATTCCCACTGAAATAACTGAGCTGGATAGTAACTGAGGCCAAGACTGAAATTCGGAATCCCTTGACTCTCTTCTCATTGTTCTTTCTACTAGACCATCCTGTGACCAACGAGTCCAATTCAACACTAATTAGCAAAGAATATTAACCAAGTGGCCAACCAGTAACTGCACTAAGGTCACGCTCATAAGGAGATAGCACATGATGAGGGTATAAGAAATTTGAGCCTTCGGATTTTTTTTTTTTTTTAAGTTTATTTTGAGAGAGAGAGAGAGAGAGAGCGAGAGCGAGAGCGAGCGAGCGAGGGAGGGGCACAGAGAGAGGGAGAGAGAGAATCCTAAACTGGCTTTGCACAGTCAGCACAGAGCCCGAAGCAGGGCTCGAACTCACAAACCATGAGATCATGACCTGAGCCGAACGTTAAGAGCTGGAGGCTTAACCACGAGCCACCCACGTGCCGCAAGCCTTTGGTTTCTACTTCACAGCTTGTTGCTTCAGTAATACCTATTTTAGGATAAGATAACATTTTTAAGTGGATCAGTCCAATTTTATAGCTTATGAAAAATATTACCACATTAAATAAAAACAACTTTGGGCCAGAAACAAAAAGGGGGGTGGGGGGGACTCAAAACAGGAAACAAATCAAAATGCCAAAAGTAGCTACATTAATCTTTATTTTTCACATTATCTATCAAGAGTATTACAACTAGTGATAACAACTTTCACTTTTCCTAAAACAGGCTTCCTTTCCATTTTTCCCTCAATGTCATCTCCAAAGTGATCTCTAAGAGGAGACTGACTTCCGTTATTTAACCTGTGCAGAGTACATCTGTTTTTTTGTAAGGGGAACGGTTCACTCATTTACCCTCTTCCTATTGTTGTTTCTCCATAAATGAACATGGAAATCTACACCCTCTGAACACTAATGTTAAAATGCATAACTGGGACAGGAAACACAACCTAGTAGGGAATAAAGAACGGTGACAGGAGGAGAAGAACGGGGGGGGGGGGGGGGGGGGAGGAAGGAGGAGTCAGAGAGAAAGGTGAGGTGACGCCCTCATAATAGGACCCCAGCACAGATGTCCTCTACGTCTCCTCTATGCTGCACAGTGCCAGGTATTCCTCAACATGCTTCTGGAATCTACTCTTTAGGAAGACTTCAAGGGCCCACCTAGCTATAATATTTCCCCAAAACTTAATGCCTATTCAACCTAGTTTTTCTTAAGTAAGGGCACTTAATCCTTACTTAAGAGATAACATTAATGTTTTTCAAATAGATCAACCCTTTAAGGCCAGTAATTAAAACT
Organism: Prionailurus bengalensis; assembly: GCF_016509475.1. Lineage (NCBI taxonomy): Eukaryota > Metazoa > Chordata > Mammalia > Carnivora > Felidae > Prionailurus > Prionailurus bengalensis. The sequence goes on along the minus strand of NC_057360.1, from coordinate 9,990,769 downwards.
TACAGGAATGATATTTTTGTAATCTCTCCAGGATAGAACTATGTCTAAAGGAAACCATGATACTTTAAAAAGAAAAAATCTTTTTTCTAATGTCCATGGCCTCAGATTCTTTTGCTAAATGCATGGAAATAGATTTGTTACTGTGGTGCTCAGACCAAGTATCAGAATCATTCACATCACAAAACAGAATTAAATCAGAGGAAAGAAGTGGGTTACAGAGAACTGAAATTTCTGGAATGCTGGAAAATATTTAGGTATTCTCTAATTTCAAAGGAGGATCAAAAATTATTTACTGTGAGTGGAGACCTAAACGCCGAATATATAAAAGGGCAAGGTATGCTCTTTATTCTCAGATCTATTAAGATCCTCCTTGTAAGCAGAGTGTCATAGGCAGCTGCCTTCCCCCACCCCCACAATTAAGAATGTTGGGGACAGAGGGAAGCTACATTAAATATACTATACCTGTGCTGAGGCTACTTTGCTTCCAATAACATTTAGTATCATTGGCTAATTACATGGGGAACTTAATTGAACTTGCAGTGTACATGATCTCCTCTTACAGTCTGGTCCATCTGTGGGGCCCCTGGGTGACTCAGTTGGTTAAGCGTCTGACTCTTGATTTTGGCTCAAGTCATGGTCTCCTGGTTCATGAGTTTGAGCCCCACATGGGGTTTCGTGCTGGCAACGCAGAGCCTGCTTGGGATTCTCTGTCTCTGTTTCTCTCTCTCTGTCCCTCCCCTGCTCATGCTCTCTCTCAAAAATAAATAAAACATTAAAAAAAAAATCTGGCCCATCTGAGAACTCTATACTACCTTCACTATTTTTAACCTATTCTAATAGTGACTACTTTGGAATATAGATATAGGGATTATTTGGCTGTTTCCAAAATCATTAACCAACCAGGTTGTCCATCTCTACAATTTGAAAGAAATTTCTTTTTTTTTTTCTTTTCTTTTCTTTTCTTTTCTTTCTTTCTTTCTTTCTTTCTTTCTTTCTTTCTTTCTTTCTTTCTTTCTTTCTCTCTCTCTCTCTCTCTCTCTTTCTTTCTTTCTTTCTTTCTTTCTTTCTTTCTTTCTTTCTTTCTTTCTTTCTTTCTGTGTTTATTTATTTATTTTGAGAGACAGTATGAGTGGAGGAGGGGCAGAGAAAGAGCAAAAGAGAATCCCACTGCCAGCACAGAGCCCGACACGGGGTTTCATCTTCTCAACCGTGAGATCATGGCCTGAGCTGAAATCAAGAGTTGGATGCTTAACCGATTGAGCCACCCAGGCGCCCTGAAATTTTTCCTTTCAAATGAACGGTTTTACCTTTATAGGATAAACCTATCATTATGGCAATACACACGAGAGTTATGACTGAATCATCTCCCGTTTGCAGTGAGACTACTGTTTTTGTTTATGTGCATTTTCTGTTTTGCTATAATTATTTAGGCATAAACAAAAACTAAAGAGAACCAAGAATATCATGTAGAAGAAAGATCCTGCTGGAAGAATAAACGCTACATTCAACAAACATTTACTGTGCACTGGTGTGTCAAGTACTGAGGTTAGATAAAGATGAAAACAACACAGTCCTTGCTCTTAATTAGTTCTCAGGCCTATCAATTCATTCATTAAAGAAATACTCACTGAGTACACTGAGTATCTATGTGGCAGACACTGTTCTTGATGCAAGAGATAGAATAGTAAAGAAGAGAGACAGAAACCACGGTTTCATAGAGCTTACATTCCAGTGTGGGGAAGAGACAATAAAAGTGAAAAACACTGAACATCAGATAGGAATAAATGCAATGAAAAAATAACGAGGAAAAGACATAAGGAGTCTGGTGGGGGTGTACCAGTAACCACGGTGCTTTCAGTTTCATACAAAGATACACACACTGTGGCAACTGCCACAACAGATAGGGTGGTCAACACCAGGGTATGTATGACCAGAACACAGAAAGGGGACTTGAAGGGAGAAGAGAACAGGCAATGCTGGGGAAAACTTCCTGGAGGCAACATTTTGGTTGAACCTTGAAGTGGAAGAGATGAAATTAACCTGAAATGGCTATGTGACGGAGGAGAACATCCAACGTTTCCCTACCAGAAGCAGAAGACGCTGTAATACGAAAGTTTACCATCCAGGAATCCAAATGAACAATCTTAGGTATTCTATTAGGTCCTTGGGTTACAAAGATAAACAAGTTATACACCGAAACGACATGGGGCTCACAGTTAGGTATGGGTGACAGATAAGAAAAATTATTATAATGTGAAAGACAAGCACCACAAAGAAGTTATCTACAGAAAGATGGTAGAAGGTACAACACAAACAAGAACAGAGCCACCATCCTCAAACGAAGAAAGGCAGAACGCGGTATTTGCTCAAAGAAAGGTACAAAGTGCTTTGAGAGTTCCAGCGTGGCTCAGAAGAAGGGGAGATGCAGACATAAAGGTGGGCTGGGGTTACAGTGAGGCCTGAACCACCAAGGTAAGAAAAGTGAAAACCTAATGGTTCAGATGTAAACACAGTTTATATTAGCCACTGTTCATCTCATTACTGTAAGACATTCTGACCACGATATCGAGGGAGATACACAAAGACACAATTGGAAAAAAGAGAAAGGATTCCGTTTCTAATATTATTTCCTGAGGAAAAATGAGTGCAGTTTGCTACTTTAAAAGTACATTATTCGGACACGTGGGTAGCTCAGTTGGTTAGGCGTCCGACTCTTGGTTTCAGCTCAGGTCACCTCGCAGTTTTGTGGGTTCGAGCCCCACGTCGGGCCCTGCACTGACAATGTAGAACCTGCAAAGAGAACTCCCTTCTCCCTCTCTCGCAGCCCCTCCCTCGTTCCCTCTTTCGCTCTCTCAAAATAAATAAATAAACTTAAAAAAAAAAGTACATTAAAAAAAAAGTACATTATTCAACCCATTAGGATACCCATAAGAGGAAAAAACACGGAAAACAAGTGTTGGCAAGAATGTGGAGAAACTGGAATCTTTGTACGCTGACTGTGGAAACGTAAAATGGTTCAGCTGCTGTGGAAAAGAGTTTGGTGGTTCTTCAGAAAGTTAAACACAGCATTATTATAGTGACCCATCAATTCCACTGCTAGCAATATACCCAAAAGAACTGAAAACAGGTACTCAAACAAATCTCTGTCCATGCATGTTCACAGCAGCACTACTCATAACAGCCAAAAGGCAGAAACAACCCAAACGTCCATCAACAGATGACTGGATAAACAAACTGTGGTGTCTACATACAGTGGAATATTACTCAGCCATAAAAGGGAGTGAATATCATACAGGCTACAACATGAATGAGCCTCGAAAGCATTATGCTAAGTGAAGGAAGCCAGACACACAAAAGGTCACACAGCACAGGATTCCATTCATAGGAAATATCCAGAATAGGTAAATCTGTAGAGACAGAATACAGAATGGATGGTTGCCAGGGGCAGGGGGGAGAAGAAAATAGACAGCTGCTTCCTGAGTAAAGGTTTCCCTTTGGGGGCGATGAAACTATTCCAGAACTGGATAGAGGCGGTGGCTGCACAAACTGTGAATGTACTTAAATGCCAATGAATTGTTCACCTTACATGGTTAATTTTATGTTCTATACATTTCACCTCAATTAAACAAAAACGCAAACAAATCTGACCATACAAATCTTGCTTCCCTTTGGCTCAAAGGTTGCCCACAGCAACCAGTCTCACCCAGCCAATGGGCTGCTGACACTGTGCTACAGACCCAGTAATGGGGGCCGGGGGGGGGGGGGGGGGGGGCTTCTATTCTAAGCTACTTCAGTTATCAGTGCTTAGAAACCTAAAGCTTCCCTTCCTGGGAATTCTGACTCCTGAATCATCCATTCTTTTTGTACCACTCCCTCCTACTGGTTCCTCTCCTTAACATACAAACGTACTTGACCTCCTCTCCTATTCTTTTCTTCCATTTAATATATAATCACCATCATCATCGTCATGTTCAGAATAAATACTGCCAGTTACTGAGCACCTACTGAGTCACACATCTATTTGCTTTCAATGTATACATTGCTTTTATATAATGATTTATTACTATTGACAGCTAAGAAAACTGTGACACGGAAAGAAACCATTTGCCCAAAGTAACATGACTGGTAAGTGAAAAGACCCAGGGACCTGATTCCAGGTGGTCTGGTTGCAGAGCCCGAGCTCCTAACCACTATGCTGTACAACCTCTCACAGTTTCTGTTCAGAGTGGCCTACATTCATCATTCCCCTTCTTCAGTCATTCACCTCTCTAGCCACAGCGATTTCTTTCTCTACCACTTACCCAAAACCATTTAACAGGCCCCCTAGTAATGACTAACCGTCAACTGCAGAGGTCACAGTTTAAGCTTCCCCCCTGTCTTGACCTCTCCGCAGGACCTGACTACACCAGACACGAGTTCCCCGCACGCTGCTGTCTGCTTCACTGCTGAGCTCCACGGTTGCCCATCAGTCTACTTAACCACCGTCCAGCAGACGTTTGTTTCTGTAACGATGGAAATGTCACCTATGTGTGCTACCCAGTATGGTAGCCTCTCACCACACGTGGCTCCCGAGTGCTAGCAGCGGGGCCGCCATGATGGAATCTGCAACTTAATTTAATTGTAACCTTGACAGCCGTACGCAGCCGTGGCCGTCCTCCCGGATGGTGCAGGGCCCATGCATGGCTCCTCTTCCTCTGCCAGCCCGTTCAGCGCTGTGGAAGAGGTGTGTCCTTGGTTCTTTTCCAGGCTCGCTCCACTCTCTTCCCAGCAGTGTGTTCCTGCTAAGTACTCCCACTCCTACGTCAGCAGCCGGGTTTCTTTCCTAGCCCCGGCGTCAACTGCGCGCTTGTTGGCCTGCAGGCACCACAAGGCACCCCCCATGCAACACTTTCAGAACTTAACGCATCACACCTCATTGTCAAGTCTACTCGCAGCTCAGGCGGTCCCTGCTCTAGAGAATGGCACTACATCTATCCCGGTCCCAGGCCAAACATGGGCACTCGAGTCCCTTCCTGCTTCTTTCACTCCCTCTCCATCTTCTCTCCTCCTCCCACATATGCTCATTAAATCTGACCCCTTGTTTCCACTGCCACTGCTCTACGCCTGAGTTCCATACAATGGTTCTAACTGAAGGAGTAATGAGTTTAACTCTCTTGCTTCAAGTAAGACGTAAAGTATAACAGGGCTAGAAAATTCTTTCACACTTGTTGGGAAAAAAAAAAAAAAGCCCACAAAAAATTAACATGACGGGAAACAAAACTGCCCTCTAAGGGAGGAAGGAGAAAATTATTATTATAAACAATCCCATAATCTCTACCTAAAGGGGCCTTTTAGCAATAAATCCTCTTTCATTAATGGTCCAAATTTCTTTCTTTCTTTCTTTCTTTCTTTCTTTCTTTCTTTCTTTCTTTCTTTCTTTCTTTCTTTCTTTCTTTCTCTCTCTCTCTCTCATTCTTTCTTTCTTTCTTTCTTTTTGGGACAGAGAGAGAGACAGAGCATGAACGGGGTAGGGGCAGAGAGAGAGGGAGACACAGAATCGGAAACAGGCTCCAGGCTCCGAGCCATCAGCCCAGACCCTGACGCGGGGCTCGAACTCACGGACCGCGAGATCGTGACCTGGCTGAAGTCGGACGCTTAACCGACTGCGCCACCCAGGCGCCCCAATGGTCCAAATTTCTATTGGGAGTGAATAAAAATGAAGTGGATACTACCTTTAAAATTCTGTATTTATTCTTAGGTTATCTCTTGGCAAAAGGATCGATCCTTCCTTCCTTCCTTCCTTCCTTCCTTCTTTATTTAATTTTTATTTTTGAGAGAGAAAGAGAGCTGGGGAGAGTGGCCGAGGGGGGAGAGATAGGCTCTTTAAGCAGGCTTCATGCTCAGCGCGGCGCCCGACATGGGGCTCAATCTCATGACCCTGGGATCATGACCTGAGCCAAGGTCACGAGTTGGATGATGCTCAACCGACTGACTCTGGGTTTTGGCTCAGGTTACGACCTCACAGTCTGTGAGTTCGAGCCCCACTACTAGTGCAGAGCCTGCTTGGGATTCTCTCTCTCTGACCCTCCCCTGTTCATGTGCTTTCTCTCTCTCTCAAAATAAAAAAATAAACAAACTTAAAAAAATAGTCTTGAATTAAGATTTGAATTAAATGCCACTTAGTATTCTCACAGCTTCAGTAATTATAGCTCCCTGCTTCATACACCAGAAACAAAAAACAAACAAAAACCCCAAAATTCCAACATGAACCAATGGGGCAGGGCCAGGTCAAGTTTCTCAAAATGCAATGGTCAGAATATTCTAGAAGCCATATCCTGTAACCGGTATCTATCAAACCAAACACCAGAGGAAGATCCATCTTTACTACAGGCATTTGCTTTTCGCTTCTAGACCACAAGCACACTGTATACCCTCCACCTGAGGCTCTCTAGAAGTGCTGCAGCCAGTTTGACTGACCCAAGGAACTGTCCACTATTTAAAACTTTAGGAACTCCAAGGAGGAACTCCAAGAAAAACCCATACTGGTACTTCCACCGTCAGGCTTAGATAAGACCACTCTGGCCAGTACAGAATGTAGTCTACACATTAAAACACATAATAAATTTAAAATAATAATGACAAAAACAGTAAGAATATCAGAAATGGCCCTTGGATAAACGAAGGTTCAGAGGGAAAATAGTCCTTTGGAGTCTGAAATCTGCTACTGCTCTACCATTTTGATGAGAACTTTATGGGAGGCCTGTTCCTCAGCGGATTTCTGAGGCTTCTCTGAAAAAACTGTATTTCCTCTGGAAATGTCTTCCAAAACTCATGCTGGTTGAAGATTTCAAAATTCTTCAATTACTATGAAGAACACCAGGTATATTTACTGGTGCCCTGGTCTTTCAGGATCCTTCTCTTTATCTTGGAGAAAACGGTATCTGCTCAGGCTCCCTTACGAGTATAATTCCCTAATATCAGCTCTGGCACTAATAAATCCCACAGAACAAATATATCCCCGGTTGCTAGAAACTTCTGATAAAATATTTTTGGAATGCAACTTCACAGATGTATACTGGGCTGCATTAATAAAGTATTTGGTCTCTTTAGTTGAGAAAAGCTCTTGACATTACCCTGGGAAAAAAAATCACCTGAATGAAAATTCAGGTAAATGACGACAGAGCTGGGGAGCTGTAGCTCTATCATAACACAGTTCACTGACCACAAACGCATAATCAACAAGTGAGTCAGTTGCTTTGAAATAAGTTTTAATATTTCAAAGCAATTAAATACCACCAAAAAAATAGCGTCTTATATTTAAAGACATTTAAATCTAATGTCATTTTTACCTTAATTATAAAACATAATTACAATAAGCCAATGGTAAGTCTTCAAAGATAACAATAAGCCAATGGTGACGGTAATGGCTGCACTGGAAGTCTGAAGAACTGGAACACTGTCTAATTCCGAGGATGACCAGTGATAAAGGATCTAGAAGTCATATGACACGATGGAAGAAACCCTGAAGGGATCAGAGAACTTCTGGCCAATCTATCTCCTCTTCATTTTACTGCTTCCTCATGCCAAGCATATACACCATCACTACCATCACATTTAAATCCCGTCCAGGCCTCAAAATCCAGTCGAAGCTCCACTTTCTACAAAGCCCTCGTGACCCGCCCCCAGCTAGAAACAAATTCTCCCACGTTGATGTCTCATGGACCGTGGCATACTTCTTATGAATCTTCGATTACATTTTCATCCTATTTTCTGGTTGGAGATGTTTATTGAGAACAAAACTCAATATCTTATTTAGCTTTGGTGTCCTTACAGTGTCTTGCACAAGGAAGACAAAACATAAGGAACAACACAGCTCAAAAGGATAAGAGAATGGCTCTGCTCACGTTTATAGATACGTGTGACCTCTGTAAAGGGATCAAACATCTCTGAGTCTCCACTCCCTGATCCATAAAAAGAGAAAAATAGTGCCTCATATCACTGTTACAAGGATTAACTGACACAATCTATACAAAGTGCTTAACACACCTAGTAAATACTTACTGATAGCCCTTATTGTAATATTACGGTATAAATTATTAGGCTATAATAAATTATAATATTTTATAATAAATTAGCACTTTAAAACAAACGTCAAGTAAATGGAGGAGACTTAAAATATGGCAGTGACTTCCAGAAGAGCTTTCTTTCTTTCTTTTTCTTTTTTTTTTAAAGTTTATTTATTTGAGAGAGAGAGCAAGAGCACAAGTGGGGAAGGGGCAGAGAGAGTGGGAGACAGAATCCCAAGCTGGCTCCACACTGTCAGTGCAGAGCCTGACACGGGGCTCGGACTCATGAATTGTAAGACCATGACCTGAGCTGAAATCAAGACGTGGAGGCTTCATGGGCTAAGCCACCCAGACGTCCCAGAAGAGTTTTCATGTTTTAAAAGGTTTGGAAAATCATTTCAATCTTTATTACTCCTAAGGGCAGAATTCAAAAGACAATAGGTAACAGGGCTATACAATAGAATAAGATGCATCAAAAATTACTATTCCCGGGGCCTTGGGTGGCTCAGTCAGTTGAGTGTCCAACTTCATCTCAGGTCATGATCTCACAGTTCGTGGGTTCAAGCTCCACATCGGGCTTTGTGCTGACAGTGAGGAACCTGGTTTGGATTCTGTCTCCCTTTCTCTCTGCCCCTAGCCTGCACAAGCTTTCTTTCTCTCAAAAATAAACACTTAAAAACAAACAAACAAACAAACAAACACTACTATTCCCTGTCAGTGGATGAGCCCAGGCACAGGGTAGATGACCATTTGTTAGAAGTACTGATGAAAGAAGTTTGCTGATCAAAACTGAGCAAGACTTTAAAATTTGTCCAATATTTCTAACATCAAAAAGAAATTCTTTGGTTGTTTCTACTCATGTTTATAAAACTTAATACAATTTTTTGACTTTTTCAATTGCTATCTATACCACAGTCGATCAGATTTAATTCAGAATAAAGTAGTGTATGAGGCAGAACAATGGCCAAAGAGGTCTACAACCTAATTCCTAGAAGCTATGAACAGTTACCTCACACAGCAAGAGGATTTTACAGATCTGATTAAAGGTCTTGAGATGGCAAGATTATGCTCAAGTATGTGGGTAATCATAACGTTCCTTATAAGAGGAAAGGGAGGGGGTGCCTAGATGGCTCAGTCCGCTAAAAGTGTCTGACTCTTGATCTCAGGGTCTTGAGTTCAAGCCCTATGTTGGGCTGCACGCCCTACTTAGAGGCGGAGGTGGGGAAAGAGGGGGTCAGTGAGAGAGAAGATGTGATGATGGAAGCAGGAGTCAGATGGACAGACTGAAAGACCTGAAGAGACCTCACTTTCAGCGCTGAAGGCAGAGGACGATGCCACAAATCAAGGAATGTAGGGGGCCTACAGAAGCTAGAAAAGGGAAGAAAGTGGATTCTCTATAGAGCCTCCTGAAGGAATGCAGGCCTTACAACACCCTAATTTTAGAACTCCTAACATCCAGAACTGTAAAGATAATAAATTTGTGTTGATTTACTCAACAATTTTACTACTAGTTATATCCTCCAAAGAACTGAAAAAACAGCGACTCTAAGATACTTGTGCACCAACGTTCACTGCAGCTGTAGCTAAAAGGCGAAAACAACCCAGCCGTCTATCAATAGACAGAGAAATAAAATGTGGAATATGCACACAATGGAAGATTATTAAGCTACACATGCTATAACATAACGAACCTTGAAAATATGTTAAATGAAGCAAGTCTGACACAAAAGAATATTGTATGATTCCACTTCTATAAAGTATCTAGAAAGACAGAAAATAGATTAGAGGTTACCAAGGGCTGGGCGGAGAAGAAATGAAGAGCTATTGCTTCCCCTAGGGGAAATATCCTTGGCAGTATCCTTGTCCAATATACTATAAGAAATATCATTACTATTCTCTTATCCAGATGCATAATTTTGTTGAGAGGAAATTATTCTGGCAAAATAATCCAATCTTCCATTTTCTTCACTCATGATCTTGGACTTTTTAAGTGAGGCTATGAAAAGGTTACAGAACCTATTGGCTAGATAAACAACACATTTGTTTTCTTTAAACTAAGCCTGGGGGGGGCTGGGTGGCTGGTGATCCATGAGTTCGAGCCCCGTGTCAGGCTCTGCTGCTGACAGCTCAGAGCCTGGAGCCTGCTTCAGATCCTGCGTCCCCCTCTCTCTCTGCCCCTCCCCTACTCACGCTCTTTCTCTCTCTCTCTCTCAAAAATAAATGTGGGAAAAAATTAAAAAAAAAAAACAAAACTAAGCCTGACCCCACCCCCCCAAAGTTTATTAATCTTATTTGTTTGTTTGTTTATTTATATCAGTTCCTTAAAGGTAACTACGTCAAAACTCATTCACTCTACTCAAACTCTCAAATTTGAGGCAGTGTAAGATAATGAAAAGGAATGAATGGCTCATGGTCTTTATGATCATAAATGAACAGTTCTGAATTAAGTTCCCTTATCTGTAAAACAGGCATACTACTTACCTGATAGGAATATCTTAACAATTGTGATGTAAAGCATACCTAATAAAAGCAACAAGCCATGCATACCTAGTAACATTTCAACACATTTTAACTGCTGACATTATTTTTACTACCATCCTTGCTTTTCTCTTAAATGCCCACTTGAACTACTTTAACGATAAATGAAAAGGATGAAGCAATTTGAATTTGAATTATTCTTCATTTTCCTTTTTCCTGCCACCTCGATGTTCTGTCATTCTTCAATCCTATCTTCTCCCCAGTTGCAGAAAAAGGGACACATCTCTTTCCAGTTTCAAAGTGTATCCTCCACTCTGTACTTGTGAGCCTAGCTCTTCCCCCTACCTCAGTTCCATCAACTGTTTTTCTGTCTTCAGCCTCTTTCTCTCTTGTGGTTCCTTCCAGCTGGCCCATAAACCTACTCAAATTTCCTCAATTGGAGGAACAGTATTGGAAGTCCTAGCCTGAGGAATTAGGCAAGAAAAAGAAATAAAAGGCATCCAAATTGGACACAAAGAAGTAAAACTGTCACTGTCTGGGGATGACACGATTCTACATCTAGAAAACCCTAAAGACTCCTCCAAAAACTGTTAGAACTAATAACTGAATTCAGTAAAGTAGCAGAATACAAAAACCAATATATAAAAATCTGTTTTGTCTTTATAACTGACAATAAACTATCAGAAAGAGAAATTAAGAAAACAATCCTCTTTATAACTGCGTCAAAAAGAATGAAATACCTAGAAGTAAATTTAACCAAGGAGATGAAAGACCTATGTGCTGAAAACCACAAGACGGTGATGAAAGATGCTGAAGAGGACACAAATAGATGGAAAGATCTTCTGTGCTTATGAACTGGAAGAATAGTGTTAAAATGTCAATATTACTCAAACCAATCTACAGATTCCATGCAATCCCTATCAAAATCCCAATGACATTTTTCACAGAAATTGTTTCTGTGAATAATCCTAAAATGTGTATAGAACCACAAAAGAGCCTGAATAGCCAAAGGAATCTTGAGAAAGGCTACAGCTAGAGGCATCACACTGCCTGACTATAAACTATATTACAAACCTATAATCACCAAACCAGTATGGTATTGGTGTAAAAACAGACACAGAGATTAATACTGTTGATCTGTACTACTGCATAGAGAGTCCAGAAATAAACCCGGGCACATACGGTCAATTTATGACAAAATATAGAAAGGACTTGTGCAACTCAATAAAGAAAAAAAATCAATCTGATAAAAACGGGCAATCTTCCCAAAGAAGACATACGGATGGCCAACAGGTACATGAAAAGATACTCAACATCACTAATCATCAGGGAAATGCAAATCAAAACCACAATGAGATACCCCCCCCCATACCTGTCAGAATGGCTATTATCAAAAAGACAAGAAATAACAAGTACTCGTGAGGATGTACAGAAAAGGGAACCTTAGTGCACTGCTGGTGGGAATGTAAATTGGTACAGCCACTATGGAAAACAGCATGGAGGATCCTCAAAAGACTAAAATAGAACTACCAGCAATTCCCCTTCAGGGTATTTATCGGAAAACACAAAACAAAACAAAAACAGTAATTAGAAAAGATATGCACGCTCATGTTCACTGTAGCACTATTCACAATAGCTAAGATATGGAAACAACCAGTGTCCATCCGTGGATGAATGGATAAAGAAAGTGTGGTTATATTCACACAATGGAATACTCTTCAGCCATAACAAAGAATGAAGTCTTGCCATTTGTGTTAACACGAATGGACGTGGAGGGTATTATGCTAAGTGAAGTAAGTCAGAGAATGACAAATACCGTATGATTTCACTTATAGGTGGAATCTAAAAAGGAAAACAAACAAAACAAACCTCATAGATGCAGAGAACAACAGACTGGTGGTTGCTAAAGGGGAGGGTGACTGGGTGGTGGGTGAACAGGGAGAAGAGGGTCAAGAGGTACAAACTTCCGGTCAGAAAATAGTAAGTCATGGGGATGTAATTACAGCACAACGACTATATTCAACAATACTGTATTGCATATTATGCAACTTTACATGGTGACAGGGGAAATTAGACTTACGTGGTCATCATTTCACAGTGTATACAAATATTGAATCATATTGTACACCTGAAACTAATGTAACGTTATATGTCAATTAGACCTCAATTAAAAAAAATAGTCATGATTCATGATTTCGAGCCCCGCAATGGGCTCTGTGCTGACAGCTCAGAGCCAGGAGCCTGCTTGGAATTCTGTGTCTCACTCTCTCTCTGCCCCTCCCCCCTCATGCTCTTTCAAAAATAAACATTAAAAAGAAAAAAGTATTCCAAATCCAAGAAAATGTGAGACTTTAGTTTTATTATAATTTATTATAATGCTAATTTAGCTATTATTATATTTTCAGTGGTTTTTTTCCACTGAAAACTTCACTTATTATTCAGTTAGCAAAAACTAAAAATGCATACACCCTTTACAATGAAACAATCTGCAGGTCTGTTTGCTTTAAAAAAATTTTTTTTAACGTTTATTTATTTTTGAGACAGAGACAGAGCATGAGCAGGTGAGGAGCAGAGAGAGAGGGAGACACAGAATCTGAAGCAGGCTCTAGGCTCTGAGCTGTCAGCACAGAGCCCGACGCGGGGCTCGAACTCACGGACTGCGAGATCATGACCTGAGCCAAAGTCGGACGCTTAACCGACTGAGCCACCCAGGCACCCCTGTTTGTTTTGCTTTTAAATAAAATTCAATTTGTAAGCATGTAATTGTCTGAATAAATTATAATTCCGTATCTAATATCGTGAACATGGTAATTTAATAGGCAAACTGGAACTCAAATATATTTTTATATTCCTGAGCTAACAAACTGACATCAGTAGGAGATACTAAGAACGTAGTGATAGGCCCTTAACATTTCAGAAATTGACATTCGGGGTTTTAGTTATCTTTAAGTGCATGTAAAAGTCCTTAACATGGAAGTAATTTGCAATTTTACAAAGGCAACAATGCTGAGTTTTAGAGACATTAAAAAGTAAAACTCTATACTGATACTACTCAGTTCTAGGAGTCTACCCACCATGCATTGCAAATATACAAGGCAGGAAATTCATGAGACTGTTTTAGCAATTGCTACAGCTAGAATTTATCTTATATATAGCTCTGAAAATAGTTTTAATCCTGAATATATACAAAGAAATGCTTAAATTTTCTGTTTTATTTTATTGCAATTCATGGGAGAAACCAAATACAGGGTGTAAATCCTCATCCTGCCTTTATTTCCTGACTGATTTTGTGCTTCAATTTCCTATTCCCTAACTTACAGTGTTGTCATTAAGAACTCAAATTTAAATCAGGTAATAAGTCCAGTGCTTAAGATTTTTAAAAACATGTCATCAGGGGATTATTAAATGTTGGCGCTCAATAAATGGTAGCTACTGAAACGTCTATTATCAGTGGTGGTTTCGCAAGGAATCTGACGTAGAGACCTTTTCAGTGTTCTCCAATCATTCTGAGTCTGTTTCTCTTCGTTGAGAAATACATGCTTCTTGGGAGCTGTTCTTTGCTTTTTTTGAGACAGAGAGAGAGCATGAGTGGAGGAGGGACAGAGGGAGAGAGAGGGAGAGGGAGAGGGAGAGGGAGAGGGAGAGGGAGAGGGAGAGGGAGAGGGAGAGGGAGAGAGAGAGAGAAAGAGAGAGAAAGAGAGAGAGAAAGAGAGAGAGAAAGAGAGAGAGAAAGAGAGAGAGAAAGAGAGAGAGAAAGAGAGAGAGAAAGAGAGAGAGAAAGAGAGAGAGAAAGAGAGCGAGCGAGAGAGAGAGACACTCGTAAACAGGCTCCATGCTCAGTGTAGAGCCCGACGTGGGGCTCGATCTCACGACCCTGGAATCACGACCTGAGCCGAAATCAAGAGTCAGATGCTTAACCCAATGAGTCACCCAGGCGCTCTTGAAGCTGTTCTTTAGAGTGCCTTGCACACTCTCTCCTAATGTCCTAAGGGATCGACTGCCTTGTTTCTATGCAGACAAGTCCCACACTTAAACTAAATGGAGAAAGCACTCGCAGATGGACCCGTGCTACACAATAATGCAAGACAGGGCCCAGAGGACAGAGGAACAGCAAAAATGAGACTGGCCGACAATCCAGACAGAATGGTGTACCTCCTCGGGAGGTACTAGAGCAGTCCACGTGGCTAGCCTCAGAGTATTTTGAATGACGTGTTCAATATAACAGGAAGTCCCATGGCTCAGTTTCACATAAAGAGACAGGTATCCTTTAGAGATTAGAAGACTAACAAGTATCTCCAGGTATAGAACAATTTACAATGAAAGATATGTAGGCAGGAACTACATACTGGTTCAACTCATCTACTTCAAATTAAACGATGGTGGGGCCAGCAGGGGTGGGAAACAAAGACAGTTTCTAGGAGGGACTCACATTCTCACTATCTCCCATAGTAGGTCGTTTTTTAAATGGTGGTCAAAGAGGCAACCCTCTCCGCAAGTGAAAACCTAGTTTACCTTAGAAACTATTACTTTCTGTGTATTCCTGCCCACAATTCCCTTCTTTACATGGCTGAGTATTTCAATTTATGCCTTTACCAGAAACTGGGGAAGTCCCTGTGCCATCTCTGGCAGATGATAAAAACACACGGGTCAACGTCCTTTCAGCAATGTGATAAATTAAAGAGTTTGGGCTGTGGAGACATTCTATACGGATTTACCGCACAGTATAAGTTTTTTTAAATGACCAAATAAAAGAACGTATTGGAAACAGGTATGTGTTTTTAACCATCTATCTACTGACACTAGCATAACTTCAATATAATTTGTACTGAATGGGGGTGGGTGGGTAAGATTTACTGTTTTGATTAACACCTGTAGCAAGAGCAACTTTTTACTGAACGGTTACTGTGTAGCTGGCTCTGTGCTTAATCCATTTCCTTTACTACTCACAACGACCTATGAAATATATTGTCCCCATTAAATAAAGTTAGGAAACTGCCTTAAAGTCCAAAGCTAATGAGTGACAGGGGGTGCCTGGGTGGCTCAGTTGGTTGAGCGTCTGACTCCGGCTCAGGTCATGATCTTGCAGTTGACGAGTTTGAGCCCCATGTCGGGCTCTGTGCTGACAGCTCAGAGCCTGGCCCCTGCTTCGGATTCTGTGTCTCCCTCTCTCTCTGCCCCTCCCCTGTTCACACCCTGTCTCTCCCTCTCTCAAAAAGAAACAAGCATTAAAAAAATTTTCAAAGCTAGTAAGTGACAAATCCCTAATTCATACCCAGAACCACCTGACCCTAAAGGACTATTCTCTCAACTGCTTTATAGTTCCTCTGATAAACAGCAACAAAAACATGAAGCGATCTGAAGAAACTAAATAATCTTAAACAAATACAATACCAGCTCCTGCAAGCACTAAATGATCTTTGACAACTCAATACTCAAATTGGTTTTTATTTGCCAAATAGGAGTCACAGTTAAGTGGGAAGTTTCTTCTGGTAACGCTATTAGATCTAGTTAAAAGGTGGGTGTGGGGAGGGTCTCTTACCTGTGTTGCCATCTCCACTCTCCATAGACGGTTTACTGGTTTCTGACGGATTATTCATTCTTGAGTCTGCAATGAATCAGAGGTGAATGAGGTTTTTTAAAAATTGGGGATGTGGTTAGGGAGGCAAAAGTGTGGCAAAGGAAGGGTTTAAGAATACTGACTGATGTGACAGTCCTACGGTTCAAAGACAGGCAGTGTCATCACTAAAACATTGGAAATTATCGTGAAAGTTTATCTGAGAGAAATTCTGGACTTCCCTTAACCCTGATGCAATCCACAAATAAACTGTCTTTCTAAAGAATTTTAACATTGTTCTAACAAAGACAACAGACATCTAACCTGAAAAAAGTTATAATAGGATTTGACATGTAAAAGAAGTAAATATAATACGAAGCATAAAATACGTTAAAGAAACAAAGCTGGGGCAAAGTGCCTTACAAAGTAAAACACGTTATTCTCCAAATTTTCTTTTTCCATAAGCAAAGGTATTTGTTAATCAAACCAAAACAATCTGTTGGTAATCTTCATAACAGGCTGGCAGTAACTCAACCTAGCAGAATAAAAGGAAAATATCTCCGTATTTACTCCCCGTCCAGACAAACTAACCATGTGCTACAGTAAGAATATGTCAAATTCATACCTCAATCATAAACCACTACAAGAAGCTGTACCACAAGGCGTAACAGATATATCTAACAATTTCAAAATTGAATCACAACCACACCCCTCTAAAAATTATACTACCTATCTGATATCGCATATGAACCTGCTGACATGGGTTTATTTCCCTAAGGGTTATCTCTTTAATGAAGGTTTTCACAGTAGAAAGTTTTCAGCAAGCAGTATTAGGTATCCCAGAACAGCTGCAAGACACAAGAACAAGTCTGCTTTTCTCCCGCCTCTTCAATAGAGTAAAAACGAAATATACATTTAATATATACCTTACTCTATTTCTACTGTAAACCCAAACTTTGCATATTTGTAATCAACTGAGTTTACTATCCAGCAGGTTCCCCCTTTTCCCCTACTGGGCTAAGAATCACTTAACTCTAATTATTAGGTGCGAATAAATACATGATGGGATATTTGATTTTTTTTTTTTTTTTTTACTGAAAAGTACATTTTGTCATCCATTTCAATGTTTAACTAGGAAATCAAACAATCATCACAAGTCCCAACCATGCTGTCCACGGTTGCTTTATCCAAATGCGTAAGTGACGAGAAAGAATCGAGAGTCCTCCTGCCATAAATTTCATCTCCAGCCTGGAAGCCGTGTAATAGTTTTTCTAGTAAGTTTTTAAAACAGATGCTGGTCTTATGGTTTTAGGCAGTTCTAGCACATCTTCGGTTTTTCCCTCTGATGTGTGAAGGATTCAAATTCATATTCTGTGGTCATAAATGAGACTAGTTGTACAATTTCCTCACCCCTACTGTCCAGAAAAATTTAAATGTCACCAAAGGCATACTAGGGTTTGAAAGGAACAGGTGTACAACTTAGTGAAAATCAGCTTTCTGAATGACTTCAACAAAATCTTATGAAAGTCAGCAAAGATCACAGCAAATGTTAACAAACCAAAATGCTTCCTTTAGAATGTATGTTAAAAAAAAAGTGGAAAAATATGAACCAGTTAACATTCAGAAGAGGGTAACCATGTTTCCACGTATCTTTGTACAAAGAAGTAGGCATAATTCTTAACAAGTCAGGAACCTGTCCCTGTGCAATTCATACCCTAATTTCCACGTGTCTAAATTAAAGATTATGTCACAGGTATTCTGTGTGAATCTTCGAAGCATCTTCTATTGAATTGTAAAGAGCTTCAAAGACATTTAACAAAACCACTTCACACATACACATACATATACAAATAAAATTCTGACTTAGCTGTACAACAATGTGAAGACTGTTCAAATGACAGTTACTGTTAATTACAAATAACAGAGGTACAATTTCTAATTCTAAAATAGAATGCTAAAAATATTTCAAAAAGGTATTTTCCTTTCCTTCCTTGAGTTCCCAATTTAGCAGATTTTGTAAAAGAGTAAATACGAGTTCTTTTCTTGATATCTGAAGTTTTTTTTCTCTCTGGGCACACTGAGCTGTGCATGAGCCTAATAACAGTTTACAAACTGCTCTGCGATTGGACTGAATTCTTGACATCGGTTTTTTGTTTTAATTGTGGTTTTTATTGTGCTTTACAAATATTACTACTGCCTTGAGTTTGGGCCATTCCTTCTGCCTGAAAGTGTAAACACTGACAGAACTATCATTTAATTTTATCCTTAGCAACTGTGAAGGAGATGGGCAGGGGGTGGGGGTGGAGCTCAGTTTTTTAAGTGAGAAAAATGACATAGAGGAAAAAAAAAATCACTTGCAAAGATTTTAAACCGTGAGTTATCAAAGTCCCGGAGTTCATGTCATCTGACTCTCCAGGTGACCAGAGTGACCCGAAGAGGTTTCAACAACTGTGTGCACACAGACAAAACTCAACACAAAATAGGGCCACCGTGAGCCACAGCGTGTCTCAAAACCAAAGTGCCTCAATCTATTTTAAATCTCGGTTACCAAAGACAGTTTATATAATCAAGCCGCACATCCCCCTCCCTAAAAGGCTTGCTGTTCTATAGAGAAAACTTTAAAATAGGCTTTCCAGCACTTAACATTGTTTTCTGAAGAAGAGAAGTTGATTTTTTAAAACATAAGGAAAGGCTGATATTTGCCAAAATTTGAAAAGTTGACAGTTTCTCAAATCTGGAAACTGATCACCAGTCCCACTGCAGCAACCACCGCAATGACCCTCTGCATCAGTATTTATGGGAGCCATTCTGTACTACGGCTCCACCTTATTTTTCACTATGCACTTTGGTTTTTCTAGAAGACATTCGCCCTTAGGTTGTAAAACATTTTTTATTAATATGTACATATTATTTAGGCATACTTTATACCTTGTTTCCGAGTTAGAGTGTTTTTAGAACTACGTGAAATGCTCCCAACAGATATTTCCAAAAAGCAAAAATGTCCTCCGTTCAAGACGAATTCCAAATCCACACTATTTACAGAAAATGTCCTCTGAACCAGGAGAGCTAGTGGTAGGGAGGGACCTACTGCAAGTTCAAGTATGCTCCTGCCCTGCAAATGCTTTCCTCCTTCTCTGCTCAATCCACCTCCCCCCCTCCCCCCCGCCGAGGTGGTTGCATATGCGATTAAGCATTTATGCATAGTCAACCCCACACGCGCTATTTCCATATTAAAGCTTATAAGAAAGAACTGTGCTGGTACCCACCTAGAACATAGTCACTGCAGTCCAGCATTGCTGTGAAATCTTCTAGAGGTTCAGACAGTCCAAAGCAAGGAAGAAACAGGTAGCAGTTTGGGGTGGGTGAAAGAAGGTACTACTATTTCTAACAAATCTACACTATGTTCTTCAGAGAACAAGGGTGGGAGGTGGAAAGTGGATTAGGGGGAGAAGGAAAATACAACTTCAGTTACACCATAGCAATCTTCAACTGAATAAGGAAACTTCAGTTGCTCAGAGGAGTTTTAGTCTCTCCTACCAGCTAGGACTGACATTGTCAAGGCAACTGAAGCATGAAAAGTTCCCCTTTTTGTAATAAAATAGAAACAAAGATTGCAGCTGGCAGTTTCCATAATGAAGCTTAATCAGTATGCGTGTGATTAGGGCCTTATGCAAATCTCTCCTCGTTAGCACAGCAGCCAGCACTTTGAAGTCCACGAACAATTCATTTACAGAACACACTGAAAGCACTCCCTGCATAATTTAAATCATTGCATAAATATTTATCAGCCCATTTGCATATTAATTGGCAGTGCATGAAGGGAAAAATTATCTCCTGAGTGCCAGCATAATAATTAGGAGGATAAAATGAGATTTCTTCCAATGGCCTGGCTCCTCGGACCTAACTTGAGATAGTACCGGGGGAGAAGGGAGAGACCAGAGACAGAGTTCTGTTAAAATGGCACTGAAATGACACGTACAAATTAGAAACAACTCTACAGACTTAAGCACCTTTAATCTTATTCCTGCTGGCAACAATGACTTCAGTAATAAGAGGATTTGCAAAAAGCTTTCTACACAATCCAAATAATCCCAAGGAAACAATTAGCAAGGTAGAAGCAGAACATAGGGCTGTCACGATGGTGCTAGCCCACTGATAGGGAATTTTCCAAATATTAACATACGCTGTCTGGGGAAAGCCCTGCTTTGAAACAAGGCAACAATATAAATCCAGAAGCAGTGCAAGAGCTGTAAAATTATTTTCAAGAGTATGGAAATTCACTGTCTATAAATCTCTTCAAACTATCAAATTCACAGAATAGATTAGCCAAATGCCGCCCGCTGTGCGGTGTCCTTCCTCCATCAAAATCAATCTAAAGTAGAAAGAAGATGGTTTGTTATTTACAATCTCAATCATCAAAAAAATAGGTCATATAAATTATGAAATTAATTAGTGTTTAAGTAAATTTCACCAAAGGTATATGAATATATACACTTATTCTCTTTGCTGAAGAATGTATCTATTCAATTTAAAGTGAATTTACAAGGCAAACATCAGCCCCAAGCTTTTGAGGCATTACAGTATGACATTCCACTGTAATCACCATAGACAACTCAGCAGAAGATTTATAAAAAAATCCCATGAAGTAGGTATTACCACCCTCTTTGGGGGGGACAAAAAAGGAGAAAAAGGAAACTGAGGCACAGAGGGCTAAAGCACTTTACACTAATTTACACTATTTACACTAATAATTTGGAGTCAGACTTTAAAACCGGATTTCGCTGACACCAAAATCTGAGATCTTGGCTGTTATTACACATTGTGGCCAAGTTATACCTTCATGGAGGTGGTAGGCATGGGGGGGGGGGGGGAAGGGGCTTGAATAAGGCAGCAAATTAAAATGGCTTGTTTTCAATGTAGTGAGCAAACTAATAATTGGTGGCAAAGATTTTGTGTTTAAAAGTCAAGTATGTCCCAATACACAGAAGAGTGCACTACAACTGAGGAGAGTTCTCCAGGGTATTATCCCATTAATAACTGTTTTTATTTAGAACTAGTCTTCAAGCACGCCAAGTGTCTGATTTTTAAAAATCTGTATGTCCCTTTTTCCACCATTCAGGTTGAAATTAAACTCAACCCGCATATGTGGAAATGCAAGACGAGACTTCTATTAGGGACCTTTAAAAGGATTTCTCTGAAAGTCAATAAATTAGCTGGGACCAGAACCAAAAACTTTCTTAACTTTTGGATATGCACTCTGTTTCTATTGCCAGTTTTTCTGTTTCACAGAATCACAAAATCCACATGAGGAAAGAGTTTAGGGGAGAAATTTAACATTGCCATTCAGTACCAGTGAGATTAAGCTCGTTCCCTTTTTGAACCCTAATTTTCTCACCTGTAAAATGATAGTGTCTTTTTCACGAGGTTGCTGTGCGGATGAACGTGCTTGTGCCTCTTAGACTAGATCATGGACTGGAGCACGAGGCAGCTGTGCCACTGGGGGGTGGGGGGGGGTGGGACATCGCAACACAGGATAAACATGCTACATCTTTCAAGAGCACCAATTTCATTCGATGACAATTCGCAACACTTTGTAGTAAAACAATCAAGAATACATTATACAAGAAAATATGAAATTCAAATGAGTTGTGAATGCATTGGGCTCTATACAAGTTCTACTTGGTGAGAAAATATTAGAAGCAATGATGAATGTGATTGGAATATAGTAGATAGCAGTATATCTTTCTTTCTCTCCTCTTCTGCCTTCATAAAATTTTACATTTACTGCCTGTACTTACTATAGAAGATCTCTTCAGGTCACCATCTACTTTTCATGCTGTATGAGGTTAACACCTCTAAACTACCTTTCTTGTACTAATTTGGCCTTTCATAAATCAGCTAAGCAGGACTTGGAGCTACAGCCAGACAATCACTTCCAACTAAGAAGTGTTCCCTGGAAGGTACCCTTGCAGGGGCAGGACCCTGGTAGTGCACGAACCAAGCACCAATCCCCCTCAAGCCAAGAGAGTCCCACAGGGTCTCTGTGTAGCAGGGGGCATAAGGCTCACCAACTCACATGGGCTGCTCCCCAGAGAGGGACCCCTATCCCCTCTACTGCAAAGGTCACCGTCTTCACTCCAGGAACAGGAAGGGGGGGGGGTGCAAAAGAAGGCTGCACTGAGATGCAGCTATCCAGAGTGACACGAAGCCTCGCCCACGCAGTGGACTTTGTTACAATGGGAAGGACAAGAAAACTCCTACTTGCCACTCTTGATATAGGTACTCTGCACCTTCTAAAAGGCAGGTTTAAATACTAGAAGGTTGTCCAGGCCTCTACGGATGGAGTGGGGGAGGGTGGCCACCATCTAACTCTCCCCTGCACTCCCCCAGTCACGGCACAGTTAGATCCAAAAGAAGACAGCTTTTCCCCCAAAGCTCAAATGTTCACTTTATTTGGTCCTCTGTCCGAAATATCAAATTAAAACTAAAAAGAATACCCTTTAAAAAAAAAAAGAAAAGAATTTCTGGGAAGTCTGTGGGGCTGTCAGTCGTTCACACTTCAGCATAAATTAATCCAATCCAATTGCTTTCCTTTAACACCTCATTTAGTTGATTAGTGTGGTAATAATTGTTCGCACTGGAAAGAGTCCAATAAATGCTGGTTAGCCTACCTGGCCTCAGGGGACAGGGGTGGGCACACAGGGTTCACAAAGGTAGAAAAGCATAGAAAACAGCAGTATGTGGAGGTATAAAAAGGAGCTGAAAGGGCAAAGTTAAGATTCACACTCTTTCAAAATTATGCTTAAAACTGAGACTTTATTTTTCATTCTCCTTCTCATTTTAGTAATTTCTGCACTCTTCATGGGGCCCAGACTCATGATCCCAAGATCAAGAGTCCCATGCTCCTCCAACTGAGCCAGCCAGACACCCTGGAGCCCTTTCTTTAAAAAGGCCAAGAAATGCTCTTCCAGGACCCAGAGGTCATGGCTAACACTATCTGTATTAGAGTAATCTTTTACTCGTGATCTCACGGGCTAGTCTAGGTCTCATTAGAAAGGCAACTGAGGACAATGACAACTCAATTACAAAGTAGCTTTTTAAAACACATCCTTTGTGTATGAGTGAACTGAGGTAGGCCTGTACTCTACCTACCAAAGTCATCAAGTTCCAACCTGGTGACATTCCGGAGGAGCAGCTACTTGTACAGGTTGTCCTCGACACCTGTATACCTAGTCCAATGCGGGAGGGAGTGTCCAACTGAGCAACCGTTCCCTCGCACCTCGTGTCTGCCTCTCCGGGGGATTTTTCATTTCCTAGCTCCACTGCTTTCACTCCTAGGCAATCTCAGTTGCACACCAACAGCCTTTTTCGTCTTCACCTCTTTCCAAAATCCACCGCTACTTTGGTCGCCTTACTAGCTTGTTTACAGAAAGCAAGGACACTGCTTCAGCAGATGCTCGGTAGTAAAAATACTTCAGTATCTCAAGAATGATAAATTGTTACCTTATCAAAAAAAAAAAAACTCATCCCCAAACCCATCACCCACAGACAGCCTAAAATAATTTACTAATGCCCAAATACAAAAGAACACTGAGGATCTGAAAATTTCTTCGATCCGGAATCAAGTGATGGGTATGAGCACTGCCACTATTCTTATGTGCTGTATATCACAGTATATGTGAATGGTGCCCCCTAAGGTTGCAATATGGAGGTTTTGGTGCTTAAGAAAAAAAAGATTTAAGAAAATGGCACGTCTGCTATTTCCTAAAACTCTAGATGGACAAACACCGAGACAGAAGTTATTTGATCAATTTGGCAAGTAAGCACTGCTAAACAACAAGAGATCTAAAGGATAATCTTAGTTCCTAAAAACCAAACTGAGGTCTAGAGAACGACTCTTAGGTCACACCAGCAAGTGGCAAAGAAAGCAGGGGGGAGAAAAGACATAACAAGGAAGCATGAGAGGAAAAGAAGTAAAATAAAATATGCTGAAACTCATACCCATGATACAGAGATTTGTAGTTGGTTAATTAAAAGGCTCAACTTAAAATAAATATCATGAAACCATTATATACATACCTTAAACATTTCATGCTACCAGAAAGTACTTAAATATGTATTCATTTACCAATCTTTTGATGGTGGGCCAAAGCCTGATGCTTTAAAATCAGAATCCACTAATTTGGGTTTTCGCTTCTTTTTGGGTAAATCATGTCCTTAATACTTGTTGCTCTAGTATTTCCAGTTTCAATTTCTTACGCTTTGTTTTTCAAGCGTTGCACATTTTACGTAAATATTAAGAATATAAAAAACTCAAGAAAAACTTCACAAGACAATGCTCCTTCCCAGATGTAATGCAATCTGATAGGCTTTTTTTTTTTTAACTGCTGATTTCAACCTACGACATTGACTTCATGACCCATAGATTGAAGAGCTTCTTTAAACGTAAGGCGGGAACGTAAAAGAAACACCAAGCACTCTGAGTACAGAATCTTTTTCTTTTTTAAAAAAGAATAATTCATCCCTAATATTTTACAGCTCTTTTTTTCACATCCAATTTAGCAGTATTTTTTAGTAATTGCCCTTTATCTAATCTTTTCAAAACATTCGACTTAAGTTTTCAAAGAAACATCATCTCTTCCTGTTCTTCTCCTTAGTTTATATAATAATGATTCAAACCGTGTGACTAAAATAAGAAACACGACCAGCCTGAACAGGCTTGGGAGCACAAGCGCACAATGATCCTGATGACCACGCCACTCGACTGTAGCAGCGGATATGCAGACGTACTGAAGGGCATTCGGCAGGCTGCAGGGCATCAGTGTGTTTCAAGCAGGGATCCTCAAGGCATCAGTTCATCTAATGAGTCATTTAAGTGCTGGCTTGTTAAGAAAGCTACCACACTAGAGAGCAGCTAGTATTAAGTGGCTGGTGCTTCTGCGCTCTTCCCTAACCCCTGCCGACATACATTGCCACGGTCATCATCGCGGCTCATCTAGTGCTCCATTTAACACCCTGGCATCCTTTAGGGAACATACCATCACAGAATTCAATCCTGAATTTCTTGGTTGTAAAGCTTTAATGTCACGTTGCTCTAATAAAGGTGTGCCGTCATGCTCAATGTGTCTGTCTAGGGGCGCCTGGGCGGCTCAGTCGGTTAAGCGGCCGACTTCGGCTCAGGTCATGATCTCGCAGCCTGTGAGTTCGAGCCCCGCGTCGGGCTCTGTGCTGACCGCTCGGAACCTGGAGCCTGCTTCGGATTCTGTGTCTCCCTCTCTCTCTGCCCTCCCCCTGCTCATGCTCTGTCTCTCTCTGTCTCAAAAATAAATAAAAACATTAAAAAAAAATTTAATGTGTCTGTCTAGTCTATCTTATCATCCTGTTTCTTTTCTTCTATAACTGTCTTTTCTTTGTTCTAGTTTCAACAGTTTTGCAAAGTTACTGATTTCATGCATGAGCACATTCAACAAATATTTACAAGGTGCTGCCAGGCACTGGGATAGGAACTGGGGATACAATGCTGAGCCACAGAATGCTTACAATTGAATGGAAAGAAATATGAAGCGATCATCCAAAAACATAATCACCAAGTATGGAAATCCCATGGAATAAAAAGAACAGGTGGCTATGCAGCTTTAATACAAGCCTATAATTTGTCTTGACATCTTTGGCTAATATTAGAGCTCTCCTACTTTAACAACTGCAATGTAACTTTTTCTCTGATTCCATTTCTTAAATCCATGCGATACAGGCTTTGTTTTGCTCAAAATCACATGCTGCTTTATTATTCCCATCTGTCCTCTGAACCATTATGTCTCATTTATGGTATTGGTAATTTCGTCCTCTCTTTTTATGTCTCTCTCACTCTCAGGTTTCATAAATTTATGTGAGAACACAAGGGTAACAAGTATCCCAGAGTCTATGTGAGATATACAATTTAAAGACACATTCTCCCACTGAACTAAAATGTTCTTCCGACTAACTGGATGTTATTAGTATGTTTTAATAATATCAACATTTACTGACGGTCAATCTGTCTAAAATATCTCTCATCCCTGTATCAACTCTTGAGAAGTCTACCTATCCTCTAAAGACAGGTTCAAAAACTGACCTCAGGTCTTCCATTCCCGTCAAGGAACTATTTGTTCTCTGAAATCCTATAGCAATGATAATCTCTCTCTTTTGTTCTTAACTGTGTTTACGTCTTACAATATGCTATCAAATCCAGGCAAATGACATTGACATAAAAGTTCTATGTCATTTTACTGTCATATGTGTAGGTGGGTCACATAACCACCGCTGCAATCAAAACACAGAACTATTTCATCACAAAGAACTCCTTCCTGCTACCCCAGTTATAGGCATATCCATTCCTCTCCCTGGGGCTATTCTGAATCCTTGACAACCACTAATCTGTCATCTAACTTCGTAATTTGGTCATTCTGAGAATACTGTACAAATGGAATCGTACACTATATGACCATTTGAGGGTAGCATGTTTTACTCAACATAATAACCTTGCAAGATTACTTGGTTGTTTCCAGTTGGGAGTTATTACTAAAAAAGGTGCTATAAACACTCATATTTGGGATGTACATTGAATCACAAGCTTCACACTAGGAGAAAACACTTGCAAAGGACATGCCTGGTAAATGACTCTCATCTATAATATGTAAAGCATAGTTGTGTATATATTTTTATGTGGACAAATTTTTATTTATTTCTCTGGGATAAATGCATAGAAGTGATATTGCTGGGGGCACCTGGCTGGCTCAGTTGGAAGAACATGGGACTGTTGATCTTGGGGTTGGGAGTTTGAGCCCCATGTTGAGTGCAGAGATTATTAAAAAAAAAAAAATAAATAAAAACTTAAAAAAAAGTGATATTGCTGGGTCACATGCTAAGTGGATATTTAGTTTTTAAAGAAATTTTGAAATATTTTCCAAAATGGCTATGCCATTTTAGATTCCCACAACGTATGAGGGATCTAGTTTCTTCAAATCTACACCAGCACTTGATATTGTCACTACCTTTCATTTTAGCTGTTCTAACAGGTGTGTAGTGACATCTCAGGATGGTCTTAATCTGCATTTCCCAAATGGCTACTAATAACAAAACATATTTTCATATGCTCAATTAGCCATGTGTATATCCTCCTCAGTGACATGTCTATTCCATTCTTTTGGACTTTTCTAGAACTCCACAAAAATCTCCCTTTTCTAATGAACTGCTTGGATACTTAGGATTGAGTTTCAGTGTGTGTGTGTGTGTGTGTGTGTGTGTGTGTGTGTGTGTGTGTTTTGAGTACACTTGACACACATTACGTTGGTTTCAGGTATATAACACAGTGATTCAACAGCTTTCATGTTATGCTACGCTCACAAGTGTAGCTACCATCTGTCACCATTCAACGCTACTACGATACCATTGGCAATATTCGCTATGCTGTGTCTTTGATTCCTGTGACTTGCTTACTCCCTAACTGGAAGCCTGTTTCTCTCGCTCCCCTTTACCCCTTTGCCTATCCTCCCGCTCCCTCCGTTCTGGCAACCATCAGTTTGTTCTCTGTATTTATAGGTCTGAGTCTGCTTTTGGTTTATTCGTTTGTTTCGTGTTTTAGATTGCACGTATAAGTGAAATCATACAATATTTGTCTTTCTCTAACTTATTTCATTTAGCATAAGACCTTCTTGGTCCGTCCAAGTTTTCACTAGTGGCAGGATCTCACCCCTTTTTAAGGCTGAGTAATATTTCATCGTGCGTATATACACCACGTCTTCTTACTCCATTATCAACGGACATTCGGGCTGCTTCCATATCTTGGCTATTGTAAATAATGCTGCAATAAACATAGGGGTGCATATATCTTTTTGAATTACTGTTTTTGTTTTCTCTGGGTAAATACACAGTAATGGAATTACTGAATCATGGTAATTATGTTTTTAATTTTTCAGGAACCTCCAAACTGATTGCTGCAGTGGCTGCATCAATTTACATTCCCACCAAGAGTGCACAAGGGTTCCTTTTTCTCCATAGGGTTGAGTTTTGATACCATAGATACCATAGATAATAGTCCTTCATCAGATATGTGCTTTGCAAATATTTTCTCCCACTGGGAACTTGCCTTTTCATCCTCTTTTTTTTTTTTTTAATTTTTTTTTATTTTGAGAGAGAGAGAGAGAAAAGAGAGTGGGGTAGGGGCAGAGAGAAAGAGAGAGAGAAGCCCAAGCAGTTTCCTCATTCAGCATGGAGCCTGTGGGGCTCGAACTCACAAACTATGAGATCATGACCTGAGATGAAATCAAGAGCTGGACACTTAATGGACTGAGCCAGGTGCCTCCCTCTTTAAAAAAAAAAAAAAAAAAAAAGTTTATTTACTTATCACACTCATGCACATGAGCGACAAAGGGGCAGAGAGAGAATCACCTTTTCATCCTCTTAAAGAAGTTTTAGCACCCAGCAGAACTTTAATTTTGATAAAATCTAATTTACCAATTTTTTTCTTTTGTAGGCTGTGTTTCTGGTGTTATTGTTTTTTAAAAGATTTTATTTTTAAGTCATCTCTACACCTAACATGGCTCAAACTTAGAACCCCAAGAAAAAGAGTTGCATGCTCTAGTGGCTGAGCCAGGCTGGCACCCCTCTGGTGTCATGTTTAAGAACTACTCACCAAGTGTTGGGGCACCTGGGTGGCTCCGTCGGCTAAGCATCCGACTCTTGATTTTGGCTCAGGTCATGATCTCATGGTTCGTGAGATCGAGCCCCATGTCAGGCTCTGCGCTGACAGTGTGGAGCCTGCTTGTGAGTCTCTCTCTCTGCCCCTTCCCAGGCCATCCCCCTCCCTCTCTTTCTCTCTCTCTCAAAAGAAATAAACATTAAAAAAATTTTTTTTAAAAAACTATTCATCAAGTCCTATGTCCTAAAGGTTTTCTATGTTTTTCACTAGTGTGAGGATTAAATGTTTTTCTTTTTTAAAAACTTGTCCAAAATATTATCCTTCCTCTGTTTGCTCCAATTGCTTTTGTACCTTAGTCACAAATTAGTTGGCTACACCTGTGCAGGCCTATTTTTGGGTTTTATATTCCATTTCAAAGACAAATATGTTAATTTCTCAACCAATATCCTCAGGCTTGATTCCTGCAACTATATAACATGTCTTGAAATTATAGAGAATGATTTTTTTTCTCTTCTTTTTCAGAATTTTGCTAGCTATTCTAATTCCTTTGCATTCCCACATTAATTTTAGAATAATCTTGTCTGTTAAAAAAAAAATCACAGGGGGAATCTGAGAGGAATTACATTTAAACCTGTATATCAATCTGGGGAGAAGTGATCTTTCCTATGTTGAGCCTTCTAACCCATGAATGCAGTAGATCTCTCCATTTCTCTGTGTCGTCCTCTATTTCTCCCACCAGCATTTTGTAGTTTTTGGTATACACAAGTCCTGGATATGTTGTGTTGGATTTAAATCTACATAAGTCATTTCTTTAGCCATTCTTTTATGACACCTTTACTGGAGACGAGTTTGCTTTGTTTTCCTTCATCTAAAAAGGTCTTGATTTCTCCTTCATTCCCGAAGAAGGCTTCTGTTAAATACAGAAGTTGGGATTTTGAGCTCTTTCCGAATGCTTAAAAAACGTCATGCCGCTGCCTCCTGGCCTCCATGATTTCTGAGGAGAAATCCATTATCTCTGGAATTATTTTTCCCCATAGAAAAAGGTGTCATTTCTCTCTTGTTATTTTCAAGGTTCTTCCTTTGCTCTTAGTTTACCAGTGTTTTACTATTACTTCTTTGGGTTTATCTTGTTTGGAACTTGCTCAGCTCCTTGAATCCGTAGGCCTGTGTCTTCTGACAAGTCTTCTGGAAGTTGTCAGCCAGTCTTTCTGCAAGTACTTTTTAGCTCAGTCCCCTTTCTCCTCTCCTCCTCTTGTGGTCTTTCTGTCATAGTCCTACAGGTCCCACAGCTCTGTTCATTTATGTGTTCCATTTTCTCCTTGTTCAGATGGGGCAATTTCTATGTTCTGTCCTCCAGTTCACTCTGTCCCCCTTTACTCTGCTGTGAGGCCATCCGGTGGGCTTTGGTTTCGGTTACTGTAGTTTTCAGTTCTAAAATTTCTGTTTAGTTCTTTACATTTTCTACTTCTTTACTGAGGCTTTGGTTTCTAGGCTCAGACTTTATATTTTGTTTTTCCTTTTACTGTTTCGGTGAAGAAATTAGTAGTGGAAGTGCTTTAAAAATGACGGGAATATGGGGCGCCTGGGTGGCTCAGTGGCTCAGTGGGTTATGTGTCAGACTCTTGATTTCGGCTCAGGTCATTACCTCACAGTTTGTGAGATCGAGCCTGCATCAGGCTCCGTGCTAACAGTGCAGAGTCTGCTTGGGAGTCTCTTTCCCTCTCTCTGCCCCTTCCCCGCTCACACGCGCACTCTCAATAATAAAAGTTTAAAAACTAAATAACGTATTTAAAGTGTTGAACACTTTTTAAATGTTGTACTTGTAAACATTTTTCTTTTTTAAATCGTGGGACTATGTGGAAAAGACGCAGATGCAAGTTTGAATGGTCTCCCGTTGGTCAAATTTTGGGTAACACGAAGAAAATAAATTAAATAATAAATTGTAACCATTTACTCATGACAGCTTATGAGTCCATTTGATATAAATCAACAGGGGGAAGAGAAAGATTTTCCTTACAGAATGCCAAATAATAAATATAGAAAGTCGGTATTTGGAAACCATTAAAATAAGTTCAGTCGAAATGCTAAATCTAGTGGGCAAAAATTTGATGATGAAAAATGTACAGTTTCTCTACAAAATATTAAGCAATTACAAAGGGAAGATGTAACTTTACAGAGGAGAAGCTTGGTGAACATCACCTTAATCAGGTGTTCAAAGATAACATCACTAGTCAAGGAACAAATCAAAACTGTGCGCTACCAGAAAAGAGGAGTTGAGAGCACAGCATCACTTCCCTCTGATATTCCTGCCATAGATGCATAACCTGAATCTAATCATGAGGAACTATCAGATAAACCCGAGTTCATAGACACTCTACAAAACGTATTTTTCCAATACATAGTCTTGAAACTCAAGGAAAGGCTAAGGAACTGTGATTGGAGAACACTAAAGAGATAGAATAATGACATGCTACGTGAGATCCTGGATTAGGTTCTTTTGTTATGAAAGGCACTATGGCAACAGCCAGCCAAATGTGGATCAGGTCTGTGGATTAGTTGACAGGAAAGTAACACTGTTAATTTCTTGCATCTTATGTCTGTATTGTAGCGATGTAGCAGAGGGCCCTTATTTGGTAGGATTACTCACTAAAGCACCGAGAGCGTTTTGAAGTCAAAATAAAAAATAGCAAAGAAAGAAAAGAAAAGAGCAGCTCAACAAACTGCCAGTATTTTATGATTATTCTAGTGGGGCCCTGCCCACCTCATGCCACAACAATCTGTGATCACAAGGTGCACAGTAACACTGACAACACAACAATTCTTAAAGAATCGTGAAATTATGTACAGTCAGAACGCACTTGAAACCATTTGAGCGGTATTCTGATGGACATCTCAAGACCTGGAGGGGCACACATTTTAAAGCTCTACCTTACAAATCATGAAGTTCAGATTTGAATCCGGACGAAAGCACTGAGGACCAAACACCCTTCCACGGCTGGTATATCACTGACTTATGATCCAAAGTAAAAGAGCCTGAAACCCATCACAACACAAAATTTTACTATTTTATTTATTTATTTTTCAAGTAAGTTCCATGCCCAACGTGGGGCATGAATGAACTCACAACCACGAGATCAAGAGTTCCATGCTCTTCTGAATGAGCCGGCCAGGCGCTCCTCTAATTAAACTTTAGAAACTCGGTTAATTTTAAGTAAAATCTACGCAGACAAAAGACAGTATTAGAAAATTAATTTTAAGTTGGTATTATAGAGGGGCGCCTGGGTGGCTTGATCGGTTGAGCGTCCGACTTCGGCTCAGGTCATGATCTCGCGGTCCGTGAGTTCGAGCCCCGCGTCGGGCTCTGTGCTGACAGCTCAGAGCCTGGAGCCTGTTTCAGATTCTGTGTCTCCCTCTCTCTCTGCCCCTCCCCTGTTCATGCTCTGTCTCTCTCTGTCTCAAAAATAAATAAACGTTAAAAAAAAATAAAAATTAAAAAAAAGTTGGTATTATAGATACACTGTTACGTTCTTCTGAAACTATGATTTTAGTGGCACTACAATGTGATGGGTCTGACTTTCCTACTTAAGAGACGTTGAGCAAAAGACTTAACATCCTCTATGGGTTGAATTGTGCCCCTCAAAAGATGTTAAAGGCCTAACCCCAAGGATCTGTGAGTGTGACCTTTTTGGAAATAGGGTCTTTGCAGATCAAATTAAGATGAGGTCAGGAGCGTGGGCCCCAATCCAATACTACTGGTATCCTTATAGAAAGGGAAAATTTGCACACAGAGACAGATATGTACAGAGGGAAGACGAGAAGATATGAAACAGATTCTCCCTCACAGCTTTCAGAAGGAACCAATCCTAATACCTTAATCTCAAATTTCTAGCCTCCAGAACTATGAGGTAAGAAATTTCGGTTCTCTGAGCCAGCCAGTCTATGGCATCCCCAGGAAACTTCACATGACATCTGAACCTTAACTTCCTCATTTGAAAAATGGGGCTTGGGGCGCCTGGGTGGCTCAGTCGGTTAAGCATCCGACTTCGGCTCAGGTCATGATCTCACGGTCTGTGAGTTCGAGCCCCGCGTCGGGCTCTGTGCTGACAGCTCAGAGCCTGGAGCCTGTTTCAGATTCTGCGTCTCCCTCTCTCTGACCCTCCCCCATTCATGCTCTGTCTCTCTGTCTCAAAAATAAATAAACGTTAAAAAAAATTTTTTTTGAAAAATGGGGCTTATGCCATCTCTCATGTTTGTTCTAAAAATTAAAATCAGAACATAAATTGTTTTTAAAATGATCAAGAATTATAAAAATGATAATGGTATTATTATTATACTCCTGATAATTTAAAAAATATCACTGTCAAGATTTTTCTCCTGTTACAATAAAAAATTTTAAGCGATGCTCTCAAACATTTCTATGTACCTTAACTAATTTTTAATCCACAGGCCCCAAATCACCTTTGCTGTACATGTAAGAACAGAGTCTTAATAATGTTACCAGTATCTGAACATGGCTGATTGCTTCCTTTTTCTCATGTTTTAATCCTTAAATAACATTTAAACGCAGATTTTCTCTTTTGAACTCTTTTTGAAAAAATTTTATTGAGTTATGATTGACCTACATAAAGCTGTACATATTCAATGTATACAATTTGATAAATTTAGAGGTAAGTATACACCTGTGAGAGTACAAACAAGGCCATAAACTTGTCCATCACCTCCAAGTTTCCTCCCCTCCTTCTTTTTCATTAAAAAAATCTTTGCATGTGCGGCAAGAGCCCTTGACGTAAGATCCACCCTCTAAGAACAATTTTAAGTGTGTAATACAGTATTGTTAACTATAGTTTCCTGCCAATTCAAAATCTGACGCCCTCCCCGGCAAAAAATCAAAAACCGACGCCCTTCTGGCCACACAAGCACGACCACAGCAATCCCAGGTAACTGTGATTCAGCCCCTGGAAAATCACCACCAGCATTTGATGCTGCCAGAAGCAGATGATGACAGAATATGGTGGGCGAACAGGCCGACCATCCAGACAAAAAGCAAGGCCGAATTTTGCACATCGTGCTTTCTTCGTCTCTTGGCTCTACTTCTCGTACTTCGACCCCCCTACTAGAGCACAAAACGAGAGCACAAATGTGGATGTGCCTAGCAGATGCCCTACAGAGCAGGAATTCAATCCACATTAGCTGCCCCAGCCCTGCCTGACCCTCCCTCCTTGCTACTCAGGTGACGAGTATCTGCGAGTGATATTCAGGGAGGTGAGCGGCTTCGTAATCTTCTCAAAATGTCATAGTACCAATACGAGTCACACCATCTTTGTGGGCTCCAGTTACAAAGAACTTAACTAAAAAATCATAAAATCTGTCAACGTATCTCACCTTTTACAAAGTCCTAACGTACGACTGCCTAAAACAGAAAGACACCAGGCAATCTAACGTACATTTCTCATTTTGAATGGTAGAGATTAAAATGCACATAAGTTATATTTCACGCTACCAGAAAAAAAAGTTACTTCCCATGAGCTACGAATAAAATGTTATTTTTAGTATCTCACTACCTACATTCTATGCATCCCCACCCTCTTTTGGTCAGGCAGGTGATGGTGGTAAATCAGTCAAAGACTGGGGGGGAAAGGTGAGTTTCAGGGGCTGGGTCAGGTTTTAAGGCAAAGATACACCTGGTTTTGGCGAACTCTGATACTCTGGGTACTTTACTAAATAAAGAAGAAGGAATTTTCTTTATATCTTCATCATTACACAATTCCATTTAACATGGTAACTTTTTATTTATCCCCAAGCCAGACACTTGAAATGTATTAATTTTTGAATGTAACACCAATTTCTTTCATCACTTTACTAATTTTGAAAAATCTGTTTTAAAAATACTTCACAAAAATAATCATTCCTTGATGATCGACTATAATAAGTAAAAACATGGGAGACAAATGTTCAGTCACACAAAAACAGACCTTTGGACCTGCTCAAATTAGTTCACGTTAAGCATATGTTTAGAATATACAAATATTTTATAAACGCCTTTCTTTTTTAAAGGGGGTATAAGACCTATAACTTGCAATTACATTATAAAAATAGCTAATATGATTCCTATAATTAAAATCATTACAGAGGACGAAATGGTTTCTCCCCTAACTACCTCCATATGTCCCTAAAATGATAAGATTTTTGAATGGGTGAATTAGGAGAGGAAATTATTCCATAATCAGCATCTGTTAACATGTGAGAGGCTGGACGATTAAGTTTTAATTCCTCAGGCTTCACCGCTGGGTCATGGGCTTTGAAGTCCAAGAAAACTGGGTTTAAACTCCACTTCTAATATCCTAAGCTATAGCACTCTCATTCTAAGCCTCATTTTCCTCTTCTGCAAAACAGGTACAAAATATGCCCAAGGATTCTCCTCACGCTTAAATAAAGTGTATCTAAAAGATTTACTAGTACCTAGTAGCTAAGTTAATACTGTTAATAGAGAAAATACTTTATGTAGCATAAATAAATCCATTCTATCTTCTCTGATCCTACATTAACATTCTAAGCTATACAAAAGATCCATATGAAATGTCACTATGGTTTGTTTACTCCCTTGGGCATGTTAATTCTTATTTAAGGTACTTAAAAAACTAGGATTTTTTAAAGGCCCTAGAGTAGGAATCAAAATATGTAGCCTCTGATCTAGATTCTGACCTCAGGTCTACACTGGCTAGTTGAATTTTCTTCAGCAAGTTATTTGATCTCTCTAATCTTCACTTAGGTCATGTGTCAAGTGGTAAAAGGTAGGCTTAATATTCTGATTACTAGATTAATTTTATAAAACTATTACTGACAAAGTACTTCTATTAAACTACCACGTAGGGAATATTGCTAATGTTATATCATCTGAGTAAAGAGGATACTCAGTAATATATTTATGTACCCTATTTGCATTAATTTCACAACCTTTTCCCCCCAATAAACCCAACAGAGCCTAATCTAAGTACCACGGCCAATTCTAGACTACCTTCTGTTGCTGGCTAGGGCACAGGCATTCTAGGCATCACTCCACCATAACAATAATATCAAATAATTTCAGAATTAATATCAAATATATGATAAATCATTTTTTATAGTCATCCCACAAAATTAAAGGTAATCATCATAAACACCTGGATTTATCAGAGGCTACTAAGTTAATAGCTTTTATGAGCAGAAAATATTTACCAGGTATAGAAAGACTGCATTCTTTCTTTGAATTGATTCATTGAAAACTGAGAGTAGTTTGGTAATTAAAAAGGCAGGAAAGCTCTTCTTACTTTTCCAGTCTATGAATACAAAAAGAGAAAAAGGCAACACTGAGTAAGCCGTATAAAATAACCTAACACTTTAAGCGGGAACAATTACACATAGTGGGCAACGCTGAACTACAGGTGTGTTTAACTGCGTAAACATAAAGTGATTAATAAAGGCAGGCACCTCTCTTGTGCCTATTTCCTCATCTACAAAACAGGGACACTAGCACCTGCCCTTACTTTAGGAACATGGAGGTGAATCAGAGAATTCTTGGAACATGTATTAGAAGGTGCTACTCTTTCGTGAAACTGAATAACACAGCCTACCTAGTATTTTCTTTAAAGAGTATATTTCACTAATATTAAAAAATCCCCAACTCCCTGTTACCTCCTTCCAAATTCACAAGCATCTACTTCAATATATATACACAGATGTGTGTATATATATATATATATATATATGCATATATATATACACACACACATAGATGTTCATAGATGATAGACTGATACATATTGCTATCACCGTAAAATATTCGGAAAAAAGGTACAAGACTACATTCTGATTTAGAAGATAAGAAATGTCAATATTTGGCGCACACAAGTATGGAAATTCACCATCACTGGCTGGCCACCACACTCTGACAGAATATCTTAGAACCTTGATCAGTAGAAAGTCCAAGCAGCCTTAACTAAGGAGGAGGAGTTGGTATGCGTGCTCTTATTGGCCATATACCTGTACTATGTAGCTATTTGTGAATTAGCCTAATTACTCCAACTAGGATAAATTCGTACAACTGACTGAGTAGCATAACTTATTAATAATAACCTCTAAGTTTTATATAACTGTACTCGGTGCTCATGTAACTAGTCCATATAGTTGTTTTCTATACATTCACTGTTGGTCCTAACCATTAATGAAACTCTGAAACAAAGGCTTAAGCTCAATGGTGCAAACAAAGTCAAATACGTAAATAGTTCAAACTGCCTTCTTTTTAGAAAAAGTTATGTTTGTGAGAGAAGGGGTTCACAGTAGCTCATAACACTTGCAAAGTACAGATCAACATAAACTTCTGCCATAATTCTGCAACAGTGGTCAAAAACTAAGACATTCTATTGCATTATAACTGGAAAGCAATGAAAATTCTTTGAAAAAGAGTCTGATCTACATGTACTTTCTTTAAGAGTCTGATCTACATGTACTTTCTTTAAGAGAATTTTGAAATCATTAGGTTAGGGTATTTATTTATTTTTTTTTAATTTTTTTTTTTCAACGTTTATTTATTTTTGGGACAGAGAGAGACAGGGCATGAACGGGGGAGGGGCAGAGAGAGAGGGAGACACAGAATCGGAAACAGGCTCCAGGCTCTGAGCCATCAGCCCAGAGCCTGACGCGGGGCTCGAACTCCCGGACCGCGAGATCGTAACCTGGCTGAAGTCGGACGCTTAACCGACTGCGCCACCCAGGCGCCCCAAGGTTAGGGTATTTAAATAAGGACATAAATTAGGATATTTAATTTAAAGAGATATTCCTAAAACAAAAGCAAAAACAAAAACACAATGACACAAATAAATCCACAAAACAAATAGAGACGTTAGCATGCCCACCAAAGCCCTCCAGAAACATGAACTATAGTAAGGGATACCCACCCAAGTCTTCCTCTTTAGTTAGACCAATATGATGGTTATAAACTGACAAGCTCTTTCTGGCTGTCCATTGACTCATCTACAGACCTTTTATTCTTTTGAAATCTCCCCAATTTAAACTGGATGCAAATAAGCCAGGTATGGTCCTTACAACAGTGATCCTGCTAGACCCTATGGAGTTTCCATGGAAACACGCACAGCTGGCAATGGCAAAGGAGTTGTACTGGCCTTAGACTGGTTAAAAAAGTCTCAATGCTCACTGAATGAAATAATTATCGTATCTTAGTAAAGAACAAATACAAAAAAAAAAAAAAATTCCCACCTTTGGGATCATCAAGCAAAATAATGCAAAGTATTTTCATCTAGGCCAAAAGTGGCTTTTGGCCCAGCAGCAATAGTCATCTGTGAAAAGTTAAGAGGTGCCAATTACCAAATGGTAAATACGCTTTTACTAAAGAAATATAATTCAAGAGAGTACTCCCTGTGGGTCACTTAATGTAACAGCTGACAACCAGAGAGAGAAAAACAATACAAAGTCTAATCTAAACAGTAATAAATAGCATGCATCTTTTCCTTAAATAAATTCAGTATGACTGTTCCTTGCTGTATTAAAAGTAAGTGTTTTCAGGGTGCCTGGGTGGCTCAGTCAGTTGAGCGTCTGAGTTCGGCTCAGGTCATGATCTTGTGGTTGGGTCTGTGAGTTCAAGCCCCACACTGGGCTCTGTGCTAACAGAACAGAGCCTAGAGTCTGGTTCAGATTCTGTCTCTCCCATTCCCTGCCCCCTCTCCTGCACATGCTCTCTCTCTCAAAAATAAACATTAAAAAAAAAAAAAAAAGTAAATGTTTTCACAGCAGTGATTCTCAAAGGGCAGTACCTGGATCAGCATCATCAATGTCATCTGGAAATTGTTAGAAATGTAAATGCTCAGGCCCCATCCCAGACCTACTGAATCAGAAACTTTGGGGATTAGAGGCCCACCAACTGGTGCTTTCACAAACCCTCCAGAAGATTCTGATGTATGCCAGAACTCGAGAACCACTGATTTACAGTGTCAAACCTGAGAAGAGACTGATGTATGAAATAGGAAATGGAATGTTTGGGGCACCTGGGTGGCTCATTCAGTTGAGCATCCGACTCTTGATTTTGGCTCAGGTCATGATTTCACAGCTTTATGGGTTCAAGCCCCCTATCAGGCTCTGCACTGACAGCGTGGAGCCTGCTTGGGATATTTTCTCTCTCTCTCTCTCTCTCTCTCTCTCTCTCTCTCTCTGCCCCTCCACCATTTGCGCTGTCTCCGACTCCCTAAAAATAAATAAATAAACTTAAAAAAAAAAAAAGAGGAAAAGAAAACACAATGCTTTATCTCACTCCTTGGAACTAAGTGAAGCTTAGTAATAAAACATAAAGGAGAGCTCACTGGCCTCAACTGAGTACGTTGGCTAGTATCTCACTGCCTATAAAAAAGATGCGGAGACCAGCAGTGGTTCATCATGCCTATCCTTCCTATACGTGTCAAGCCAAAGTAAAAATTACAAGGGTCTGTTCGTGATTACTCAAGGAGAGGAGGGTCCTCGTACCTAAGACATTCAATTCACTACCATTCATAGTCTATTACCAATCATGACTCATTTCTAATCACTGAGGTCTTCAGACACAGGTTAGCAAACTTTACCCTTTCTTCCTTTATAATAAAAGAATAGTTTTTCCAAGACATCAAATATGCAGGTAGGGAGAAGTCTGAAGTTTGAGTCATGAATTTTAACATTCCTCACTCCTTGTAAGAACTTAAAAAAAAAAAAAAAGCATACTCGGATGCAGTTCTTCCTTAGTATCTAACACGTTCGATCATTCATGTACTACAAAACACACATTTCATTTTTCCTTTAACTTCAGGATACATTTATAATTCCTTCCCTATTTCCTTTGAGATAATGGGCAGCTCTCCAAAGAAACAGCCATGGTAGTGACATTAAAGTGACCAGAGACTAACAGAGAGATATGATGGAGAAAAACCACTGGGTAAATCAAATATGAAATGGGCTGTTAGAATTGAAGAAATAAGAGCAAACGAATAGCCTTCTGAAGCTCATAATTAAAAATAAATACAGAATAAATTTAAGTAGGAGACTGATTCACAGGCTCTGCGTTCTCTTAGGGTCTGTCCTCAGCCCACTCTCACTATACACCAGTGATGGCCAAGTATTGTCTTTGTGCTACTAGTGGGTCGGAACCGATCCCAAAATGCTCATTATTATTTAAATTGTTTTTCATTTTATTTTAGAGAGGGAGAGGGAGTGGGCAGAGAGGGGATGGAGAGAGGGAGAGAGAATCTCAAGCAGTATTTCTATTTTTAATTTTTTGAGGAACCTCTATACTATTTTCCACAGTGGGCGCTAATTCCATTCACTCTGATGTGTCACTTCTGACTACACACTAATAGTCCAAGGGGGTGCCACTCCAACTCTCCCCATTTGGATAAGGGCAGTGCCATTTAGCAAATGACCTTGGCTCAAGGGAAAGAGCTGAAGGATTAATCTCAACCCCCGAGCTATTGACTTATTCAGGACTAGACTGTAACCCAGAACATTCCTCAATTCTAGCCTGTGAAATCCAGGAGAGCTCTCCCGGACCTTTCCGGGACAGTTATTCTCACCTTTAGAGAACAGTAAGGAGCTACTCTCCATCTCTAGACTCAAACAAGGAAGCACACTTCCTGGCTGCTGCTAGCAGCTCTTTGGCAACCACCAGGGAAAGGACCTGAGGGCAAAGCAACACGGACAGCCCAGTCCTGTTGTCCCCAGTCCTGTTGTCCCCGAAGCTTCAGGTCTCAGTCCTGTGAGCCGAGCCAACTCCTTTGTGCTTAAAACAGACTCAAGTTTCTGTTATCTGAAGCTGAAAGCAACCTACCAATAACATATCTGTAAGTGATTAAGCGTTACTAATCTGGTGCTCATAAATTAAAATCAGCTATTGGAGTCTGCTAATAAATGTGGTTGCCACCTAATGTTAGACAACTCTGTAAAATTCCTAACGTACATGCACATAACATACAAGTTGGGATTTCCAAAATTTGGTCTTGTTATGTGTGCACGATCAATATTAAGTTATAGGTTTTTCAGTCTCAATTATTCTTTCCTATTTTGATCAATTTAGACATACACTTGCATATTTGCATTGACATTTCTAGGTTATGTTCCAAAAAATTAGCCTTCATGACAGAAGTCAGTAAAGTTCAAAGAGTTTCCATATTTCACAGTAAAGTGCTTTGCATATAAACAGGAATGTTAGATGAGTTCTATGCATGATTCCACTTTTATCTATGCCTAGAGGCATATATAAATGCACATGGAAAAAGGACTATTCAGGTTTGTAACAAATGGTTAATATTCAGCATGCATATCTCTGTTTTTTGGTTTCAACTGATAGAGTTTTTGTAAAATTCTTTTTTATTATGAAACAATTTTTAGCTCAATTACTTTTTTAATGCATCTGACAATACTAGTTTTAAACATAAAGATTTGTTATGAGAAAGCTCTGTAATTAAGAGGGAACAGGCAAATACAAGGAAGACTTTCCAAAACAAAGTTCAGGTTGCCTAGAGATAATAGCAAAAATATAAAAATACAAATCATATAAAAATAATAATATAAAACTATAAAAAGGATTCTTTCTGACCATGTCTACACTTGGCCTGAATTTACTTACCTAAACGCAAAAAAGCTAATTGAAGGAACTTCCACAATGCTGTCCTACCTCTGAATCTCCTACAAGAATCTCCTTCCTTCAGTAGGGTAAATTCTTTGTCAACTCATGACTAAACTATCCAAGAAGTAGACGCAATCTTCTACTTGTACAGTTTGAGACAAAATAAAAATGTTAATAACTTTTTAATAGTATGGCAGCCCCTACAGACCCTTTCTGTGCTATTTTTAGTAGAGAGCAGAGGCTCCACAACATACCTCTATTAATAGGTTCTACTTACTTCACAAAGTCACTCATTAGCAAATCCCAACAAAAATTAACAGTGACCCTTCAGGGGTTCAAAGCGGCAGACAGAGAGGCCTTCGGGTCAACGTGGTAGAGAGACCTTCTACAGTCCATTCGTCCTATAATTCTTCTACACATCACACTGGTTATGGTAACCCCAAGCAACTGATTCCACAGAATGCCATTAAAAAAACACTTTATTACAATTTTGGCCTCTGAAGTAATGTTCATACTCCACAAAAACGATGACAGGAATTTCTAAAGCCTTAGATGAAACTCCTAAACCCGCTAACCTATCAGCAGATGATTCTATAACCCAGTTTAACTCAGTGCTTCCTCCAGACAATAAAGCCAAGATATGTTAGAGTTGCCAATAACTTTTTTAAAAATTTATTTTTATTTTTTAATTTACATTCTAGTTTGTTAGTTAGCATATAATGATTTCAGGGGTAGAATCCAGGGATTCATCTCCTGTGTATAACACCCAGTGCTCATCTACCAAGTGTCTTCCTTAATGCCCCTTGCCCATTTCGCCATCCCCCCCACCCAGAACCCCTCTAGCAATCCTCTGTTCTCTATAGTTAAGAGTCTCTTATGTTTTGTACCCCTCCCTGTTTTTATTTTTTGCTTCTCTTCCCCTATGTTCATCTGTTTTGTATCTTAAACTCTACACGTAAGTCAAGTCATATGATACGTCTTTCTCTGACTAACTTCACTTAGCATAATAGCCTCTAGTTCCATCCACATTGTTGCCAATGGCAAGATTTCATTCTTTTTGACTGCCGAGTAATATTCCAGTGGTGTGTGTGTGTGTGTGTGTGTGTGTGTGTGTGTGTTCCATTCATCTGTTGATGGACATCTGGGCTCTTTCCATACTTTTGAGTTGCTAATAACTTTCAAAATAGAAAGTCAAGATAAAAATTCCAAGCAACGGGGAATGGTTAATGATTATTAGAAACAGGATCAATAAATAGGGGACATTTTAGTTAAATTTAGATCAAGATCCTGTC
The DNA here is from genome assembly GCF_016509475.1 of Prionailurus bengalensis. Lineage (NCBI taxonomy): Eukaryota > Metazoa > Chordata > Mammalia > Carnivora > Felidae > Prionailurus > Prionailurus bengalensis. The sequence continues at coordinate 9,948,087 of NC_057360.1, read as the reverse complement.
TTGGGGCACCTGGGTGGCTTGGTTGGTTGGGCATCTGACTTCGGCTCAGGTCATGATCTCATAGTCTGTAGGTTCGAGCCCCACACTGGGCTCTGTGCTGACAGCTCAGACCATGACCGACGCGGAAACCAAGAGTCAGACGCTTAACCGACTGAGCAACCCAGGCGCCCCGGACACACGGTTTTCTGAGGTGAATTTGGAAACAAACAACAGAAAAACCCAAGTTGAGACAGTGTGACGGGCCGGATCTGAGCAGCTCCAGGCCACCAGCACTTCTATAGGGCAGCCAGACTGCACTCTGCCCACTACAAAGGAAGAAACGTGAGCACCTCTAGTAATGTCACTCAAAGAATCCGGTACCTCACACTGTTTGGGAGACCAAATGAGGCTATTAAAATTCTCTATTCTGGGGCGCCTGGCTGGCTCTGTCAGTGGGGTATGTGACTACTGATCTTGGGGTTGTGGGTTCGAGCCCCAGGCTGGGTATACAGATGACTTAAAAAAAAATTCTCTAGGCTTGAAAATACTATTAAACAGATTTTATTTTCACTTTAGAAAACTTCCTCAACAATATACTGACGTGTGTGAGAGAGAATGTTATGCTTGATATGAAAGAGAGAAGTACCTAACACCTCCTCCCACACTGAAAATACACAACCTTAAAAAAACGTGCTGTATTACAGACCGGCCCCTACTTAGAAATCACCAACTATCCAGACATCTTTTTGTTTGTTTGTACGATCCAGGCGTTTTACCATACTGACTGAGCCCCTTCTTACAAACATACCACTTGTCTGTACTAAAATAATCTCAGTACTAAGAGAAGAATCAGGTAGATGAGGAGTACAGGCCATTAAAGTACAGGCAGTACAAGTGGCACAGTTAATCATAATAGAACACAGTACGCACGCTACCACTGAACCTTTTTCAGTGTCCTTACCTTTTAACAAGACTAGTTGGAGCACCCCTGTCCTGCATCATTAGATTTAGAATCAAATCTAACATAAAAGGCAAACTTCACCTCTCCTGGCTCTTGCAAATATCAAAGGATAAAAAGCATAGAGTTTTAGAGCAGAGAGAGATGCTAGCAATAATCAATCCAACCCCTTCACGGTACAAACAAGGAAATTACGTGCAAGATTGCCTGATTTATTTCAGAACGAACTGAGTGATGCCTCAGCTAAAATTCAGATCCGTTTTCTGATTCTTAGTCCATATGAGCGAGCGCTCTACACGATGGCCACCTCCCCTTCAGAAATGCTTACATTTTCCAACAATATCATAAAGGCACTTCTTAAACAGTGATCCATGTTACGTCAATCTTTTTAAGCATACTGACTACTGGTACCTATTCTCCAGAGATAAGTTCATAATAGATGTTCACATATTCATTCCTTCGTTCATTCAGGCACTCAAATAGTTTTAAGAGATTGGTATGTATAAGGAACTGTACTCTGCTCCATGGGGCCAGGAAGATGAATCAGACATGATTCTGATCTTGAAAAGCTTCAGTCTGTAGACTGAAAAGCTAGAATAGACATCAGAACTCTCCAGTTTGAGTAATAACTAAAAAAAAGTTTTTGCTTAAACTGTGCCTGAGTGGCTCAGTCGGTTAAGCATCTGACTCTTGATTTCAGCTCAGGTCATGATCTCACGGTTTGTGGGACAGAGCCCCGGGTGCTTGGGATTCTCTCTCTCCTTTTCTCTGCCCCTCTCCAGCTTGCGCTGTCTCTAAAAATAAATTTAAAAAAAAACTTAAAAAAAGAAGTTTTACTTTTTGACAAAAGGGTACAAATATATGCATAATTCAACACACAGGAGAAAATGTTTTCATGTGATTTTAAGGATTTCTTACTTACATAGAAACATCATAAATAACTAGATTTTATGAAATAAGGTATATTCTAAAGAAAACAGACTAATGCTTAAATTCTATGACACATCTTCAGCTTTCGGATACTGCCTTTAAAGTTTCTTCCATATCTAACACGCTATGATCTTTGGCCATCCTCTCGTCTCCCTACGTAAAAAACTAGATTTCTAATTCAACTAATTTTAGCAAATATTTTAATGTTTTTATATTACAGTGAGGTCACTAAAAACTGTCCAAAATGAGACAGACCACAAGCCAGCAAATAAATCAAACATCTCCAACCAAATGTTACTGAGTTCACTGGCTGAATACAGAATAGGGCAAAAATTAGGGTAGCTTACAACCCTTGAGTCAGAAAAGGATATGAATTTAAGTTATGGCAATCTGGTGTGATTTTTATACCATTATAAAATCAAAATTAATTTCTACAAGATGTAAGGTCATTTTAAACCATCACAAGAATATCCTCTCTCAGCACTTAAAATACCACAAACGCCAAGCTCACATGGGCCCTACAGCCTTTGCGATTTCTGTTCCTTCAGCCCAGGACACCTCTGCTCGGGTAGCTTCTTACTGTTACAGGTTCTGATGGTCATCTCTCAAAGAGGCCTTCCCTGACCATTCAACCTAAAACACACACACACACACACACACCCATTACTATCATGTCACCCTATTTTAGTCTACGTTCTTTTGATAATTTTAAAACTTGTTTACTTGCTTCAGTAGAAGGCAAGCTTCTTGAGCACAGGCACCTTGTGAATCTTGTTCACAACCTTAGTGCAGGAGAGAACCTGACAGCTGCTCAAAAGTATTTGTTAAGCAAATGAATAGCACCCAGAAAGTCTAATAAATAGTAGATCAGGGATATCAACTTAAGTCCATAAAACTTGCTAATGAAACCATTTCAAAACCACAAAAAATATGTGCTGAGAGAATTCATCTATTAATTTTGGCCCTCTTAACAAAATCCTACTCTAAGTATACTCCTGATAGTGTATCTGAATTTCAACAGAAAAAAATTCTGTCTGGCAAATACTTCTTTATTAAAAAATACTTTTAACGTTTATTTGAGAGACAGAGCATGAGTGGGAGTGAGGCAGACAGAGAGGGAGACACAGAATCTGAAGCAGGCACCAGGCTCTCAGCCGTCAACATAGAGCCCGACGTGGGGCTCAAACTCATGAACCGTGAGATCATGACCTGAGCTGAAGTCGGACGCTTAACTTACTGAGCCACCCAGGCGCCCCTAGCAAATACTTCTTTTTTCAAGTCAGGAGAAACAGCAGTTTCTGGTTTGTGATATTCTTGGCCATTTAAAGAGTATCAAATTTATTTTATTTATTACATTTATAATGTTTTCCCTAGATTATCAGACATGGGTTCTCAGAGACAATAAATTTAGAACTGTCTTCTAATTAATGGATGTGAAATCTGAGAACATTTGAGTAAATCAAGACTGACATTTAGGATCTTGGTGAACAGGGGATAAAGTTAGTTAATACGCAAATTAAAATTTGCTCAGCAGCCAATAAACAGATACAAATCTTTCAAGAAACTTAGCCATTCCAAATCACATCCCAGAGACTGACTGTGCCTCCTGATTTTATAAAATAAGACTACTTGTGTTGGGAGTCCTGTTGAAATTCTAGCTTCTCTTTGGAAAATTCTGAAATAAGCAGTCGACTCCTCTATTTGCCACGGTTGAACAAGAAAGCACACTATTTCAGGAAAACTGATGAACCAATTATGTTAATCAAGCATTTACTGTGTATCAAGTTCTTAAAGCAGGTGTGTAGAGTTTACTTAGATTTTCCCACATTCCCAACTTCTTGGTCTTTCCATCTGAGTTCAATTTTCTTCTTTAAGTACATCCTAAAAAAGTTCCTTTAGTATGATGGGAGTGAATTCAGTTTTTGATTTGTCCACTTCATCTTTATTCTTGAATAAAAGTTTAGCTGGGTAAAAATTTTAAGGTTGGTAGTTATTTTCTCTCCGCATTTTATACTTTCATTGTCTTCAGGGTTCCACTCCTGCGATTGAGTACTGTGAAATTTGGGCCTTTTTTGAGCAATTACCTATTCTTCCTGTCCCTATTAAAGATCTTCTCTTTGTATTCAATTTTCGGCAGTTACACTATAATATATCTAAGGATAGAATTTTTATCTATCCTGCTTGGGGTTTCATTGTGCTTCCTAAAGCTGAGAAATCATGCCTTTCATCAATTCTAGAAAATTCTCAGCCAGTATGTAGTATTTGAATTGATAATAGCTGCGAACTACTTCTATTCTGAGTTCCAAAATTAGATTCATTTTAAACCTTCTCATCCTATCCTCCAGATCTCTTACCTTCCATTCCAGTCTTTCATCTGTAACCACTAGTACTGCATCTGCCCTGATCCTTATCTCCAAAGTCACAGTGGAGCCCCCCCCCCCCCACCAAAAAAAATGATCTGCTAATTCTTATTTTCTTGTAGCCAAAGCAGGAATCACTAAAGCAATGTCAGTGCTCATGCGTTTCCTTGGATTGCTGAACATTCAGAATGTTTGCTGAAATCAGGGCAGGGAGGGGCCCCTGGGTGGCTCGGTTGGGTAGGGTGGGTTCAGCGTCAGACTTCTGCTCAGGTCCTGACCTCACAGTTCCTGGGTTCAAGCCCCACGTCCAGCTTTGTTCTGACAGCGCAGAGTCTGCTTTGGATTCTCTATCTCTGTCTCTCTCTTACAAAAATAAATAAACATTAAAAAAAAAAAAAGAAAAGAAAAGAAATCAGGGCAGGGAGATGGTCAACCGCAGTGACAAGGTGGGGTAAAAGAAGAGCAATGACAGAGTGTACAATCAGAACATTCATGGCACAAAAACAGACACTCAGATCAATGGAACAGGATAGAGAACCCAGAAATGGATGCACAAACATATGGCCAACTAATCTTTGACAAAGCAGGAAAGAATATCCAGCGGAATAAAGACAGTCTCTTCAGCAAGTGGTGCTGGGAAAACTGGACAGCAACACGCAGAAAAATGAACCTGGACCACTTTCTTACATTACCCATGAAAATAAACTCAAAATGGATGAAAGACCTAAACAAACATAAGACAGGAAGCCATCAAAATCCTCGAGGAGAAAGCAGGCAAAAACCTCTCTGACCTTGACCGCAGCAACCTCATACTCAACACATCTCCAGAGGCAAGGGAAACAAAAGCAAACATGAACTATTGGGACCTCATCAAAATAAAAAGCTTCTGCACAGCGAAGGAAACAATCAGCAAAACTAAAAGGCAACCAACAGAATGGGAGAAGATATTGACCAACGACATATCAGATAAAGGGTTAGGATCCAAAATCTATAAAGGACTTATCAAACTCAACACCCAAAAAACAAATAATCCAGTGAAGAAATGGGCAAAAGACAAGAATGGACACTTCTCCAAAGACATCCAGATGGCCAACCGACACATGAAAAAATGCTCAACATCATTCATCATCAGGGAAACGCAAATCAAAACCACAATGAGATACCACCTCACCCCTGTCAGAATGGCTAACATTAACAACTCAGGCAACAACAGATGTTGGCAAGGATGCGAAGAAAGAGGGTCTCTTTTGCACTGCTGGTGAGAATGCAAATTGGTGCAGCCACTCTGGAAAACAATATGGAGGTCCCTCAAAAAATTAAAACTAGAACTACCCTAGACCCCAGCAGTTGCACTACTGGGTATTTATCCAAGGGATACAGGTATGCTGTTTCGAAGGGGTACGTGCACCCCAATGTTTATAGCAGCACTATCAACAACAGCCAAAGTATGAAAAGAGCCCAAATGTCCATCGATGGATGAATGGATAAAGATGATGTGTGTGTATATATATATAAACACACACACACACACACACACACACACACACACACACACAATGGAGTATTACTCGGCAATCAAAAAGAATGAAATGTTGTCATTTGCAACTATGTGGATAGAACTGGAGGGTATTGTGCTAAGTGAAGTTAGCCAGTCAGAAAAAGACAAAAATCATATGACTCCACTCATATCAGGACCTTAAGATACAAAACAGATGAACAAAAGGGAGGGAAGCAAAAATAATATAAGAACAGGAGGGGGACAAAACAGAAGGGACTTAAATATGGAGAACAAACAGAGGGTTGTTAGGGGGGGTTGCAGGAGGGGGGATGGGCTAAATGGGTCAGGGGCATTAAGGAATCTACTCCTGAAATCACTGTTGCACTATATGCTAAGTTGGATGTAAATTAAAAAAAAAAAAATCAGAACATTTATTGAAAAATGGAATGAATCCGAGTATACCACTTCCAGGTAACATTTCTCTGTATTTCATTCGATGGGTATGAGGAGGTCAAGTTACAGACTTCTCTGATCTGGCTGCAATCTTTTCCAACCTTACCTTACACTATTCCTTTACCTCGCCCTAATCTCTGATTAAATGGAATGACTCAGATTCACGATTTTCTGCGGCTGCCCTCTATCCTTTCCTCTGCTCCTCCTACTCCTGCAGTCAGAAACCCCTGTAAATAGTTAGATTCTACTCCTCTCTCAAGATCTAGCTCCACTACCAGGTCTTCAACAGAGCCTGTCCTGAGCAATCTCCTTCAGGAGAGTGTCTGTGCCTTATTCGACTCTGCGGCTTCCTGAAAATCTACCAACAGTGCCCTGTCTGACGAAGAAACTTCACAGAAACTGAGAAATTAACACTTGATAGGGATACTAGAGAAGGAATTAAGTTCTTATGAGGAGGCTGGGCTTGAACTCTGATATCCCCTCTAATTGTAAGGTTTTGCGATTCCATAAAACCTCTAGTAAAAGTCTTAAGATATACCGTTTGTTTTTTAATCTGGTAAACACTTATTAAACACTCTTCACATACCAGATACTGTGCTAGGTAGGCTTAATGTGATCCCATTTAATCCTAACAAAACTCTGTGAAGCAGGTACTCTTTTTTTCTTTTACAGGTGAGGAAATCTATGCATACTGTCCTAATACAAATGCTATTCAAGTGCCAGAGTCAAGGCACAAACTTGATCTTTCGACTTCAAGCCTACTGCTCTTATACTAACATCACAGCTGACAACTGATTTAGAGTATTATTTAATTTCTACATGACAAATAAGAAAAAAAACATTGAAAATATCACAGACAAGCATGAACCCTGTACGGATAGCAAATAACCCCAAGTTATTCTTTTATATTGCGGCGGAAATTTTTTTTCACTAAAGCACAGCCATTCATCTACTCAGCGGGTTCAATTCGACATTTACTGTGAAAGGCATTGCTAGCATTCTAAAAGAAAAAATCCAAGAAAACTACTAAAGCAGAGAGTCTACCATTGTAAGTATTAGAGCGCATGGTAGCACGGAGGAACATTTTATGGCTTAACACTAAAGATTGAACATCAAGTTATTCCCCATTTTTTGGTTAAGAAATCCCTTTTGAGAGAGAAACGTAACCGTATACTGACATAAAATCTTTTCCACAAGGCAGTGTTCTAGAGCAGGGTTTTTCCTCCAAATCAGAACATGGAGGTGAGAAGTGCATCTATCTCAGTTCCACCAAATGGCACCCATCAAGCCAGGGGGGCAGGAGACGCAGTGCGGTCCACCAGAAAGCAAAACCAGCGGACGCCAGAGTGCTGGGCTTCCACCTCTCCCTGTACTAAGCACCTCTGTGACTTTAAGTAATTGACCAATCTGTGGCATACTCTCTGGAACTTTCAGATTAGAAATACGCAAATGGTTAGGGCGCCCGAGTGGCGCAGGCGGTCAAGCGTCCGACTTCGGCTCAAGTCACGACCTCACGGTCCGCGAGTTCGAGCCCCGCGTCGGGCTCTGGGCTCACGGCTCGGAGCCTGGAGCCTGCTTCCGGATTCTGTGTCTCCCTCTCTCTCCCCCTCCCCCACTCACACTCTGTCAATCTCTGCCTGTCAAAAATGAATAAATGTTAAACAAAAAATTAAAAAAAAAAGAAATATGCAAATGGTTGCAATTAACAAGAACAACAAGTTTTTAGAAGTCAGTATTATAATTTGGACATTGGCTTTAAGACCTACACTATGCAGAGCAAACAGAAAATTGAATCATTAAGGAAATGAAAAGGAAAAGAGGGGCGCCTGGGGGCTCAGTTGATCAAGCGTCCAACTCTTGGTTTCAGCTCAGGTCAGGATCTCGCGGGTTCGCGAGTTTGAGTCCTGCTTGGGATTCTCTCCCTCTCTCTCTGCCTCTCCTCCACTCTCCCTCTCAAAATAAATAAACTTAAAAAAAATTTTTTAAGGGAAATAAATTATTTTCTGTTTATGTCACTGAAACCATTTCTTTCCCTTTTTGTTTCCTCAACAAGATAGAGGGTAAATTGTTTTGGCCAAAGTCCCTACGAATGGTGAAAAATAAATATTAAAGAATCTGGTTTTAACTTGGTATTTCTCAGCCTGCTCTATTTCCACCAATCTACACAGGCAAAATATATGAAGCCAGTTAAATCCAAAAGTCAGTATTTACTATTAGCTTACTACCAGCATGGACGCTGAGGAATGCCTCATGGAAAACACAGACTTCTTCTAACTTTCATCCTTACAAGCTACAGGAGCTGGTGAATTCGCGTCTTCTATCACAGGTTGATACCTGGGCATTTGAACAGCATTCTTGTACCCACCTTTTCAAACACAACAGAAAGACGCAGGCCCTGAAAATCATGCCCCTACACAACAAACAGACAGGCTAGTCCCATATTACCAGATGAGAGAGCAACTATTTTGGACTCTCCGTTGACTTTCATATTTTCACAATACTGCTGCCACTTCTCACAAATAGTCACCAATACCCACAATTCTGATCTTTCTAACCTGCTCATGTATCTACCCACCATCCCATGTGTAGCATCAGTATCTCTGGCATCTAGCTCAGACATGAGCAAATGTTTTCTGTGAATAAATACATCAGAGGTGGTAAATATCTTAGGCTTTGTGGGCCCATAATCTTTATTCACATACTCTTTTACCTGTGTTTTGTTTTTTTTTTTTTATACAACCCTTTTAAAATGTAAAAACCATTCTCCTAGGTCACGGGCCTGACAAAAACAGGCCACAGTTTGTACTTAGCCAACTATCCCTGACTTAGTGGATGCCCAATAAATATATATTTTTTTTTAATTTTTTTTTTCAACGTTTATTTATTTTTGGGACAGAGAGAGACAGAGCATGAACGGGGGGAGGGGCAGAGAGAGAGGGAGACACAGAATCGGAAACAGGCTCCAGGCTCTGAGCCATCAGCCCAGAGCCCGACGCGGGGCTCGAACTCACGGACCGCGAGATCGTGACCTGGCTGAAGTCGGACGCTTAACCGACTGCGCCACCCAGGCGCCCCCCAATAAATATATTTTTTAAAGATTATTTATTTTTGAGAGAGAGAGAGAGAGCACGTGTGTGAATGTGAGTGGGGGAGGGGCATACAGAGAGCAAGAGAGAGAACCCCAAGCAGGCTCCACACTGTCAGCACAGAGCCCGATGCAGGGCTTGATCTCGTGAACTGTGAGATCATGACCTGAGCTAAAATCAAGAGTCGAGGGCTTAACCAACTGAGCCACCAGGCTCCCCCAATAAGTATTTTTTGATGAAATTAAAGTTGAGTATAATTTAGTTCCTTCTCTCAAAAAAGTTCACAATGCAGTAGAAAAGGGAACATGTCAAAAGATAGTATCTGCTATGAATGAGGTATGCATAAAATAATAACAGGTTAATGCTCACTAAGTGTTAACATGTGCCAGGTACTACTGTACATGTTTGACCTATTAACTAATTTGCTCTCACAAGAACAAGCCGATGAGGTAAGTTCTATTATTACTCCCATTTGATAAGAGAAAACTGAATGATAGAGAGATATTTAGCCAATTGCCCAAGGAGACCTAATCAGCAAAGAGCAGGGCTGTTTTGAACGTGGACAGTCTGCCTCTGGAGCCAGCCCTGCATTTAGCCTCTCCACGAGGACGCTAAAGGGGCAGAGAGGAGATGCAACATCTAGATCAGAGAACAAAGGCAGACCAGGCTTCCAAGCAGAAGCAAGTGAAACAGAATATTGGGTCAAGTACAGAAATAAGGGACCCAAATAAGGGACTGTACCCAAATAAGGGACAAGTACAGAAAAAGCAGAACATTTGTGACTACACTCCAACTTAATATAAAGGGGAAAAAAAAAAAAGAAAAGAAAAAGTCGAACACAGGAAGGGAAAGAGATGTGACAGGCACGACACGTCCAGGAAGTGACAAACACACGAGATGGTCAGAATGAAGGGTGAGGAGGGGGCAGGAGGTAAGGGTAGAGAGGTGGGCAAGGACAGTATCATCAACTTCCCCCAATTTAACTTTCAGCTCAACTTAACGTTTAAATTTTGTCCTTAAAGCAAAACGAATATAATAAAACAAACCAACCTTTATATATATATAGTTTACTTGGTATCTGCATGAATACAGGTTCCAGGGGCTAAGTCTGAAAACTGAACCAACACACGAACCCAAGGCAAGAGTGGAGGCCAGAACTAAGGTAGCAGCCAAGAGAACAGAGAAGAAACAGGTATGAAGAATATTACGAAGGAAGGTTCCGTACTTGCTCTAAGTGCTCGGGTAAGTGAAGGAGATGAGCAGAGTGACCACCAGCCTCAAGCTGGAGCCCTGACTAGGCGGTGGAAAGAGGAAAACGAGCAGGAGAAGGAAACATGTGAGAGGGAAGGGGAAAAGAAGGACTTTGGATACGTCTAAGTTGATGTGCCTATGGTAGAGTTTTAGCAAACAGTTGAATTTACAGAGCAAAGGTCCCTATCTTCTTCTTCCTGATCAAACGATTTTCCTCAACACACTGCCTCCCTCCCCAATGATTCCACACACCAGGCAATCCCCCATTTCACTTACAAACTGTCATCTCTATCTCTCATTCTAACCATATTGCAATTCTGTTAAACCTCCAGAGTGACTTCAGGAGCCATCCCTACAGATAGATGAATGTCAAGGATCCCTATGTCTTCATAGGACTTTCTTTATTCAACCACTAAAGTGAACCTTCCTTACTCACTGTATTTTAACCAATCACCTTGCCTGGTCTACAAAAAAAGCACATCCCGGGGATGTGCAACAAAAAAAGACCTAGGAAAAAAGAGATAGCTGCTAACAGTTTTACTGCAATCTCTAATCTAAGCAAATGTTGATTACATTTTTTTCCCCCGCTAGGATGGGGAAGGATGACGTAGAGTATGGAGGTTTTAGCAAGGATACAGTCATTTTAGTCTCCAGATCGCATGGTAAAAGACAATGTTGCACTCAACAAAGGAAACAATCAACAAAACTAAAAGACAGCCTAATGAATGGGAAAAGATATTTGCAAACGTGATAAAGGATTAGTATCCAAAATATATAAAGAACATATCAACTCAACACCAAAAACACAATAATTCAATTAGAAAATGGGCAGAAGATATGAACGGACATTTGAAGACGTCCAGATGGCCAACAGACACATGAAAAGATGCTCAACATCACTCATCACCAGGGAAATGCAAACCAAAACCACAATGAGATATCACTGCACACCTGTCAGAATGGCTAAAATCCAAAAACACAAGAAACAACAAGTGTTGACAAGGATGTGGAGAAAAAGAAACCCTCGGGCACTGTGCGAATGCAAACTGATGCATCCATCGTGGAAAACAGTATGGAGGTTCCTCAAAAAGTTAAAAATAGAATTATCATCTGATCCAATAATTCCACTATTGGGTATTTAACCAAAGAATATGAAAAACACTAATTAGAAAAGATACATGCACCCCTATGTTTACTGCAGCATTATATACAATAGCCAGATTACAGAAGCAACCCAAGTGCCCATCCACAGATGAACAGATAAAGATGTGGTGTGTACACACACACACACACACACACACACACAATGGAATATTACTCAGCCATAAAAAAGAATGAGATCTTGCCATTTGCAACAACATGGATGGATCTATGGATCTAGTGGGTACAATGCTAAATGAGACAAGGCAGTCAGAGAAAGACAAATACCATATGATTTTGTTCATATGTGGAATAAGAAATGAACAAAGAAAAAAAAAGACCAACAAAAAGACAGACTGTTAAATATAGAGAACAAACTGATGGTTACCAGAGGGGAGGTGGTGAGGGGTGGGTGAAATAGACGAAGGGGATTAGGAGTACACTCATTGTGATGAGCACTTAGTAATCTATAGAATTGTTGAATCACTAGATTGAATACCCGAAATTAATATAACACTGTATGTTAACTACATTGCAATTAAAAAACAAATAACTATGCAGAGCACGTAGCCAGCCGTCCGGCACTCTAGAAATTTCAGTAAAATTAGTTACTAGCTGTTAAAAAACAAAAAGACAAACAAAAAAACCCTGAAATCAAAGAAGACAGAGCCGGAGACACAAATTTGAGACTTAAGTTGTAGATGGTATTTGCAGCCAAGAACATACCGAGGGAATGAGAGTAAAAAGAGAAAAGGTTTGATTGTGGGTCCTGGGCACTCTAACATTTAGAGGTCACAATGACTAAGGAAGATCCGGCAGTGGAAACAATTTAAAGCTACAAACTGGCGTTCTTGAGCCTGGTTTATAGGAGTTCTATCTAAAGACATGTACTGATAAATGGGATTCTGAACCTGTCAGGCAGGAGACTAAATCTTGGACTTTGGCATATTAGCTTGGGTAACAAAAAACATCTTGTGAGGCTTCTTCCAGAGAGCCCCCACCACTCTGGCCAATCTGTTTCCATTTGAATTTCTGCACTTAACTCATTAATCTTTATATCAACTCTGGACATAACTGTTATTACACTCCTTTTATAGATGAAAAAACAGTACACTCATTTTATAGATGAAAAAATTGGGGTGGGAGTGCTCAGAAAAGCAAGGGAATTTGCTTGATGTCACACGGGGAATTAATAGAAAAGCTGGGATTAGATCACTGATATGTTTTATCTAAATTTCTTATTTTCTTCCATTGGGAATAAAGTGATCTACTGGAGAAAAAAAAAAAAAGAGAATGTTGACAGCAAGGTGGCCAGTTTAAGGAGGTGTGTGTATGTATCACAGGGAGTCAGATTAACCTGATCTAAATCTGTACTCACATTTGTTTTATGGAGAGAAGAGTGGAGATAAAATTATAAATGTAGGCTTCTATTGCCAGGTGGCCTTTATTACACCCTGTCCTAGAACACGGTCAGCACTATGTCATTTTGGGCAGGTCTCTGCCGTGGGGACCATCTTGTGCCCTGTAGGCTGTTTAGCTGCACCCCAGGCCTCTAATTATTAAATGCCAGTGGCGTGTCCTTCTCCTCCAACTCAGGGCAATAAAAAATGTCTCCAGGGTCAAATGTCTTCTGAGGGCCAAGGGGCAAAAGGGTCCACATTTGAGAACACTGACCCAGACCCGTACAAACTGATTTAACATCCTCTTTTCCGTGCTTGGAATGCTCTTCCACATTCAGCAGGCCAATCTTTTACCAAACAACCCTTACCACCCCCTTCTAATACATCTCAATCACCGAGGCGCCTGGGTGGCTCAGTGGGTTAAGAGACAGACAGACTTTTGATTTCAGCTCAGGTCATGACCTCACGTGAGATCGAACCCTGTGCCGAGTTCTGCGCTGTCAGCCTGGACTCTGACTGGGACTCTCTCTCTGTCCCTCCCCTGCTGCTGCTCTCTCTCAAAGTAAACAAATAAACATTAAAAAATCAAATAAATCTCACGCACCATAATCATATCTCAGGATTCTAAAAAGGTGAATATTTACATGCTCCTGGAAGGCCTTCTCCACTGGATCTGATCTTCGGTTTGCCAGCAAATTTGTTTAAGAACATGCTGATTAATTGTGGAGGTGCTCTACGTTTTTCATTTGTCTAAATATCTAGTTCTCCAAATCTTTAAGAAGTTCTAGTGTTCTTCAAATTAATAGCTACCATTTAGTAAGCAATAACTGTTCTCAACACTTTGTATACATTAACGTCAAAAAAGCCCAATTTATAGATGAGGTAGCCAAGATTAGATCCCTGACATGTTTTTATCCTAAATGTGTTGTTATTTTCTTCCATTGGGAATGAAGTGATCTGTTGAGCAACAACAACAACAACAACAACAACAAAGATCATGTTGACAGCAGGGTGGTCAGTTTAAGGAGGTGTGTGCATGCATCACGGCGAGTTAGATTCACCTGAGCTAACCCACATTGGTAGTAAGCCCAAGACTCAAATGCAGGTGTAGTCTGGCCCTAGAACCCGATTCTCAAACCCTACTCTACCCTGTGTCCCAAATGTTGATTAAAAAAAAAACACTGCCATGTCTTCCACCTAAGTCAAGATTTCAGGACCTGTGATCATACGTTTGTGTTTTATTTCTTGTTCGTTTATTTTCCCATAAGAGAAGAAAAATTAGTGACATAGTTTGCACAGACCAGTGGTATCCTGTCTGACAAAGGCAACAAAGAACATTTTGTGAGTCCGGCACAAGGCCTAGAACACTGTTGTTCCTCAATAAAAAATTGCTTGAATGAATGCCTAAAACATCCTCAAGTTTTTTTAATAATCTAGACTGAAGCCCTGCAACTGTTCTGTTTTTCTGGTCCTCTTCTGACCTTCCTTCTTTGCTGTAGCAATGTGCCCAAATCGATCGATCAATTGATATCTATATACATACACAGATTATTCTGGTATAAGAGTAAAAAAATATTTTCTGTTTCCAATAACCTTTCTTTTGAAATCCAGAACTAGTCTTTTGGTCACAGTACATCAATCTGCTATTTTCAAGAATAATAAAAAGTAATTTTTAATTACTTTTTCAAATGTTTATTCATTGAAAGAGAGAGAGAGAGAGAGAGAGAGAGAGAGAGAGAGATGGGGGAGGGGCAGAGAGAGAGACCGGGGTGGGGGGCAGGGGGGCAGAGAGAGAGGGAGACACAGAATCCGAAGCAGGCTCCAGGCTCTGAGCTGTCAGCACAGAGCCTGACGCGGGGCTCAAACTCACGAACCTCGAGATCATGACCTAAGCTGAAGCCAGACGCTTAATCCACTGAGCCACTCAGGCGTCCTAAACAGTAACTTTTAAATTCTCTTCCCTAGCAATAGCTTGAAAACCGTAATCCTGCAAGGGTAAACTAGAATATTTTCCCCAAACACATTATTTTAAACTCACACACTATAGCTCTTTTGCCACTTAGACAATCACAGTCTCAGGCATTTTGCTACTGAGAGAGTACTCCCAAATACTTTATGTACATTTTAAGTAAGACCAGTGTACAAATGGACCTCTGGAGAACTGTATAGCTTACATTTCTTCATCTAAACCGGACCCAAATGAAAACTAAACACTCCACCCTCCTCCTACGGGGATGCAATCTTAAAGCATTTAAGGCACTTAGCTTGGTGGGATGCGGGTGAAGGGACACTATTTATATGAATGCCTTTGATAATATGATTTGCATTAGTGTTACCTGGCACTTTAAAAGCACTTAATAGACATGAGTCCCAAGAGTTCCTACTTTATTACTATAAAACTTAGCATAGTAGCAGGCACATATGGACACTGAATAAATGCTTTCAGCATGAGGAAGCTGGTAATTCAGCACAATTAATTTCAGGGAAGGGGTCAGAAAAAAGATCATCCTTTTTATGCTTAGCTGGGACTGAAAAATAAAGGTTAAGAGCGGAAAGAACGTGCAAAGGAAACCATTTGAATGAAAAGGGAAGAAAGCCAAACATTCACAAAAGCCTAATTTAAAATAACTTCAAAAAGCAAAATTGGTTTGTAACAGACTTTGATCCTCACTTTTAAAAAAAACAAAGGGGTCGGGGTGCCTGGGTGGCTTAGTGGGTTAAGCCGTTTGACTCTTGATTTCAGCTCTGGTCACAATCCCACGGTTTTGTGAGTTTGAGCCCTGTGATGGGCTCTGCGCTGACAGTGTGGAGCCTGCTTGAGAGTCTCCCTCTTTCTCTGTCCCCCACCCACTCCCTACTCACACTCTCTCTCTAATAAATAAATAAGTTTAAAAAAATTCTTTTAAAGAGTCATATAAAAACCTAATGTCAAAGGCAGGCTGCCTATGATGGGCCATTTTGGCATGAAGCAATTATTTTGACTTAAAAGCAATCCAAACCTCGCAGACCCAGGGAAAGCTCTTTATGCCCCTCACTGTCTGCTTTACCAGGAGGCGAGCTAGTAAACAAAGATTCCTCTTTGCAATTTATGTAATAAGGCAGCAAAAAATGTTTTTAGAAAATGTTTATTTTTGTGAGAGAAGAGCACGAGCAGGGAAGAGGGCAGAGACAGAGGGAGACAGAGAATCCCAAGCAGGCTCCACGCTATCAGTGCAGAACCCGACATAGGGTTTGAACCCAGGAACCATGAGATCACGACCTGACCCGAAACCAAGAGTCATTCGCTCAACTGACTGAGCCACCCAGGCACCCCAACACCTTTGTTTTCTAAACATCTCCTCGACTTCCTGTTAATGAGCTTTCTCCCTTTTGTACCCTCAGGCCCCTACCCCTCTCCTTAGCTCATATAAGCACGATGTTGCCTCACTGTCTTTGGAATTTCATGTGTATGTGGATTCTTCGTATGTACGCTATTAAATTTTATTTTCTCCTGTTAATTTGTCTCATGTCAACTTGATTCTTAGTCCAGCTACAAGGACCTTGAAGGGCAGAAGAAATTCTGCCTCCCCAACAATACCTTTAAATGATTTGGGCAGATACTGGCACAGAACAAATGACTCTAGAAATTGTTTTGTTGACGGGGAAGCTGGGTGGCTCAGTTGATTAAGTGTCTGACTTCAGCTCAGGTCATGATTTCACAGTTTGTGGGTTCAAGCCCCATGTCGGGCTCTGTGCTGACAGCTCAGATCCTGGAACCTGCTTCGGATTCTGTGTCTCCTTCTCTCTCTGCCCCTTCTCCACTTGTGCTCTGTTTGTCTCTCAAAGGTGAATATTTTTTAAAAATTTAGAAATTGTTTTGTTGACAGCCTAACAACATGTTTACTAATGGAAGTGTTCAGGGTTACTGTTCCACATTCTCCAAATGAACAGACCAGCTATAAAATCTCAAAAACAAACAAAAAAATCAAGCTCAAATGTCAAACATCTTTGCTACCTATCATGTCCATTAAAATAAATTTTTTTTAGTGTTTATTCATTTTTTGAGAGACAGAGAGAGACAGAGCATGAGTGGGAGAGGGGCAGAAAGGGAGACACAGAATCCGAAGCAGGCTCCAGGCTCTGAGCTGTCAGCACAGAGCCCGACATGGGGCTTGAACTCACAAACTGTGAGATCATGACCTGAGCCAAAGTCGGAGGCTTAACCTACTGAGCCACCCAGGTGCCCCTCACGTCCATTTTTATTTTCACAAGACCAAAAGAACAGGTGTTATTATTTCTTACATCACAAATTTATACTATGTTTTTAAATACAAATCATTTCATCAGGTTAGAATTCTTAGCATATGTTTCCAATCACAATTCCAAGCAATCGCCACCTTTTCTCACTCTACACAGGGGAAGGGGTTCAGAAAGAGCCTCCCCAAAGTCCTTACTTTGACATGGGGATCATCTTGAACCGAAGACTAAAAAGGCCCTAAAGACTCAGGAAGAGGTTTTTGTTCATCTGTTTGTTTTGTTTTTGTTTTTACCTCCCCTGTAACTGCCTCGAAGATAGAGGGCCTGGTCCAGGAAGAGAGCTATCACTAGGGACAACCACAAAGAGCACGGGCTGGGTGTGGTAAGGGGAGGCCGTCCTCACAGGGCTTGCTTATTCAGGTTCTTCTCTGTGTCCGTTGTCTCTGTGTGACATGACAAACATTTGTTTACCAAATGTTCGCTCTTATCTTCCTGAAAAATCGTCTTCCTGTGCTTTGAGGACTCAGACCCCCATTCCCTTCTCCTTAGGTCAGGATGCATATAAGCCTCCATTGCCTGTTTGCAGCCTCTCCCCTGTGAATCTGTCTTATGTAAATATATAGACAGTCAGAAGAACCTAGAAGGGTAGAGGAAAACTTTTTCCTACCCTATGCGAGAAACCTGGTTGCTAAGCCTTCTACCTGAAGCATTCATCATTACCCAACACCAACCAGTATGGGTTTGTTTCCTTTGAAACATTTATGCTGTAGTTCCTTCCACCAAGAATTATATTTCTGCCCCAACTCTAGATCGTATCTCTTCTCGCCTTTTAAGTATTCCTCAAGCACTTGTAACTAATTTATCAAGTATTTCTCTAATTATCTGAGTTGCAAGGGTAGGTCACAGGTTATTCCCTTCATATACATATACATATACATATATACATATATACATATATACATATATACATATACATATATACATATATACATATACATATACATATACATACACATATATTCTATCATGGTTGGCAGGACATCTATAAGAAAAAGAAATGGTTCAGTATAAACTTACATTTGTAAACTTGTAACAGCTCTTTGTCTGCATCCTAGGGCAGAAGTCAGTTGTACTATATTTGTAAAACAAGGCACTGAATTGTCATCAAGGTTAAATCTTTTCTTTCCATTAATGACATCTGTTACATACTGCCAACCCCTGCCCAAATACCTGGGAAGTATTCTACACATATAATGTGTGCTCACTAAATATTACTGTCAGGCTTATGCTAGAAGGTCAAGTACCATTATGAACACAAGGAAAGAGAAGAACTTAGGGACACAAATCTTATTCCAATAGCATTTGAATACCGTTAACATGCATAATTATGCATAAATTAAAGAGAACCTATTTAACTAATTAATCAAGTGAAAAAAATAGCTCAGGTGAACATTTTATTTATAAAGCGCTTTATTTAAAGAATCACACTCAAGACCCAAATATGTAACTCCGTAAAACAGAGGTCTTGAAAACCAAATCCAAGTTTAAAATTATTTTAAATTCCATTATCATAGAAAGATCAATGAAGGAGAAGTAGCCAATTAAAGTTCTGCAAAGCGTCTGGCATATTTAAGGCCCTCAAATGTTTGCTGAATAAGAGCAAAATCCCGAGGTCGTCATTATCTTCTTTTAGGAAACATGTCAGGTCAGGTAAAAATGGAGTTCCCAATCTCAACAGATTCAAGTCCAATGCAGAAATCGGCTGATCTTACTTATCTTTAGTTTCTAACTTGTGTTGAATGATAAACATAATATTATCCTTATCTTCGAGGCCTAAAAAGATTATGCTGTGCCCTAAGATTTCTTGAAAGTAAAATTTATGGGCCAGTGACGGATACCTTGAATCTATAGAAAAGACAGACTCTAGTCATTTAAAGACTATTAATTACCTACCACGTGCCAGGTAATGGAGCTACTGGGAGTTCAGCAATGAATGAAACAAGACAAGTTTCCATCCCTCTTGGGAGTTTTCAGTCTCATCAGAGATATATAATGATAAATCATGATAAATGTTATAAAAGGAAAGCATATATATCAAGAACCAGTTTTTCCAGGGAAACTCTTTTTGTGCTGAGATCTGAAGAATGAGATGGAACTGACTTGGCAAAAGGAGATGTGGACGGCAGGAGCAGGACACCTGTGAGGACGTGAAGAGAGGCCTGGGTGGCTCAGGTGCCAGTTGGGAGAGTGGGAGGGAAGGCTGGAGAAGCAGGCATGCAAGAGGTTCGTTCGTACCCTAAGAGCAGTGGGAAACAATTTTAAGCAGGAGAATGACATGACTGGGTTTGTACTGTCAAAAGACCACCCCAGCTTCAGTGTAGAGAATCAATTAAAGGAAGATTGGAGGGACTGCTGTCACTCTCAAGACAGAGATGCTGCTGCTCCTTCGACTGGGGCAGCAGAGAACACGGCCTGAGAAATGGGCAGGTCTTGGAATTATTAAAGGATATAAAACACACAGACTATGCTATAGTAAGGCTTTGGGGGGTGAGCGTGAGGGGCAACTGGGAAGGACCCTTAGGTCTTTGACTTGGTATTAAGAAAACACTACTGGTGGGAGCGTGGTCTCTCCTCACCAAGCTTACTCCCCAGCAAAAGCAACCCCCACCGTGGCCGCTGATGCGTGCACACAGGTGCATTTATTCAGCACGTACTCTGAGCACCTACTGAGCTCTGTTCACTATTCGGGTGCTGGGGACAGCACAGAGAACATGCCAATACCTACGTCCTCATGGAGCACACATTCCAATACGGGAAACCATGATTCTTAAAAAAATACACATAAAAATAAATGTTAAGGAGAAAAACTAAGAAGGAAATGAAGCTATTAAATAATGAGACTGGATTTCTTGTGTGGCTCAATGAGTCCTATTGATCACAGACATATCCAGGGAAGTTATTAAACAGTAAAATGGAGGCACCTGGCTGGCTTGGTCAGTGAGGTGGCCA
Source organism: Prionailurus bengalensis (assembly GCF_016509475.1). Lineage (NCBI taxonomy): Eukaryota > Metazoa > Chordata > Mammalia > Carnivora > Felidae > Prionailurus > Prionailurus bengalensis. The sequence goes on along the minus strand of NC_057360.1, from coordinate 9,927,787 downwards.
ACTTTAGCTCAGGTCGTGATCTCGGTTTGTGGGTTCGAGCCTTGCGTTGGGCTCTGCACTGACAGCTTGGAGTCTGGAGCCTGCTTCTGATTCTGTGTCTCTTTACCCCTCTCCCACTTGTGCTCTTTTTCTCTCTCAAAAATAAGTAAAGCTTAAAAAAAATTGTTTTAAACAGTAAAATCAAATCCCTGATTTGCAGAAAAAAACCCAGAAATACAAGATATCACTACAAGAATGACAAAACAAAGGGGTGCCTGGGTGGCTCAGTCAATTAAGTGTCTGACTTCAGCTCGGGTCATAATCTTGTCGTTCGTGAGTTTGAGCCCCGCGTCGGGCTCTGGGCTGACAGCTCAGAACCTGACCCCTGCTTCAGATTCTGTGTCTCCCTCTCTCTCTCTGCCCCTCCCCTGCTCTCACTCTTTCTCTCAAAAATGAATAAACCTTAGGGGTGCCTGGGTGGCTCAGTCGGTTAAGTGTCTGGCTTCGGCTCAGGTCATGATCTCATGGTTCCTGGGTTCCAGCCCTGCGTCGGGCTCTGTGCTGACAGCTCAGAGCCTGGAGCCTGTTTTGGATTCTGTGTCTCCTTCTCTCTCTGACCCTCCCCTGTTCATGCTCTGTCTCTGTCTCAAAAATAAATAAACGTTAAAAAAATTTTTTTTAATGAATAAACCTTAATAAAATAAAAAAATTTTTCAAAGAATGACAAAATTAAATTAAATTAAATTAAAATTAAACTACTCCCCTATGCTCCTTACAAAAATACTGTAATTCCTCTATTAGGCAAACTGATAATGCTCCTTACCGCTACTACCTTATTTTCCTCTTGCAATATGTACAAGTACTTCCAAAAGAAAAAAAGAGAGAGCGAGAGGGAAAGAAAGAAAGAAAGAAAGAAAGAAAGAAAGAAAGAAGAAAGAAAACACTGTTGCTCTCATCACAGTTTTTCTATCATCTATAGTGATTACATTCAACTAAGGTTGAATTAGCCCTGGAATTCATGAGCAGCAAATCTGAGGACTAAAAACAGATGTTCCACATGAGTATCTTTGAAAAGATAAGAAAAAAAGCCTGAAAACAAGAACGAACTGTAAAGGAAAGGGGGAAGAGTGCCAATATTCTTAGATGGAGATGCTGGCATTAATGAAAAGGTCACAAGAATTCTTGCAAAAACTGGATTTATAAGAAAATGTAACTTTACCAAATTTCACGGTTTATACAAACATCATTTAACAAGTAAGAACCCAACTACTTTAACTCCCCAATCTTTTTGAGAGCACAGGTGAGTCTACAGAGGAGTAATCCTACCAAATGTACATAGCAAATGTATTTACTATGTTAAAACTCAGAGTAGTGGGTAAACTTTTGGTTTCTACAGCGGAGTACAGCACCAAATACATAGCAAACTCTTCAAAAAGCAAGGCCAATAAAATAACAGGAATAGGTAACTTCTTATTTAAAAATCAAATCTGCCTCTTCAATAATCCCGTATCTCCTATACATATTTACCAGAAAAGTATATTTCAGGACTATTATTAGTTCTACAGCCAATGGATTTTTCATTTTCTAGCCAGGCACATTATTATAAAACTCCTTAAACTTTATCTAAAAGGGGCTGGGGGGATGACTAGGAGACAAAAGCAATGGGCTAACTACAAAATATTACCTGCTAGAGATTGCAGTTCTAACAAATGAGGAAAAAGATGCATAATAACTTACACAAAGTATTATTCTAAATCTTGCATGATCCTGCATAGAGTAATACAACGTGAACCACAAGGAAGTAAAAAAGAAAATATCAACCTTATCATTGCTTAGATATGATTAGAAACAAGAAAACCTAATTGAGGGGAAAATCACTTTGCGGCTGGTGGTCATTTAGAATAAAACAGGAATTTGATCTGCAATTACTACCTTTGTTTTCTCTACATAGAGATTCGTCACAAACAATGTGCTCATGGTTCAGGCTCAATTATTTACGAGAAGAAATAGAAAAAAAATTAAATAACTTATTTTTAACTATGACTTTTATAACTTTGTTAAACCCAATAATTTATTTTACTGTGACATTTCAAAATCTCTAATTTTACTGTTCTAAGCATGGGAAGCTGACAGGAGGGAGCAAGGCAGGAAGAGTCAGAGAAAACGGACTATAAGTTCAAATTTTTGTCTGCACTACTCCCTCTACCCAGGCAAATCAGTAAATCATAATATGGGTCATCCTAGCTTTCCCTACAGAAGCCCAGAAGAGCTCCCAGTTACTTCCCAACAAGGGCCACACTCCTGGCATGTATAATAGGGGAAGCACAGAGAACAAGGGAAAGACAAATCACTGTTTTGTTTTACTATTATTTTCTTAATTTAACTTAATTTAATTTTAAGTAAATTCTAGCCCCAACATCTGGGCTCAAACTCATAGCCCTGAGATCAAGAGTCACAGACTCTTCAGACTGGGCCAGCCAGGCACTCCAAAAACCCAACGTTTTAAAGAACAAGCCTAGGAGTGCCTGGGTGGCTCAGTTGGTTGAGGGTCCAACTCTTGATTTTAGCTCAGGTCATGATCCCAGGGTCGAGCCCCGAGTCGGGCTCTGCGCTGAGCATGAAGTCTGCTTGAGATTCTCTCTCCCTCTGCCCCCTCCCCTACTCTCGCACTCATAAGCTCTCTAAAATTAAAAAAAAAAAAAAAAAAAAAAAAAAAAGCTTAAAAACTAAAGAACAAGTCTATCGTGCGTTTCCCTAAATGCATCTTAAAATGCCTGATTTACAAATTTTAGAGGGCCTAATGCTTTTGAGAAAGACTCATCGCCCATTTCAGTGTAAGTGGCTCAAACGGGACGAAACTTGTCTGTGTAAATCTAAGATCTCAAACTTCCCCAAAGAGCAGTGTTCAAAACCACAGGCCCAAAATGGCATCACTTAGGCCAAGTCACCAAACAGGGGCTTAATACCTAATCTGATTGAAGTTTCAACCTCCCCCAGAAACCTACTCTTAACTGGTCAGGAATTTCTGATCAGCGCTGGTGAGGTAATCTGTCACAAGGGTCCTCTCCATTCCCCAAGGGAAGATGACAGGGTCTGCGTGATAAGACAACCTGCCGTCCCCCACAAGGAAAAGTTACCTTGTCTGGAACAATCCCTTTCCTCTGCTAGTAACTTTCTTGCTCCATCTTCCTTTCCGTGAAAACCTTCCATCTTTGTACAACTACTAAGAGCTCCCCTCTACTTGCCGCCTGATTCATGAATCCTTTAATAGAGCTATTTAGATCTTCAAATTTCCTTGGATGAATTTTGTTTTTTAACAGCAGTAAACAGCTCTCCTAGTGTTCAAACAATAGGGTCTCCCATCCTCCAAAGAAGAGAGAGCAAGCAGCAAAGCTTCACAAACTTGGAAGTTGAGACTGAGTTCTGACTATGGCTTGATCTTCTGAAATCTTAATGAGTCGGGAACATACTAATGAGCCAGAGCAAGAGCACCCCACCCCTAGAACAAGGAGTGTTTTTAAGCAACTCCCCCAACCAAAAAAAGGTTGTATTTACTTTCTTGGCATTTTGCAGAATTAATGAAGCAACTCACTAGAAAAAGCATTCATTCTTGACGATCATACACAAGAACACAGAAAACAAAGAGGAATGGCAACCTTAGCAAAAATTCTATATTGTTCACTCTAACATTCTGCGGGCAATCCTTTATTATTATAGCAAACATGTTCTGGAAAGGTCCAGGAAGCAAACACTCTAGTCTTTATGAACCAGCCGATTCACAACTACTCACCTGTGCCACTGTAGCACAGATGCAGCCATCATGGCACAGATGAGACTAAACAAACGGGTGTGGTTGTGTCCCAATGAAACTTTACTTATGGATACAGAAATGTTGACTTCATAGAATTTTCATGTGTCATAAACATAAAATAGTATGCTTTTTTTTCCATTTCAAAATGTAAAAAGTGTCGGGGCGCCTGGGTGGCTCAGTCAGTTAAGCATCCGACTTTGGCTCAGGTTATGATCTCGTGATTTGTGAGTTCAAGCCCCACATCGGGCTCTGTGCTGACAGCTCAGAGCCTGGGGCCTGTTTCGGATTCTGTGTCTCCCTCTCTCTCTGCCCCTCCCCTGCTCACGTTCTGTCTTTCTTCTCAAAGATAAATAAACATTAAAAAAATTAAAAAAAAAACAAAAACACTTTAAAACAAAACAAAATGTAAAAAGTGTAAAACTCATTACAGCCATTATAGCCAGAGGACCAATTATGCCCATCCCTGTGTTATTTTTATCACTATTTGCAGAACCAAAAATTTATGAATGTCCATAAAAAGATTTTCTTTCTTGATCTTTTTTTAATCTCTTTTCTCCCTCCCCAGTTCCAAGCCTTCCACAGAAACTTCCTAAAGTCCTTTATTTCATCGGATTCCTTCCCTCCTTACACATCCCTCTCCCCAGGGTACAGCTTGCTAGTCAGTCCCTTCGATGTTTTTAAATCAAAATCTTACCCGTGTCGGGGGGGAAAAAAAGTCACCCATCGCCATTTTTTATAAATCCTACTCCCTTCAACTACTGTAAAGCTCCAAATCTCTTCATGCTCAATCTTTCAATAAATATAGGTTTGGCCAATCTTATCATGCCCGGTCTCTTTCAGCCATCATGGAAGTCTGATTCTACACAATGAGACCCTGTGAAGCTGCCGCAGTTAGGCTGTATTCTTGAGAAGGCAGGTTTTAGTCACAAATACATGTAATGTTTCAAATCTTGCCAGTAACTGTCCAAAGGGCATCTCAGGAAAACAGATGATCTTTAAAATGCTTTTCTCTCCATTTTCCCAGTTAGGTATTCTTTTCTATTTTTAGACTCATTTACTTTATTGTTTTTCTAATTGCTATCATTGTTATAATAACATTATTATTAGGATGAGGTTTCAAAACATGTTAAACTAAACACTTACATCTCTTTCAATTTAAAGCCACAGAGTCCTAAGATGTTAAATTACTTAAATAACTGAAACAGTATAAGTATACATTAATTGGAGTACAATATTTGAACTATGTTAAAATCCATACTAACTTGGAAAGGTGTAATCATGAACCAGAAAGTGTCAAGAAGTCGTTAATTTCAGAAGTGTCTCCATATGCGGAAAGTGTAACTGTGTAGTCCCTGAGGCAGGGGATCTTTCAGATTAGCATACACATCTGGGCATTAGTGAAAAGCCATGTGCTGGGGCAGAATTGTTTCCCGAAAGGTGATGGGCAGGAGACGGAGCGTTGGGTAAAGAATGAGACTTCCCTCTCCATCTCTCCCCATTCACAAATAACAAGTGTTTAAATGCACCTATATTAAAATGGTTCCCACTGAACTGGGAACAGCAAAAATGCCACAGTTCAGCAATCTGTGTCCGACTGTGAAGTGATTTCTCCTGAAGACAGATGCCACCCTAAGGAACAAAAGCAGAAACACAATCCATCCTATGACCAGAGGCAAAAGCAAGAAAAGATTAGAACTGCAAGTCTCTGTCTCTCTGTCTCTCTCTCTCTCTCTCTCTCTCTCTCTCTCTCTCTCTCTCTCCCCCCTCTGAGACTCCCTGGCTCCATCTTTAGAACATCCTGCGCAGACAACAGAAATGGTAATTTCCTACACAATACAAAGCGAGAAGCCCTTTGCCTTTTATTCTGTCAAGTATATAAACCAAAGGACTTCTTGCAAACTACTGTACCCCAAAAATAAGAAACCAAGGGACACGGTTTCTGAAAAGCAACATTCAGGGTCCATTAAAGGTCAAAATATTTCCTCAAGTAGTTAACACATTTAATTTCAGGTTTGGTTTTGTTTTTTGGTTTTTTTGTTGTTTTTTTTTTTTTTTACTTCAAGTGCACTAGCCAGGTTTTAGTACTAAAAGAAATCCTTAGGATGAAAAAAAAGTGGGGTGAGGGTTGAGTGTACTATGTGCTTTTATTTAGAATGCACGTAGGGAAAGAAACAAATACCAAAAATGTCCTCATGAAACTTTCAAGATAAAATGTTACTACTGTTCCTACAAAGGAATTATCTCTTTCATTTTCTTTTTACTCCACTGTAACCCTAAAAAGGCAGACACCCTTACCGAAGGCTGTCACAAGTTGCCCAGCATTAGTTCAACCTCAGATAAAACACGTCAGAAGTTCTAACCCTGCTCTCCACTATAGTGCAATCTTTAATTTAAAAATACAAAAAAAGGGAAGACTGTTCTTTCTTCCCCCATCGTCACTCTCCCTCTTCCATCGTTCTGACAGGCCCTTAAACCCTACCACAAAGCACTTACCATCCAATTTCTCTGAAAGAATAAATATAAATCAAACCATAGTCCAAAACTCTAATCATCACATACTTCATCTCTGCAGTGAATTAAGGAGGTCTCTGGCAATTTCGAAACACCCGCTAACTTGATAATGCTTTTTGTCAATGAAAATGGCAAAATATCTAGAATCACGAACTTCCTTACAAAAGCAACCACGTTTGTCACCAACATTAAAGCAACTTGACCATAAGCAAGCTAAATTACACATACGTAGAACACGAAATTTCACTAATTTTCTCTGAAATTTTAAGTTTGTTCTGCATAGGCTATCCCTTTTGTTATTTCCTACGTAAAGCTTCTTTTTTGTGATTTCTCAGTTCCAGCCCCACGAAAAGTCCCGAAGACAACAAACCTACAGTTAAGCCATCTACGTAACACCAAAGAGCAAACGTCCAAGAAGGAGGAACAGACTGGCAAGAGTTCTCATTATTACAAGAACCGTTCTCAGCAATTAAATTTATTCCCATTTGTGTGTTTTGTTACAGAGACAAAGAAAGGAGAGACTAACTCACCAATCTATACGGGAGTGTAAATCAAAGTCATTATCTTAAAAGTGCAGGGTATTAAAAGGCACAGAGTGGAAGAATAATAGCAGTGAAATCTTTGGTTCCTTCCACCTGCCCTGGATTCTTGGGTTGCAGCTTCTCTATCAGCTAATTTTCTCTCCGTGTGGGGTTTCACTTGGTGTGCGTCCGTCCGTTGCTCTCCACTTCCATTTCTACCCCTGGAGTTTTTTAAAGGAGATAAAGCAACTGTATAAGAATGCCTAAAGACATCAAAGCCCCAAAGCTTCACTGGTTGTGTGTGGCATAGGAGGAAGAGGAGGAAAACGTGAGGTAATGAGGATCTACTGTATTTACCTTATGTGCAGGGCATGTGGACGACAATAGAAACCATGTAGGGTGCACGTTTGGTCAAAAAAGAACATGGCAGCCTAATGGGAGGCCTTTGTTCTTCAAAAGGGTCTCCTTTCCCCCTTTTGTGTTTCACCTAATTCATGGCATCTGAGCTGCTCTTGAACTTGACAGACTGAGAGAAAGAGAGGGAGAAGAGTGGGGGAGTTGAACACACAAAGAGGAGAGAAAGGGGGGACTTCAAAGGGAATTCATTTGAAAAAATTAGTTCTCTTGCCAGTTTTGATGAAGTTTTGGAACTTTAAAGGAGTTAGAGAATATCACTCACGGTTGAAATAAGTTTCTTTTTCCCAGAGACTGTAACAAGTAATAACCTAGATAAATACGGAACAAAATGAATTGATGTCCTAAAAACCTGCTATAATTGTTTTCTGCTACACTGTAGTTCTTGAAATGATAGTAATAGAACATCTGATTTTCAATAATTACATGAAAGAGAGCATTCTACAAGCAGAACCAGTAATTAAATAATTTTCCAGTTTAGGGGAATTTTACTTGAGTGATGAACAGTACCAAAGAACACTGCAAAACCAGCAGCACCACCTGCAGGGTAAGTACAGACGAGCATCTTGCAACATGCTTCAAAGCCTAAGTTTCTTTAAAAAAAACAAAAACAAAACAATCACACTAACCTTTGCTAATTTCACTTTAAAGTCAAGACTTAAAGCATTTTTAAAGATGAGTGAATAACTTCAGATAAAGAACAAAAGCTCTAGGAACCGTTGGCTAATTTTAGGCATTCATGAATATAAATACAGAAGGGCTCAAAGATCCTTAAATGCAATGTTAATACAAAAAACTGCTTCAAAACAATAAACGATCGTGGCTTTAAAACAGATTTATATTTTTCTGGCTGTAAAACACTACATTCATCATACAACAACAAACAAGTCTGAAATATTGGAAATCCCACTGTTAGATCTAGCATTTTTTCCTCCGGTTCTTCTATGTATAGCTTACATATATAACTCTGTATAATTTGTATATACTAGTTTGGGATTGCTGTTTTTACACATCTCTGCCCCAATTTAATATATTTTGTACCTCCTTTCATGTCAGTCGACATATCAAAATTTTTTGGTATAGTAGTAGTCAACTGAAATGACATACTAAGGATTAATAACCAACATGCTGTTGTTATATATTTGGACTGTTCCTATTCTGTCCACTTTACAAACAAAGCTTTAAGAAAGAGCACTGTAGGTATACCTTTGCTCACCGGTGTAAATGTTTCTATAAATTAATGGCTAGAGGTGGAATTCCTAAGTGAAAGGGTACAAACATTTTTAAATTTCATAGTATGACCAAACTGCTGTCCAAAAGTTTTGCCAAGTTGTCTTTCCAATATCATATGAGAATGTCTCTTTCCCATGATCCTAGACAGTAACGATAAACACAGCTTCTGTTTTGAATCATCTTAAATTTTCACATACCACTTCTCTTTATTATTTTTTAAGTTTATTTAATTACTTTTGAGAGAAGGAGAGAGAGAGAGAGAGAGAGAGAGAGAGAGAGAGAGAGAGTGTGTGTGTGTGTGTGTGTGTGTGTGTGTGTGAGGAAGGGGCAGAGAAAGAGGAACACAGAGAATCCTAAGCAAGCTCCACACACACTGTCGGCGTAGAACCAGACATGGGGCTCGAACCCACGAACTGTGAGATCGTGACCTGAGCCAAAATCAAGAGTCAGACGCTCAACAGACTGAGCCACCCAGGCCACCTCTTCTTCTTCTTTTTTTTTTTTAAGTTACCGTTGGGCTCGAACTCACAATGCGAAGATTCAGACTCATGCGACTCTACCAACTCAGCCAGCCAGGTGCCCCACAACTACTCTCCTTCAATGAGAATATAAACATTTATTTCCCAGATTTACTTATGACATATTCTGTTAGAAGAAACATTACTTGTAATCTTCAGGGCCAATTATTTCTTGATAGTCATACCTCAACTTCGTCTTACAACCGAATCACTACACAACCTCGCTACCCATCACAGTACGTTCAGAAGGCGCAGTACATCTCAGAAGAAAATGTGGTACCGATAAGGAGATTTAAAGGATTTCCTGCAGGTCTCAAAGGCAATTGTAAAAAAAAAAAAAAGGCAGGATCACATAAACAAACGAATGACCGCTTCAAGAGAACGATTTTGAAGATGTAGCTTTCAACTGGATTTCAGTACATGAGCACACACGTGTGTCAGTTACAGCATATTTGTTTAAAACTTAAGTACAACCATTCTAATGAAATCTTGTATAGGCAAGAGGTTGTACCAGCCTGATGTAACGGTGTAACTGTAGGTTTGGCACTGACATAAGGTGAAGTTTTAATCCCTGAGGCAGGTCTTCTGGACCTCGGCACTAACTGACATTCTGGACCAGATGATTCCGTTGAGGGAGGAGGGCTGAGCTGGCACAGTGTAGGGTGTTTGGCAGCACACCTGGCCCCCAACAACTACTGCCACGAGCAGCACCCTAGAAGTTGTGACAACCAAAAATGTCTCCACACGTTGTCAGGTGCTCCCCAGGGGAGAACCACTACCCTAGGCTGACAACTATCACACACATTTCACTACCGTATGCATGGCCTCACATGTTCCATTTTAAAAGTATACATGTATTTTAAGCACTTGAAAGATTTATCAAATTCTTTTTTTTTTTTTTTAATTTATTTTTCAACGTTTTTATTTATTTTTGGGACAGAGAGACAGAGCATGAACGGGGGAGGGGCAGAGAGAGAGGGAGACACAGAATCGGAAACTGGCTCCAGGCTCTGAGCCATCAGCCCAGAGCCCGACGCGGGGCTCAAACTCACAGACCGCAAGATCGTGACCTGGCTGAAGTCAGTCGCTTAACCGACTGCGCCACCCAGGCGCCCCTCAAATTCTTATTAGCCTTCACCACACTCTGCAGCCATCAGTGAGCAATCAGTGAGCACCACGAGACACAGACTTAAAAAAAAAAAAAAAAAAAAAAAGACTCATCTGGTTACTAACATATTACTAGCTAACAATTATGTTTCATGTGCTTTAACGGAAAGAATACTAAATTTGTTAAGGTAAAAACCTGAGTTATTTTAATCACTGCGAACCATCCTGTTGAATCTGTCTCCAAAATATAGCTTGAATCCATCATTTCTCTGCATCTTCCACAACCTTCATCCCAGCCAACATCATCTCTCATCTGGACAAAGAACCTTTAATGGTTCTCACAGCTTCTACTCACCTTTTGCTCTAGACTCTTCCAAACCATTCTCCTTCCATTCATTCCTTCAACTAATACTTACTGAATGTCTGCTATATGCCAGGCACTCTATGCACTGAGAATACATCAGCGCACAAAGTTTGCTTACAAAATCCTTTACCTAGGGAAACTTAGATTCTAATGTAGAACATCAGAGGTCAGTAAGTGTTCTGAGAAAAGAGAAAGGAAGGAAGGATGGGCAGGGGTGTGGTCCAGTGCCACATAACAGCGGCCAGGGATAGATTCACCAGCTAGATAAAGGCCTGAGGAAGGTTAGGAAGTGAACCATGAGGATACGGGGGAAAGTATCCTAGACAAAGAGAACAGCAAGTACAAAGGCCCTGAGGTAGGAGCATGCCTCTGCCTTTTTACTCTGCATGAAATGGGAAACCACTAGAAGATCTGGAGCAGAGGAGAATTATGCTCTAATGTTTTAAAGGAAAACACTAACACTATGTCAAGAATAGGCCGTAGGGCTACAAGGGTAGAAGCAGAGACCAGTTAATTTATATGAGATTTAGACCAGAGTGGGGTAGTGGAGAGAAGTGGTCAGAGTTAGGATGTATTATTAATCACAATATTTTTACAACATAAATTGGACTGTGTCATTCCTCCACTCAAAAGCCCTTCAACTGCTACTTTCTTCTCACCGCACTTGATATAAAACGAAAAATCCTTAATATGGCCTAAATGGCTCTATAAGATCTGGTCTCTGCCTAACTTTCCAGCCTCATCCTACTTCTCATTAATCAAAATACACTCTGGCCACACCGACCTTTCCGGTTCTCTACTACCCCCAATTTTTTCCCACTGGGGGCACCTTCATGTCTACTGTTCCCTCTGCCTGGAATGTCCTTCTCACGCTGGGCCTTGCCTGCATGATTGCGGAAGCTCTCACATTTCATTTCTCCGCTTATAAAATTCACTTCCTCAAAGAGACTTTCCCCAACACAAGTCACTCGGAATTAGCTTCACCCCCTTCCCCCATGATATCCTCTCCGAGTACCCCAAAGGACTTCTCCTTGATAGGACCTACCCTATTTAGTAGTTATGACACTGGTTTAAATTATACTTGATGGTTAATGTCTGTCCCTCAAGACTGTGGGCTATCAACAGCAGGGACCACTTCTCTTTTGCTTACCATCACGTCCATCCTCAAGGTATGACACAACACCCCGTACGTAGCAAGTACAAAAAATAATTTTTGAACAAATGATAAGAGCTTTGATCCCAGCTCTGCCAGTCACTTAAGTTCTCAGACCTCAACATATCTCCTCCCCTTTTTAATCTTATGACTATAAGTCACAGAAAACAGAGTAAATGACACAAGAAAAGGAAATCACAACAGTCTGAAGAAGTTTTCTGAAGCAGTCTGGGAGTGGGAGAGAGAAATGAAGGAGGGCCTTGACTGCCGGGTTAAGTTCGGACTTTATTCGGTGGCCAAATGGAGAGGTGTTGAAGGCTTTTTGAGCTTTACGATGCTACAGGCAGGACAGTGTATTTGGAAGATTAAACCCCCGTGGTGCATAACTAACTGAAGAATCTGAATGCAACAAGTACTTCTGCTCTTTCCGCCATCTTGGAGCTCTCTGGGGGCCTGCTGGGAACAGGGTTCCGGGGAGGCTGTGGTGCAAAGCCATTTTTGCTGGTGAGAAGCAGAGTCTCCGGAACCAGAGGGAACACATTATCTCTTCTTAAAACTGAAGGTGTTTATGCTCGAGATGAAAATGAATTCTATCTAGACAAGAGATGTGCTGATGTGTACAAAGCAAAGCACAGCACAGTGACTCCTCGTGGCAAAATGAACAACCCGGAGTACTCTGGGGAAAAATAACTTGGGCTCATGGAAGCAGTGGCATGGTTTCTGCCAAATTCTGAAGCAACCCAACCTTCCTGCTAAAGCCATGGGCCACAGAATCCGTGTGATGCTTACCCCTCAAGGGTTTGAACTTACTGAAAAGTAAATAAATAACAGGTGTAGATTTGTTCTCTTGTATTTTTGTTAAAAACAAAACAAAATGGGGCACCAGAGTGGCTTAGTCGGTTAAGTGTCCGACTTCTGCTCGGGTCACTACCTCGCGGTTAGTGGGCTGAGCCCATGAGGGGCTCTGTGCTGACAGCTCAGAGCCTGGAGCCTGCTTTGGATTTTGTGTCTCCCTCTCTCTCTGCCCCTCCCCCCCTCGCACTCCGTGTCTCTCTCAAAAAATAATTAAACACTTAAAAAATTTAAAAAAGAAAACAAAACAAATACAAGTACTTCTTTTTAGAAAACAGTATATTTTGACAGAGTGTGCGCGCGCATGCGCAAGTGGGGAAGCAGAAGCAGCAGAGTCTAGAGAGGGAGAGAGGGAGAATCCCAAGCAGGCTCCGCGTTACAGAGCAGAGCCCGATGCGGGCTCGAACTCATGACCTGTGAGATCGTGACCCGAGCTGAAGTCAGATGTTTAAAGGAGTGAGCCACCCAGGCGCCCCAGCAAGTACCTCTGACAGTGGGGAAGCCCCCAAAGAAATGCCAGCCATACAAAAATTTTAATTAGAATCCAACAGGTGAATAGGGCCTCAACTCGTTTTAAGAGGTAGTGTGAATATGACAACACAAATATATACATATTTTTCTTACGTATTAATGAAGATTCTCAGCATTATGTAGTAGCTAAATTAAGCTTACGTTTGTTTTAATTATAGTCTAAAGAGAAAACAAAAAGGGATCCAACAATGGAAAATACTTTCGTTTTCCCACTCATTCATTACTCACAATGCAACCAGATTAATCTTCCAAAAGCATGACTCAGATCATATTACTCAAAAAACTTTAGTGGCTCCCCACTGTCTACTGAATTAAGTCCAAACACCTTGGCCTGATATTTAAGACCCTACACAAACTGGCCCCAATTTATTTGCTTTTACTCCCCTCTATTCTAGCAAATTGAACTACTTTGGCTCCAACATACTGGCTTTTTGTGCCTCTACCAGACGTAGGCTCACACAGTTCCATCTTCCTGAAATACTATTCCACCCTCCACTCATGATCCACCTGTCGAAATCCTCCCTTCCTATTTCAGGACCCAGCTCACGTGCTACTGTCACCCTCGGTCTCTCTCCAGGCCACCAGAAGTACAAAATGACTTCTCCGTCTTCTGCAGACCCTCTTAGCCCCAGTGCTGTATAACTTAATACATTCCATCTTGAATGACTTTTTCCTGTGTTTGATCCTCACAGTTAAATTATAAGTAATTTCTAGCCCCTTCCTCTTGTAAAAGGAAGAGGAGTGCTTACTTACACACACAAAATGAAGCAACTGCATTTACAATCTGTAAACTGTTCTAGGAGCCTATTCCTTTGGAGGGCAGGGATTGTTTCTGATTTATCTTTTGTCTCCTACGATTCTTTGAACAAAGTGCATATTTCAACAACTTTGGTGAATAAAACTCAAAAATTTTAAGTTGAACATAAACTCACCCTTTATCACTGAGGTCTTACTCGCTAAACCATATTAAAAGAAAGAACAATTGGTAAGCACCTGCAGTGTAGTTAGCTACTGTACTAAGACACAGTGCAGATTATTAAAAATAACTATAAAATGCCATCCCCGTCCTAAGAAGCTTACAATATTGTTAGGAACACAAGATAATTTCCACAGCAATCAGAAAAATAATAAAAGAGCTATAGAACAATTCAATTCCCAACTATGAATTTCCAAAGAGCTGGTATAGAGAACAGGTTCCACGATGTCTTGAACAGGAAGACCACAGGGGACTACTAGCCTCCACGAAGAAAACTTCTCAGAGGCTTGGCGAGAAGGGTAGGAGGAGGCCAGGTTATCCAAAACAACGTGTTCCCCCAGGTTGCTCCAATAGCCATATCCTCCCTACATCTTGGTTTAAAAAATAAGAATAGGGGCGCCTGGTGGCTTAGTCGGTTAAGCGTCCGACTTCGGCTCAGGTCATGATCTCACAGTCCGTGAGTTCGAGCCCCGCGTCGGGCTCTGTGCTGACAGCTCAGAGCCTGGAGCCTGTTTCAGATTCTGTGTCTCCCTGTCTCTGACCCTCCCCCGTTCATGCTCTGTCTCTCTCTGTCTCAAAAATAAACATTAAAAATAAATAAATAAATAAATAAATAAATAATAAGAATAACCCACAAGAACACCAGATCTCTCACCTGTAAATGTCCTATACTAGCACTCATATGAAAAAAAAATCAGAAATTTGATACACAACAAACATGTTCCAAAATATAAAATCATTTTCTACATTTTCCTCACACGCAACGTGAAAGGGGAAGAGGGAAATCTCAGAGACGACCATTTTAGGAGCCAAATTAAAATTTAAAAACAAACTACAATACATCTTTACGGGCCCTACTTGACTCCGATTCTAGGAATTACCTCCTTAAACATCAGTAATGGGACACGTTTTAGATGGGGTATAGTTGACTTGAAGCGACTGTTCAAAGGTTTCAAATGAGAAAAGTCACTTATAAACTCATTCAAATGAGAGATGGTCTAGAGCACAGTGGTTTCAAGTTGAGACCCTGAGACCAGCTGGCCTGGGCTCATAATCCCAGCTAAGCAGGCTTCCTCTGGGCCTCCGTTTATTCATCCCTAAAATGAGAACAAACATAGCTAGCTCATAGTATGGTTATGAGGACCAAATGAACTAATGCATTAAAGCACCGAGTACAGTAATCTAGCATTCAGTAAGCAACCAAAAGACCTACCTATTATTACCCAAAGGAATTAAGGACACTAATTCGGTCAGGACTACTTAAGCAATGAAACAGTGTAACAGTCCCTTCTTACCCATGGCATTCCACCAACCCCAGGAGATACCTGAAGCCTCAAATCATACAGAATCCCTATACATACTATGCTTTTTCTTTACATGCATATATACCTATGATAAAGTTTACTTTAAAAATTAGACACAGTAAAGAGATTAACGGCAAAACCTAATAATAGAACAATTATAACAATATAATGTGATATGAAATATAAAAGTTAGGTGAATGTACTCTCAAATATCTTATTGATATCACCCTTCTCGTGATGATATGAGATGACAAAATGCCTACACGATGAGTGAATGGCGTAAGCACTGTGATGTAGCATTAGGCTACCAGTGACCTTCTGATGAGAGTCAGAAGGAGGACCATGTGCCTCTGGACCAAGGTTGACTGTGGGTAACAAACCACGGAAAGCAAAACCGCGGATAAGGGGAGACTACTGTAGTAAACAAAATGTACCAGCTTCAAAAGTGAAAACTGGGCATTTCTACTGTAGGGACCCAGGGCAGGCTGCCCCCAAATGCACCACTTTGGCTAAAGATTATTTCGAATTAAAAGCAACAAAAATGCAGCAGAGGCAGGATAGGCTCTCTGCCTCCGCCATCATGGCCTAGATTTACACTGGAAGTGAGAGCCTAGAACAGGAAAAGAAGTATTAACAGAGGCCCCCTTTACCTAAGGAACTCATCTGCATAACAGAACAATTTTGTTTTTCCAAACATCTCCTTTCACCTTCTGGGTAATGAGTTTTCCCCCTTTTGCGTCCTCAGGCCCTCACCTTATTCCTTAGCTTCGTGTTGTCTCCTGGTCTTCAGAATTTCATGTCTATGTGGATTCCCTGGACGTACGTCTAATAAACTGGATTTTCTCCCGTTCATCTGTCTTATGTCAACATGATTCTAAGTCCAGCTGGAAGGACCACAGGGCAGAGGAAGGTCTTCCTCCCTGACATTATATATAAAATTAACGTTAAAGGAAATGCAGAACCGATGTACGCACAGACACTCACTGTATGACAGAGCTGAGAGTGCATGAAAACAGAGGAAAGGAAAAAAAATTTCAATAAATTACAATGGAAGAACTACAAATCCATTTATATGTCCTGACCTCACGCCATACACAAAAATAAATTCCAGGCTGATTCACAACCAAAACGTGAGATAACAAACGCTACAACTTTGAGAAAATACAAGATTTGGAACATGGAGAAGGAAAAAAATATTTCCTTAATGACACATAAAAAATACAAACCATGGGGGAAAAAAGGCTGAAAATCCAAGTATTAAAACTAAAAACTTTTGTTAATCAAGAGTCCATTTAAGAAATGCAAAGACAGGGGCGCCTAGGTGGCTCAGTCGATTGAGCATCCAACTTCGGGTCAGGTTATGATCTCTCAGTTTGTGAGTTCGAGCCCCGCGTCAGGCTCTGTGCTGTCAGTCGGAGCCTGAAACCTGCTTCAGATTCTGTGTGTGTATGTCTCTCTCTCTGCCCCTTCCCTGATCTTTCTCTGTCTCTCTCTCTCAAAAATAAATAAACATTAAAAAAAAATGCAAAGACAGAACACAGACTGGGAAAGGATATAACATATAAAACCAACATCAGAATCCAACAATTTCCACAAATCACTGAAAGATAAAAACAATCCAATTAAAAGTGGGTAAGACATACTTAACTGGCAATTCACAAAAGAAACAAAATGGCCAATAACCATATGAAAAGATGCTTATCTCATTAATAATAAAGAAAATACAAATTAAACCCTCTATGAGATACCGTTTCTTTTTTTTTTTTTTAATTTTTTTTTTTTAACGTTTATTTATTTTTTTGGGGACAGAGAGAGACAGAGCATGAACGGGGGAGGGGCAGAGAGAGAGGGAGACACAGAATCGGAAACAGGCTCCAGGCTCTGAGCCATCAGCCCAGAGCCTGACGCGGGGCTCGAACTCACGGACCGCGAGATCGTGACCTGGCTGAAGTCGGACGCTTAACCGACTGCGCCACCCAGGCGCCCCGATACCGTTTCATACCCACCGGGACTGGCAAAAGTTAAAACCTCTTGGCAAAGATGCGGAGCAGTGAGAACTACACTACCGGTAGGAATGTAAGTCAATCCAGTCACTCTGGCAATATGTAGTCAAGCTAAAAATAGGTATACCCTACAACACAAACATTTCACTTCTAGCTTATGTAATACATACACATTTTGCGCATGCATACTCTTTGTCTCTCACACACACACCTCAATGAAACTCTTGTAGCACATGTACCCAAGGACACGCATGCGAGATTGCCCACAGCAGCACTGTTGGTAAGTGCCAAGAACTGGAAAAAGAGATGTGCGTTAATGTGCATGAATAAAAGAATGCGCCAGTTCCTAGCCTAAGTCTCTAGGCCTTGCACTTCTCCTGTCTCCTATAATCCCGCTCAGCTGACAAAATTGGGCTAATATCCTGCAAGATAAAATACGTTAAGCAGAAACAAGCTGTCTCAACCAAAGCATCCTGACCTACCCAAACTTCAACCAACCCGGCAGCTGGTCAGAGACACACACGAGCACGCCTAGCCATGGTCAGAGAGTCACCTAGCTGACCTGCAGTCTCATGAGCAATAATGAATGGTTGTTAAATTTCAAGCCGGTAGGTCTTAGGGTTTGTTACAAAGTGCCAGACAACTGATACATACACGGGTTACAGCGACACCTATTAATATGAATAAATCTGACAAATAATGTTACAGGTAAAAAGCCGCACAAATGTAAGCTATAATACTAGTTATGTATACATACATATAAAAATATAAACATATATAGGCAAGTATACGTATATGTTTCAAAAGCATTGTTTAGAGGTACACTACCATTAAGTACGAAGAATGGTGGTTACCTGCAGGAGGGACCATCACTCGCCACCCTACATAAAATAGCCATCTTCCCAATACACTCTGTCCTATATTCCCTTTCCCGCTTTATTTTTCTACTTAGCACTTAACATCGGCTAATTCCATAAAAGCAGGGATTTGTACTGTGTCTGTCACTGCTTCCTCAGCTCCCAAAACAATGACTGGCAGAAATTCTAATTTAAGGCTCCCCGGGTAACTACAATGTGCACCTGGCTGGAGATTCACTGCCTTGGTGAGTTAAGTGCCATGGTGGCAGTTAAGGACAGGAGCTGGCGGTCTGTGGGCAAAACCTGGCCTGCTGCCTGTTCTGTATGGTCCACATGCTCAGAATAGTTTTTACAGAAGAGCATTTGCAACTGTTTGATGACAGGGAACACTAACTTTGAACCTCAATTAAATGAAATGGTATTCTCCCCACCCACCCAAATAATTCTATTATTTTCATTAACAGAGCTGTATTACAAAAATTTTTACTCAATTATTACTATATTTTGAATTTCAAGAACTAAAACTGCATGGAAATTTGGTTTCTCTCTGGTTATGCAAGTATCTACATCATATTCGTGAAAGGTCTCGAAAGCTTAAAGTATTTACTACCGTTTGGCCCTTTACAAAAAAGGTTGGCAGCTCTAATTAAGAGCAACAGCCATGTTCAATCTTGTGTAAACTTAGGCAAGTTCTTAAACTCTCCATGCCTCAGTTCCCTCAATTGTTATCAATCTGAAAGAGCCGTCCAGAAAGAATAATTATGTGAAATATATAGAACACACCTGACCACCAGGAATGGCTCAATAAACAGGATATTATTAATAAGAAAACAATGCCTTCCAAAAAGGAAACAAAAAAATTAATCCAATTATATAACGATTTGTAATTTATGATAAGTGCTATGAAGGAAAAAAAGGATAGATAATAACCAGAATGCCAAAAAATGCTTAAGGATCATTTCAGAAAAGGAAGCAACATGAAGGAAATGTGATGGGGAGAAGTTGCTGATTCTTGCCCATTAAGTCAACACCCCCAAAAGACAGAGATGTACCCAAGCCATGAGAAATAGCAAAAAATTAGGCAAATTTTCTGTGAGGTCACTTCGGGAGTTACAGCACAACTGAAGGCGTCAGAGCATACTGGTTAAGAGCGGGGCATGGGGATCAGCGTGCCCACGTTCAAATCTCAGTTCTAGTATTTGCGGCTTCCTCTGGAACCTTGAGCAAGTTGTTCAACCTAAATTTCAGGATTTCTACTCTATAAAATGAGGGTTAGCAACACCATCTGCATCCTAAGACTCCTGTGTATTAAATAAGGTAACACAGGGGCACCTGGGTGTCTCAGTCAGTTAAGCATCTGGCTCAGGTCATGAGCTCACTGTTCGTGAAATCAAGCCCTGTCTAGGGCTCTGGTCTGACAGCATGGAGCCTGCTTGGGATTCTTTTTCCCTCCCCGTGTCTCTTCCCTGCTCGCTCGCTCTCTCTCAAAATAAGTAAACAAGAAAGGAACAAAGAGGGGCGCCTGGGTGGCTCAGCTGGTTGAGCGTCTGGCTTCGGCTCAGGTCATGATCTCGAGGTCTGTGAGTTCGAGCCCCGCGTCGGGCTCTGTGCTGACAGCTCGGAGCCTGGCGCCTGCTTCGGATTCTGTGTCTCCCTCTCTCTCTGCCCTTCCCCTGCTCGTGCTCTGTCTCTCTCTCTCCTTCAAAAATAAATAAAAACATTAAAAAAATTTCTTTAAAAAAAAAAAAGGAACGAAGGGAGGGAGGGAGAGGAAGAAAGGAAAGAAGAAAGAAGGAAGGAAGGAGAGAGAAAGAAAAGGAAAGGAAGAAAAGAGAAAGCAAGAAAGAAAAAGGGAGAAAAGAGAAAGAAAGGGGGAGGGAAGGAGGAAATAAGGTAACACGGTGAAGCACAGTTCCTGGCACATCATCAGTGATCAGTAAATGATGGCATTATTACAACTAGTTACCAGCCTAGTCTAAATAGATCTCTTAGTATTTCCTTCAAAGCCAATCATTTATAGTCTGTTTTCCATTTTCTCCAATACCCTTCTGCCTCAAATAGTGTTTAATAAAGCTTTTTATTTCACTTCTCAGCAAATTTCTTTAGATTTGAAGCTACTATGTATTCTTAGCCCTGTATATTTCTACCACTTTCAACTGAAAATCAATATGGGGGCTCAAAAGAAAGATATTTTCTAGGGGAAAGAATGATGGTAACTGACATTGGGCCAAAATGCCATCTACTTCTCACCATTTGGACACAGGTATATATAATGTTACTATAGTGCTCTTCCTCGTTTTTATGTTCCATAGAACAAATAAAATAGCGCCAATGCCTCAAAACAAGTTGTTTTTAAGTTATCTTTCTTCATGCTCATATGAGCATTCGCTGGTTTTTCTGTTTAAATCAAAGAAAAAGTAGTGCCAATGTCAGATTTTAAAGTGAGAGACCATTTGATGCCCAAAATGAGACATGATTCCTCAGCACTACCTATTCTTGTACAAAACAATAAATGGCTCCCTGCAGGACACAGTCTACAGCTCACCTACCCAACTTAATAACAATCTTATCACCAAAAGTACCTTGAGCAATAGATAGCATCAAGAAGTGGCTCTGTTATAAATTTAGGAACAAAATTAAAGGTCCTAGGGAGACATTTTCCACAAGCACATCCAGACAGTGAAAAGGCACTGCCACATTCAAACAGGATTTTACTGCTTTGTAAGTATCTCTCTCCCTGAAGCAACTCAAAATTATGACCGCCTCAAAATAAAGATTTGTGTAGCTATAACCAGTGTGCCCAGACCCTAATACGTCAGTAGATATGCAGTGAGGCTCTTTAGAGCAGGAGAGTCATTGTACTGCTATATCCCAAAGAGTTTTCCAAACATCATCACACATGCACACACAAAAATCACTCTCCCTTTATCCACAGGCAGCTCATCCAAAGACCATCATGTTTTAAAAACTCTTCTGTTAGCATAAGTCCAATAATACAGGATAAAAAATGACTGAGCTGTCCAAGATCTGAATTCTAGTCTCCCCTAGTATGCGTCGGGTGCTTGATCTGTAGCAAGTCACTTAGCCTCATTTGTTTTTAACTGAGGAACTCAAAGTTACTTGGTGTGAATATGAATATGCTCACCAAGTCTTCATCTGGAAGTTCATGTTATTTCCACCGTTTATTCTCCTGCCTCAACAACAACAAATCATGATCATTCTCTACGAGGGAAGAATCCTATCAATTTCGAGGGATAGGAAACCTAACACAAACAGATAAGTAAAAAGGGGGGGGGGGGTTGGGGGGGAAGGATTTATTGGCCCACGTAACTGGAAGAACCAGAAGTAGAGCTTATTGCCAGTATCTTCCAGCCTGATTTCTCTCTCTCTCACTCTCTTCTCTCTCCCTCCCCTCCCTCACTCTCTCCCAACGTGTCTCTCTGATTTCTGACTTTCTTCCTGGGCTTCACCTGGTAGCCACGTAACTGCAGCCATTCTTGCCTTTTATCAGCCCGGGTTTAAGTCAGGATACTTTCTCCCACGGCTCAAGAAAGAAGAAGAAAAAAGAAAAAAAAGCTGTGGTTGGCTTCACAAGAAACTGAGCTTGCCTGGGGGAACACAATCCTAACTGCTGAGCAACGTTAGCAGCACCCATTAGGCAGGGACTAAAAGTAGGAAGGAGGAGGAAGACCCTCCAAGCCAAACAGATGTTCTTTACACCTCTCCTCCCCAAGGTAAATCTCAGGCCCCGTTCCCATTTCCCTCCCCCATCAGCTGTAGCTCCACCCCACTATCTTCTTCCAAAACCCAACCCCCCCTTTAAACCTTCACCTTGATACGTGGCACATCGTCCACACTCTCCATCCACATAAGTGAAAAATCACTTTTCCTCATCTCCTAAATCTGATCAGTCACAATTCTCAAAGATTCCACCTCCCTGGCCTCTCTTCTCCAATCTTCTTCCTCCCCAGCTGCTAGCAAGTCCCTCCCCCTTCGTGGAGGCCTCTTCTCCATCGCTCTGGCCCCGTTACTGTGACTGTACCTAACTCCTCGCCCCGCCTCCAGTCTTACTGCTCTGATCCATGCTCCATACTGTCACCTGTATCTTTCTGAAGTTCAAGTCTAATCTTATCCTCCCTACTTTATACTGGTTTTCTTTTTTTTCTCTTTTTATACTTTCTTACATCTCCTTGTTTCTGGCCACATAAAAACCATCTCATTTTTGACCACCTTCCCCTTATGGTTCAATCATGCCAACTACTGCAATTTCCAATATTTAATAAGCTGTTTCTTACCTGTCCTTCTGTTGACATTGTTCTCCATACGGAAATTTACCTGGGCTACTCTTGGATTCAAGGGGCTCCCCCTACTCTAAAACACCTGGGAGAACAAGATTCAGCTAAGGTGTGTCTACTTTTATGAAACCTTTCCTGAGGTACCTGCTAAATAAAACTTCTCTTCCTTTGTGTCCTCACTACACCCAATACAGTTATCTCTCACAGCACCTATAACACTTTATTGCACTCAGCTATTTGCAGGTAAATACGATTCTCAAAAGCAAACATGCTTTAGGATCATCTGAAAAGCTCTGTAAAGAACAGATGCCTGAACCTACACCACACTAAACATACTAAACCAGAATTAGGGCCCAGGCATGTATACTGTGAAAGAGCTTCAAGATTAATGTTACCTGCTCCCCCTCTCCAGGTAAAAACCACTTATAGATGATAATCTACTTAAGGAAAACAATCTCTATTAAATATATCCAGTTCTTCAGACTGTTCCTGGCCATAGGGAACCAATAAATGTTATGGAATGTAAGTCTTACACACTGCTGTGAACTATAGTTACCAAAAATCACCCAGCGGAAGAAAATAAACCACAACATACCATTTCTAGGCATTCCAACTAAATAAATTTTTATACACTGGGTGAGGGGGATGGAGAAAGAAACAGATGAAGAAGTTACCTGAACACCTTTTACCTGAACACTCTTGATAATCAAGAACAGAATGTTATCTTATATGTTCAATTGCTCAAGCTGAGGACAAATGTTTCTGACTCTAGCTTCAAGGTCCTTTATGCTTATGAGTACTCGCTGCTTTTTAATGACGAATAAAACTAATACTGTCTTCTGCATTAGCTTTTTATGCTGCAAGAATCGAGATACATAGGGAACACAGCTCTGGTATGAATTATACTTAGGTAACACTCAAGGAAACAGAATTACCCCTACGTCAAATCCCATTTAATAAATATTTTCTGGGGCGCCTGGGTGGCTCAGTGGGTTAAGCATCTGACTCTTGATTTTGGCTCAGGTCACGATCTCACGATTCGTGAGTTCAAGCCCCGCAATGGGCTCCACACTGACATTGTGGAGCCTGCCTGGGATTCTCTCTCTCTCCCTCTCTCTCTGCCCCTCCCCTGCTATCTCTCAAAAAGAAAAAAAAAAAAAATATATATATATATGTATACATATACACATATATAAATATATATATATACATATACACATATATAAATATATATACACATGTGTACATATACATACATATATATACGTATATAAAAATATATACATATATATGTATGTATGAATGTGTATATATATGTATATATACATATATATTTATGTGTATATATATATATGTATACATATGCATTGTAATGAACACTGTACTGCAATAAAACAAGGCCATTTTTTAAAAAACCAATGGTCCAATTAGATTATGTAAATCTGAATTAAATGTATACATAAACCAGTCAATATCCAAAGCTCCTGGCAAAATGCCAGCCGGCAGTCTTTGGCAAGAGAAATATTAGAAATGTTATCCTAGAGGAATACATGCTTTTTTTTCCCCTAGTGTCATCACACATCAGAATGAGAGCTATAGTCATCCATGTTAACCTGACACTGCTGTGAGCAAGAAACTATCAAATGCAGTTATACTTTGAAAGAATTCTTTCCTAACCTTTTCTATTGGCCACAAAAGCTTTCATTCATTTGGCCACTTGTGGCTCAGTTATGAACATTCTTGGGTTTGGGAGTTTGCAAAAAAGTAAAAAACCAAATCTAATAAAAGCTCTAATTTAACTACACAATTATACAGAATATAGATAATTATCTGGTTTGTGCTCTCAAACGATCAACAATCGAGTTTCTTATGGTGCTAGTTCGCCTTCACGGTGAGAAAAAATTAACACTGAAAATAGATTAGGGATCCTAGGACCCCCTACAAAACTTCGTATTAGCAATTCCTGCATGGCCCTCTCCAATTTGTAAAACTATACAGGAATTAAGTTTGGACAGCACTTTGGAAAAGCACACTTGAATTCCTCAAATCTTTCAGGGAGAAACTGGTGGGGACTACTGTTTTGTAGGCATATTCTAGAAGAAACTGCAAACATCTGTGCTGCTCCTCATTTGCAAAGACATAACACATGAAACCTGAACTACTGGTTCTAAATATAGTCTCTCCAGAGGTCTGTTCAGATAATCCTAATAGCAAATAGGATGGCCTTTATTTGTAGAAGCATCCAAAGGGATCCTTTTAGGACATAAAAAAATAAGAAAACACATTTAACAACCTGGAGAAAACTGCCGACCCTTAGAAAAGAAACACATTTGACTAAAATAATCCACATATAAAGAAAAAACAAAATTTTAATGTTATCTTACATCCTATCTTCTCATCATTGTCTCTTAATGGCAAAATATGGATAATTATTTTACATTATGCATCATGAAGCCTGTCACAACATATAGTCAGTGATGACAAAAATGACAATGGTGTTTTCACTCATTTTGCAAAGCTTACTATGTCAAGCAGGAAATAACCTAGAGTCAGAACAAGCTCAGGCTGTCAAACCAGGAGAATTTCTAAAAAGCATGACTTTTTTTTTTTTTTTTAAGTTTATTCATCTATTTTTAAAGTGAGAGAGAAATAGAGCAGGGGAAGGGCAGAGAGAGAAGGACAGAGAGAATCCTAAGCAGGCTCCACACTCAGCGCAGAGCCAGATGTGGGGATCGATCCCACAACCCTGAGATCATGACCTAAGCAGAAATCAAGAGTGGCTCAACTGACTGAGCCACCCAGGCGCCACTAAGAAATATGATCTTTTAATGGAAAAATGCTATTTTCCTAGTACCTGAGATGGAGAGAACAGGAAAGAAAATCAAAAGGAAAACTTCTTACTAAAATATTGAAACTCTCTCTCTAAACTCTATTTCTCTCCATAATCAGGAAAATACTGATAAATATTGGCCCTAATTTACTAAGGTACAAATGAATTTCAGATTAGTGTGAAAGCTAAAACCTCACAGTCTGCTCATGAGACTTTCTTATACCTGTCTCTATCACACACACATAGATCTCACTATTATTATCTGAAACTAGTTGGTTGTTGGTTAAATCTTTACTGATCCCTTGAGGAACACGATTTGGAAACTACTAAAATAACATATTAATTTACTTTTACAATCCTAGCAAAATAAGTCTGTGTATGCGTATTCATTTTTAATCTAATCTAAGCTGCACATAACTAAGGAAGGTAACAAAATTTGAAGAAATAAAATAACTTACAATGGAAGGAGACCAGATGTTATTAAAATATATTTTTTAGATAATGTTCTAGTACCCCAGAATACTGAAGTATGTAATATATTCCAGGCACTTAGATTTCCTCTGTTCATGAGATTACTAGAAACCATTTTTTTAGAGTCAGTTTGATCCACTCTGTTGATTTAAAAAAAAAAAAAAAAAAAATGGCGGGGGCAGGGGGCTTCCAGATTCCACTAAAGATAGTTACGCCAAAGTTCGTAGAAAACCAACAGACTGTACCACCACCTTCGTTGTTTGTGCTCATCAATGTTTAGCCCCAAAGTAGACCCTTTTAGGGGAAGGCTAGCAATAAGCTAATTCTCTCAAACATAAGATTACATTTTCCCCCCGATGTTCCTGTGGTGACATCCTCAAAGATAAAAACACTGTACTACGAAGCATCATTTTCCGTTTTTACCTAAAATTTAAACACCATAATCCAAATCCTGAGAAGCACCTACAACATTCTAACTGTACACAATGAAAACAAAACAAGCAAGAACAACAAAAGGAAGACAACAATTATTTCCCAAGCCATGATTACTGCTTTCTTTCTATCTGACTCGGGTGGACATTCCCCCAAACTTTCAAACATTCTGAAGTAAAGATGTGTATACATCCACGTCTTCACCTCACATCTTTTTCTCCTCTTTGATTTCTGGAAAGAAAATGTCAGAACAGACTGCCCAGAATGACAGATAAGGTCAAAATCCTGCTAACATGAGTACTTACGCTAGGAAATATACCAAAAAGAAGACACATACAAGAATCTGATCAGACAAATAACGTTCCTTTTCCGTGAAGCCTTTGCATTCATTACTCTATGCAAACAAGAATAAAATGTCAATTACAAAGGTAAACACATCCCTGTTAATAAAATGAGTATCTACCATCTAACAGCAAGCAACAGAGATAATAAAGGGCATTTTGCAAATTCTGCATTCTTTCTTTCTTTGGCTCACCACAGTGCTCACTGTACATATAAGGCCCCTCCTCACCCTAGGGGACCAGCATCTTCCACTCTAATGACTGTCCCTTCAGTCACTCACACCAATGGCCGGATCTTGAACCCATCATCACCTAGAACTCTTCCTCTTCTAATACCTTAAACTCTCCCAATACAACTCCACTCCTCCTGGATCTGTCACTCCCTTAATCCCATTAAAGACCTACCGTTCTCATCCAGTAAGTTAGCCACACCTCCTGGCCTCCATTTTCCCCCAGACCATCAATTTGCTCCTTTCTTCAATTCCATCTCAATTCCACTGAAACCACAATGTCCATTAATGACTTTCTTGTCAATCTTTTCTACCCCCTTGCTTCCTTGTCCGTCTGCTGTACATCCCAACAAAGCCCCCAATCCCGGAGGATCCCACCTGCGTTCTCCATTCATATGCCTTGGGTTTCCAAGCACAGTTAGAGAAATTAAAGACAGCACAGCTCTACAGACTGGTCCTCCACAATCCAGCAAGTTTCCTCATGAATCCCTCTTTAGAACCCAGATTTCAATGGGCTGAGGGAGGGAATTAAAGGCATATAGCAGAAGAAGGGAGTTCAGGAGTTTGTATTTATGTTCAAGGATGTTTGGAGATAAGGAAAGGCTGGTATGCAGAGGGAACAGAAACAAAGAAATTGGATCATGCTGAGGTATAAGAGGGCTGGTAACTGGAGGAAGTTTGGAAGCAAGAAGATGAAGAGGCCCAACGTTCCTCCAGAAGCAGAACAAATGGGAAGAATCCACGGTTTCACATTTTACGAAAATAGCATATTTGCTTCAGTAATACAAGTTAATTGAAAGGGTTTATCTCCAATGCAAGCCAGAGTTTAAGTTCTTGCGTAGTGAAAGCCCAAACTGAAATGAGACAGACTGGGTTTCAATTCTGGAGCTACCACTTCCTAGCCACGTTGTTTCCTAGACAAGGTATTGCATCCTTGCCTCAGTTTCTTCATCTGTAAAATGGGGATAATTCTAATACCTACATAATAGGGTTGTTGTTTAAATGGGAGGAGTTAATACACACCACGTAGTTGGAGTGGTGGCTGGCACACGATATGCACTATATTAAATGTCAGCTATCATTCTGGACGAAAACTTAGCATGCTATTTAAATGCTCTTGTGTTCAGTCCACTACAGAGAATGTACTGGACTTCCCTGACCCCCATACTCTCAACTTAATCCCTACCAGCCTTCTGGGTCTTCTTTGACAAGTCTTCTCTGGCTCTTCTCCCTCCTCCCTGCTAAATACCTGGGTTAAATGAATCTCTTCTATTCTTGCGCAGCACACTAGGTTTGCGTTCTCACAGGGTATTATACTTTTCATCAATTCATCTGTCTCCCCCTTCCCCAAAACTGAATTGTGAGTTCTTCCAGGATGAGAGCTATCTTTTCTAAAATTTTTTGAACATTTATTCATTTTTGAGAGACAGAGAGAGAGCATGAGCGGGGGAGGGGCAGAGAGAGAGAGAGAGAGCGGGAGACACAGAATTCAAAGGAGGCTCCAGGCTCTGAGCTGTCAGCACAGAGTCTGACATGGGGTTGGAACTTATGTATCGGGAGATCATGATCTGAGCTGAAGTCGCACGCTTAACCGACTGAGCCGCCCAAGCACCCCAAGAGTGATCTTTTCCGATTAAACTTCAGGGGGTTTAAGAATAAGTGATGTATGCAACTGATGAATGGATAAAGAAACTGTGGTTTATATACACAATGGAGTACTACGTGGCAATGAGAAAGAATGAAATATGGCCCTTTGTAGCAACGTGGATGGAACTGGAGAGCGTGATGCTAAGTGAAATAAACCACACTGGAGAAAGACAGATACCGTATGTTTTCACTCTTATGTGGATCCTGAGAAACTTAACAGAAACCCATGGGGGAGGGGAAGAAAAAAAAAAAAAGAGGTTAGAGTGGGAGAGAGCCAAAGCATAAGAGACTCTTTAAAAACTGAGAACAAACTGAGGGTTGATGGGGGGTGGGAGGGAGGGGAGGGTAGGTGATGGGCATTGAAGAGGGCATCTTTTGGGATGAGCACTGGGTGTTGTATGGAAACCAATTTGACAATAAATTTCATATTAAAAAAATAAAAATAAATAAAATAAAGTTGCATAGTAAAAAAAAAAGAATAAGTGATGTATGTAAATCAGTATACCATCACACTTAATGGGTAACAATAAAGGGTAAAATAAATTAATAAATCAGTTCTACTAGTCTCAGATGATCTTTCTTTCTTTCTTTCTTTCTTTCTTTCTTTCTTTCTTTCTTTCTTTTTAATTTACTTCCAAGTTAGCATATAGTGCAACAATGATTTCAAGAGTAGATCCCTTAATGCCCTGACCCATTTAGCCCATCCCCCCCTCCCACAATCCCTCCAGCAACCCTGTTTGTTCTCCATATTTAAGAGTCTCTTATGGGGGCGCCTGGGTGGCGCAGTCGGTTGGGCGTCCGACTTCGGCCAGGTCACGATCTCGCGGTCCGTGAGTTCGAGCCCTGCGTCGGGCTCTGGGCTGATGGCTCAGAGCCTGGAGCCTGTTTCCGATTCTGTGTCTCCCTCTCTCTCTGCCCCTCCCCCGTTCATGCGCTGTCTCTCTCTGTCCCCCAAAAACTAAATAAAAACGTTGAAGAGTCTCTTATGTTTTATCCCCCTCCCTGTTTTTGTATTGTTTTTGCTTCCTTCCCCTTACATTCATCAAATAACTGTTTTATGCAAGAAAGCAAACAAGTTGTCTACTTAGTATCTCTCATTTATAAAATGTGCTGCAGTTAAACTCTAAAGTTAAAAAATGTAACTACCCCCTGAGCCCTTAAAGAGCACTACTGTACCCCAAAGAATTACCACACACATACTTCTGCAATGCTTCCAAATTCAGAATATGCATACACATTACTCCAGTAACTCCTTCCAAAATAAATCTGGTAACGGCTTAAAAGAAGTAAAGCTGTTATCTACTTTGTAAAGCAAAATATTTAACTCCCAAGCACACATCTTTTCCTAAACCACAGATCATTCTATTACCAGAAATTGACACTTCCCCCTCACTGATGATCAGAAACTGACTAGTGTCCATTTCTGTCTCTGCATAAACCTAAAGAGACAGAGAGAGAGAGAGAGAGAGAGAGAGAAAGGAAGGAAGGAAGGAAGGAAGGAAGGAAGGAAGAAAGAAAAGAAAGAAAGAAAGAAAGAAAGAAAGAAAGAAAGAAAGAAAGAAAGAAAGAAAGAAAGAAAGAAAGAGAAAACTGAGGCGGCACAATTTATATGACATTCAAAGTATGGGTGGTTTCACTGTGTGGTATAATTACTGTACCTGCACTTTTTGTTTAAGCTAACTTTTCAGAACATCTTTTCAACGTATGCATATGAAACATGTATCAAAGCCAAGCTATTTTTCCTTTTCTTTTCCATTTTATATTTATTTTATATAATAAGTCTTAGAGACTTCTTACACTTACACTACGGACCAACAACAGAATTACTACCCAGAAGTTAACAGTATGGCAGAGCATGTATACCAGATCATCATATTTTGGGCAGGAAAAAAGAGAACTTAAAAAAAAAAAATTCCATGTTGCAACTACTAAGAAAATAGAAGCCTAATATGTACCACATAGTTCAAAACTGAAATTCAATTGGAGATGCAGTATTCTCCAAAATTCTGAAATAATAAATGAAAAGAGGGCAAGAAGAAGAGAAAACCTGAAAGAGGGAAATGTGAGAAAAGGAAATTTGGGCAATGATGAAAATTTATGCCCCGTTTCTAAAGGTCCTTTATAAATCCAAACTCATTTTAAAATTTGGGGATATAAAAATTGAATAATGTATATAACCTGACTTACTTACAAACTTGCATTTAGCATTAAAGTTAAAGCACCACTGTTCAGAGTTATCAATTTACTTATGCCTTTCACGGCAATTAAAGTTATAAACATATCATTGTTTTAAAAAATAGCAACCCCTCATTTCTATCAGCCTATGAGAAACAGACAAAACTCTGATGGGAGAAGTTATCAACATAAAAGCAGAAGGAAAATAAAGGATATAGTCTTCCTGTCTTCCATACAGTGCTAAGAGATACAGGAATCACTAAATTTCAATTTTTTAAAAACCCACTGTATAAAAGCAAACACATTTTACTTGGAAATCTGAAATCGAGAGTCTCTTTTTAACTCTAAGATCTTGGCCAGGTAACTTAACTCCTCTCTAAATGGGGGAGGAGGAGCTTAGGGGCTTCAAATCCCTTCCAGATCTAAAAATTATAGATATCATCTTCTATTCATTCATTTTTTTTATATAAATATTTTTAAATATTTATTTTTGAGAGAGAGAGAGAGAGTGTATGTGTGTGTGTGTGCGTGTGTGTGCTCGTGCGTGCACGTGCAAGTAGGGGAAGGGGAGACAGATGCGGACAGAGGATCCGAAGCTGGTTCCACACTGACAGCAGAGAGCCGGAGGTGGGTCTCGAACTCAAAAACCGCAAGATCATGACTGGAGCTGAAGTCAGATGCTTAACCGAAGTCGGATGTCCAGAGGCACTCCTCTATTTATTCTTTATTAAATAAATTTTAGGCTTCGCTCCCTCTACGACTCCTCTCATAAGGAGATACCATGAGAAGTGGCTCCAAGTACAGCTACAGAAATCAGACTCCAGGATTTGGACCCTGGCTCTCCCACCCAGTAGCTGGGTGGTCCCAGACAAGTTATTCCAGCTCCCCGAGCCTGTTTCCTTGTGTATGAAACAGAGTACCTATCCTCATAAGGTTGTTGTGCGGATGAAAAGAGAAAGCACTTAGCACACTCCTGGCACACAGTAAGATGCCTAATTAATGCTAGTCGGCATTATTCTGTTTGGTGGTTTTTAAAAACGGTATTACTCTTTCCATCAAGTAGATACATAATAGTTTACTTAACAATTCCATTTAGGTGGTTTCTAAATTTTACTTTTTTTATTTTTTAAAAAAAAATTTTTTTTTCAACGTTTTTTTTTTTAATTTATTTTTGGGACAGAGAGAGACAGAGCATGAATGGGGGAGGGGCAGAGAGAGAGGGAGACACAGAATCGGAAACAGGCTCCAGGCTCCAAGCCATCAGCCCAGAGCCTGACGCGGGGCTCGAACTCACAGACCGCGAGATCGCGACCTGGCCGAAGTCGGACGCTCAACCGACTGCGCCACCCAGGCGCCCCCAAATTTTACCTTTTTTTAAATAAAGGAGGAGATATAAACACTTTTGTGCATAAAACCTTTCCCAAACTTAGGGCATTTCCTTAGGATATTTTCAAGAGGTTAAATCACTGGATCAAAATATATGGATATTTTAAGGCTTTACAAAGAGAATGTATAGATTTTCACTTCCACATATGAAAGCGTCCAGTTCACTTTCATAATTAGTTTCATTTCTAATATGATTTAAAATGTTTCTCAATGTTGCTATAATTTTACCATTTGATTATTTGTGAGGCTGAGAATTCTTTGTTTAAAAATATTTTAAGAACAACCTCATCCAAAAATTTTTAAGCAAAGAAAAAAGTAAAACACACAGAAATAAGGAAATTAAAAAGGAGTAGAAGATTAAAACAGGCATAAAATTAGAATGTGAATATGTAAAGTTATTAAACTAAAGCATAATTTGGCACTAAGAATCCTACTGGCTAAAGCCAAGAAGAAAATGTTCTGAACTTTGCTTTGGGAGGGCAGGAGTCAGGGCACAGCAGCATTCAATTCCTCCCAAAAAACAAGACTTTTTTCAGATATTTAGGATCTGAAAGATATTTCTTAGACGGGTCTTCATGAAAAGGATACAAAATGACTTAAGGACGACAACACTCTCCACAAGAAATCTAACAGAGGGCTCAATTGTTGTAACTGTATTACCCTTAAATTTTGAAAGTATAAGAAGTAAAGTAACTCACGAAACCTAGTGTTGGTATCTGAAACTCAGTATTCTGGTCATTTCCTGAGTTCTTACTGTACCACTGCCTACCATTTCTGCTGTCCCTATACCTCCATGTTGGCAAATCTCCAGAAATGAAGGCCTGACCAAACTGAGACCAGCTTCTCTACAATTTCTCAACTGCTTTTGTTGCCTTATTTTATATATTTGCAAAAACACAGATTTTCTTGCATATACTCTAGAAAGTATATATAAACTTGGGAAAAGCCAAAGAGGGACACACAAAGTTGTCTGTCCTTTGCAATAACTGAGGTACATTATTAGTAATGTCATTGGAGGACCTTCCTGAACCAAAAATCTAACTATATTTTGTAATCCGAAACATTTTTAAGATCTTATTTTTAAGTAACCTCTACACCCAACGTGGGCTCGAACTTACAACCTGGAGACCAAGAGTCACATGCTCCACCTACCAAGCCAGGCAGGCAAACCCTGAAACATCTAAAATATATCTTTCCAGGGGTGCCTGGCTGGCTCTGTCAGAAGAGCATGAGACTCTTGGGGCACCTGGGTGGCTCAGCTGGTCCGACTCTTGATTTCAGCTCAGGTCACGATCTTGCGTTCAAGACCCGCAACAGGCTCTGCACTGACAGCTGACAGACAGAGAGGATTCTCTCCCTCTCCCTCTCTCTCAAGATAAACTTAAGGAAAAAAAAAAAAAAAAAGAACTTAAAAAAAAAAAAAAAAAGAACAGCATGCAACTCTTGATGTCAGAGTCGTAAATTCAAGCCCCACAATGGGGGTGGAGATTATAAAAACAAAACAAAACAAAAACAAACTTAAAGAAAAGAATAATAAATGTTTCCAATATCAAATGCTGAAACCTTTCAAATTTTCTAATGCTATTGTATGCTATATCTATATTACTTCTGCTTTTATATGTAAATCTTAAATATTGATAACATGGCTTAGCTGACATTCTTCTCAATTACATATTTGTAAGCAAAGATAAATGTAGGCTTCCAAAAGTATTATTTTACCTTGCCATTTAGAAAGTAATGGGTATGAAAAATACAGCTTCTTGCCCAGACTAAATGACTGGTATAAACAATTTTGCAATAAAATCTTATCACAGTTTTTGTGAATTATTTGGGTCATATAATGGATTTCAGCCATGCTGAAATTTCTCTGAAACATTTTAACAACCATTTTAAAAATTATTACCCCAAACTCCTTCTCTTTGAGAACTGAGTTCTGGAGTTTCCTAAAGGGTAACATACATATAAAGACCCTTAAAAAAAAGAAAGTTTGACTTGGCTCTTGGAAGAATACGTTCTTAGTCTTTTCTCCCAGGCCTCTCTAAACTATAGGCATTAAAGCTAAAGAAAATCTGGACACAAAGACCTGTGATCAAAATCCGGGAATCCCATTTTATGATATGAAGGGCTTAAGTAAATATTGTAGCAAAATGAATAGCCTTACTATATTTATTTGAGTGGGTTCCGTCTAAGGGAGAAAAAAGTAACAGGGACGATAAAGGAGGGGTGGCAGAAACGACACTGAAGACAAGCGTCATGCACTCAAGTTTTGCCTGAAGCCACCCCTTACCAAAGCTGCGACCGCTCATTTTCCTTTCCCCAGCGCAGGCCATCTTAAGCAATTCTGAAGACAGACAGAACCTTCATCATCTAATCCATGGCTGCATTTTACAGATAAAGAAGTTTTTGCCCAACGATATTAAGACCACAGAAGTAAACGGTGGCAAAATGAGTAGCGGAACCTTTTCACAATGTGGACAAGAAACCACGCATTCGGGCTTCTCAGGTCCCACAGGATAGTAACAAATGTTAGTCAATGCTATTTTTCCATCTCTCAATCGGGCACCCTAAGTACCTGCATTCTTTTTCCTACTAATGACATGAAGTCAAAATGACGAGGACAAAATTGTGCTTTGTGTTCTCACAGCAGCTAGGAGACGATTCAGATGTTTTGGCTTTCCTAACATTTGCTATTCTTCCTCTCATGTTTGTGTCATTTCCTAAAAGATGCTGATGGAAAATGGCTATGTAATGCATAATGTTAAGATCTCCCTCTTCAGAAAATGAAGTCCACAAAAATCAGAGGCTTTCCTCATTTCATTTTCACTCCACAGGCCCAAGGTCTTACTCTAGAAAAACACCTTTTCAGGGATGGGATTGATTCCCACACATATTCCACTAATTTAATATGTTTAGATTGGCAGTTCTCTAACTTTATCTCAGGGCCCCTTCATACTCTTAAAAATCACTGAAGGTCCTGTGGGAGGCAGGTTTCAGGTTTCTAAGCCAGGTCTTAGTCTCGGTGCCTTTGTGCAGCCTCCTCCTCCCCTTGAGTGTGGGGCTGGACAAAGTAATTTACTTCTAACAAAAGGGATGGAAGATCACTGCTATGGTTAGGGTATACAGACTGATTCCTAATACCTTCTTGACCCTTGAACAACATGGCTTTGAAGTGGGCAGGTCCATTTATTTTTGGATTTTTCTTTTAAGAGTTGACCAGCAAAATCCACAAGGCATTTATTTACAACTGCCCACTCTAGTCTCCGCAGGACTGGATGAAAGGCGACTGGCACAGGGGTTACACCTGCTGCCCTCTGAGTACTGGGGAGGCCATCAGCAGCTCCTGGGGCTCCCCCGTGCTGAGTGAGTGATCGGTGGAGCCTGGGGTCTGGTGGGCAGGAGGCGAGGCTAAAGCAGAGAAGCACATGCCCAGAAGCAGGTTTGTGCGGGGCAGGGGATCCCCAGTCCCCGCCCCAGTCCTCGCAATGGGTCAGGGCAGCCGGGACCTGAACTACTCCCAGCAAGATGTCAAGCCCCAGATGCCAGAGGGCAGCACCCAGCCTGAAGCCTCCCAGCAGCCGGCACACTCACGTGTGGCCGAAGCTGCCGATGGCCGTGGGCTAGTGGTATACCTCCAGGCAGAAGGGGTAGCTGTAGGGTGCCTCCAGGCCCCTATTGCCACAGGCCACCCTCCAGCTGCCCTGCCGAGCCAAGGCCACCAGGCTGCGAAACATCGCTATTCCCTAGCCTGGCCCACCTACGTGTGGATTTTTCTCAATAAATACATACATGTACAGTACTGTAAATCTGTTTTCTCTTCCTTATGATTTTCTTAGCATTTTCTTATCTCTAGCTTACTTTATTCTGAAAATACAGTATATAACACATATATAAAATATATGCAAATCAACTGTTTATACCTATCAGTAAGGCTCCTAGTCAACAAGTAGACTTACCATAGTTAAGTTTTGGGGGAGTCCAAAGTTATAGGGGGACAGGGCTAGACACCTAGCCCACAGGGTTTTCAAGGGTCACAGTTCTGGCCAACACCTGACTGCAGCCTTTTGAGAAACTGAAGCAGAGGGTCCAGCTAAGCTGCGCCCAGATTTCTGACCCACAAAATCTCTCCCTCTGCCTTTACATGCTATCCTCCAACCTAAGAACTATTCCCAATTCCCAACCAGAGCCCATATTATCACACTGCCCAGCCCTTCACTTCAGTAAGCCAAGCAGAGAAAGGGCTTTTGCTCTATGAGACTCAGTGTTCAGGATTTTCAGAGCCAGTATGAATAGGAAATTGGTACTATGATTTAGAACACGGACCGACCCAGAGAGACTATACTCTGGGTCAGTTACAGAGGGCACATATGGATAAGAGGGCAAAAGAAGAAACGGTTCTACGTGATGGCTGTTAAGATCTGTGTCTTCTACTGTGCCTATTAGTATGTTTTGGTTTTTTGTTTGTTTTTTGAGTAGGCTCCACGCCCAGTGCAGAGCCCAATGCAGGGCTTGAACTCACAACCCTGAGATCAAGACCTGAGCTGAGATCAAGAGTCAGACGCTTAACTGACTGAGCCACCCAGGCGCCCCTATCAATGTTTGTGGTGGTGGACATGATGCTAATTACATGGGACATGGAAAAAGGAGGAATGTCAATCCTGAAACGAATTCAAGAAAACTGTTTAATGAATATTTACTCAATTATCTACTAGAAGCTAAAATGAGGTGCTAAAATGAGGTACTAAGATTAACAAAACTTGGCTCCTATCCTCATGGAGCTCAAAGTCTGAGATGTAGACCTTAAGAGTAAAATTAAAATCTACTTTGCAAAGAATAAAAATTACATAACATGGTGTTGACTTTGTGGTTTTATTTGATCTCAATAAATGTAGTCTTCCACAGTTTATTGCTTATCTTTTGACATCTTAAAAATCAAAGGAGCCTTTTTAAATATGGATAATCATTTGCTTTGTGTGTTTGTAACTTTGTATGACACATTAAAACTTAGAGCATTTGTTTACACTTGCATTTTTACCATGAGGTTCCAAATCATCAAAAGATTTGAAAATAATACAAAGAAAGAGCTTCTATAAACTTACAGGTTCTTGGGGTGCCTGGGTGGCTCAGTCGGTTGGGCGTCTGACTTCAGCTCAGATCATGATATCACGGTTTGTGGGTTCAAGCCCCACATGGGGCTCTGTGCTGACAGCTCAGAACCTGGAGCCTGCTTCAGATTCTGTGTCTCCTTCTCTCTCTGCCCCTCCCCCACTTGTGCTCTGTCTCTCAAAAATAAATGAATGTAAAAAAAAAAAAATTTTTTTTTAAATAAAAAAAACTTACAGGTTTCTGGGGTGGGAAAAATTTATAGGTTTCAATTTCTAGGCAATGTGCTCAGCAGTTTATGTGCATTATCGTATTTAATCCTATACACAGCTATGTAAGGAAGGATTTTTACAGTGAAGTTCTTAGAGCCTAGGTTTCTCTAAGAACCTAAAATAATATCTGACACATAGGAGCACTGAAATATTTGCTGAAGGAAGAAAGTTACCGGGCAGGTATTCAACCATCAATTTTGTTAGATGGCTGGGCCAGTATTCTTAATTACCATGCAATGATGCCCTAAGTTAAAACATGAAATAGATCTGAAGGCAGAAGCAGGCGATCAGAAACAGTTATATAGAGGCACTAAAGAAATAGATCCTGCCTCCACTAGGAGACATTTCCTCAAAATTCAACTGAGTCAAAAAGAAAGAATTCACTTTGGGAGACTAAGGAATGAGAGAGAAAGAGAATATACTCATACATTTACATATGAATAAGTATGATATACCACCATTTTCTGAATTTTTATTCATGTACAGATAAAATATTTATTCTACTAAAAGCAGATATCATAAATCTGAAGTGTCATTTCATAGCCAAAAAATTATTACAAACTCACGAAGGTTTTTTTCATTTTTTTGTTACTTTGCTAATAAAAACAAGTAACAATTCCAAATCTCAAGAGTTGAGTCCATTTAAGTCAGTTAAGTTGTGGCTCCTGATCTGGATTAATTTTACCTCAAGGATATATAGGTAAAAGTTAAGCTGTGGAAAAAAACATCCAGTTTCTCATCCATTTCAGGACAAAATCTAGTCAATTCTATAGATTAGACCATCTTGTGAGCTGGACTCAAGCATTTACTGTTTCAGCACGTCACCCGCGGAAGAAAGTTCATCTTAGAATCATTCTGTGATGGGGGCACCTGGGTGGCTCAGTTGGTTAACGTCTGACTTTGGCTCAGGTCATGATCTCGTAGCTCCTGAGTCCGAGCCCCGCGTCGGGCTGTGTGCTGACAGCTCAGAGCCTGGAGCCTACTTCGGATTCTGTGACTCCATCTCTCTCTTCCTCTACCCCCTACTTGTGCTCTGTCTCTATGTCTCTCTCTAAAATAAATAAGCGTTAAAAAAAAAAAAATTTAAAACAAGAATCATTCTTTGATCTGGGTCCTTTCATCATCAGCTTTTCATCTGTTTTTCAAATACCAGCTTTAACGGTCTTTCAGAATTATCAAGGGCAAGAACCTCTTCGAAGAGGTCCAGACCAGAGCAATGGCACACAAATCTTCCCAAAGATGTCCACGTCCGATGGTTTCTCTTCTGTCGCTGTAATGCTGAAAGTTGCATTCATGGCATTTACTCCATCACTAGACACGCTGGACCACTCAGTCTTGACACCTCAACGCCCAAAACAAAAAGTATTAAAGCTGGTGCTCATTGGTTCATCCACAATTAACATCCACAATACTTCCTAGAAGTGCAAAGGAGCAAGTAGCACTTAAACACATAATTATCCCCAAAAATATTTTAACACCCAACAGATAACTTCATTTCCAGATCTTGAAAAAAGCAATTGACTGCTATAAAAAAAGAATTTCTGCTACAACTGTCTTTCCTAACCCATCAAATATGGAAGTCAACTAAAGTTAACTGAAAACTGGAATCAATACACTTAAATCATTTTAAACTAAATTCAACGCTTCCCAGTTACATTAACTTTGGGAAATGACATAACTTCCCCGTGCTTTGGTTTCCACATCTACAAAATACAGATGACAGTATGTGTATCATAGTGTTGAGGTGAGGATTAAATGAGATAATCCACAGGAAGAGTGACTGGCACATGAGCTAAAAACAAACCTGATAAACTGTTATTTTATACAGCCCAGACCATTCTATCTTGAGCTAACGCCACCAACTACGGTCGTTATTTAATTTTTCAGCTGAAGCAACAAACCTTGCTGTTATTTACCCATAGCAAATTTTGCTTTACAATTCTTGTAACAGCATCACTTCACCTGCTCAATTAGCTTTGCTGACTATCAGTATGTTTACAACCCAGAAGTACCTAGAAGGCAAGGGGATCTCTGACTCCTTTTCAAACAAAATATTTCATTATTTCGCCTGGCACTAACAGAAAAGATTCTGTAGACCATTTGGAGTCAGGCCTGTAAGAAGACAAATAGGTTATAACAGAAGAGATGGCTCCACTAAGGTTATTGCTTTCCACTGGCCAATGAGAAGCAGGTGAGTGAAAGAGGGGAGAAGGAGGAGAGCTGGTTTACTGCTATCTCCTGGGTGACAGTTTCATTACGAAACAAGTAGTCTCCTAACTCAAAAGTCCCAGAGTTGAGTTCTGAATCAGAATGGAAGTTCCCATAAACAAACATAATGAAAAACCCGGGAAGGGCTTTAAACTACCACAAAACAGTACCTTCATCAGGACATGGACACATTTATTAAAGATGTCTGTGCAGGAACACAAGAAAAGGGGAGTTAAAACAACAGCTGACCTTCAGTTATCTATGAGACACTGATCTTGGAACAAATTAACAATTACCGCACAAGCTCAGGCAAGGGTTCACCCAAATCACTTATCTGTTGTCCCGCATGTTAAGTTAGGAATGGCAGGAATCCCTTCTCTACTTAACTATTTCCTGACTTTAAATATTTCTCCCTCCTTTAAAGCAATAAAGGTACCAAGTATATAAAAAACACTCCTAAGTTACCTCTAAATAATGGCCAGAATTCATTTCAACTCTATACTTTTTCCACTACCGTGTTAATTTCTCCACCACCAACCAAAAGCACACTTCTTCCAATTTCTTCATCCTTTCATTATTTTACCTATTTGGCCTGAAGAAGGCTCTGTCTTTGCAACTGAGAATCTTAATCAGGTTTCATACGTTTATACTCCAAAGTGAATGCCTACGCATACATTTTGACCATTTTCTTTCTTTTTTTGTTTTTAGTTTATTTTTTGAGACAGTCAGAGTGAGAGAGCGCTCTTAAGAACACACGAGAAGGAGAGGGGCAAACAGAGAGGAAGAGAGAGGATCCCAAGCAGATACCAGGCTGTCAGCACGGAGCCCAACAAGGCTTGAAACTCACGAATCACGAGCTCATGACCTGAGCCAAAACCAAGAGCTGGACACTCAACCAACTGAAACACCCAGGGACCCCTTGACTATTTTTTTTTTAACTTTTTTAACGTTTTTATTTATTTTTGAGAGAGAGGGAGAGAGACAGAGAGAAAAAGAGCACGAGCGGGGGAAGGCAGAGAGAGAGGGAGACACAGAG
Source organism: Prionailurus bengalensis (assembly GCF_016509475.1). NCBI lineage: Eukaryota > Metazoa > Chordata > Mammalia > Carnivora > Felidae > Prionailurus > Prionailurus bengalensis. The sequence goes on along the minus strand of NC_057360.1, from coordinate 9,887,230 downwards.
TCCGAAGCAGGCTCCAGGTTCTGAGCGGTCAGCGCAGAGCCTGACAAAGGGCTCGAACCCACGAAGCACGAGATCATGATCTGAGCCAAAGTCAGATGCTTAACCGACTGAGCCACCCAGGCACCCAGCCTTGTCCATTTTTCTATTGAGATATTTGTCATTTATTTTTGATGTCTAAGAGTATTTAATACATTAAGAAAAAGTTAATTCTTGGGGAGACTGGGCGGCTTAGTCGGCTGAGCATCTGACTTCGGCTCAGGTCATGATCTCAGGCTCCGTGAGTTCTAGCCCTGCATCCAACTCTTTGCCGATAGCTGAGAGCCTGGAGCTGGCTGCTGATTCAGTGTCTCCCTCTCTCTCTGCCCCTCCCCTGTTCATACTGTGTCTCTCTCTCCTCGCCCCCTCTCTCTCTCTCAAAATTAAATATTAAAAAAATAAATTTAAATAAATTAAAAAAAAGAAAAAGTTAATTCTTTCATATAGGCTAATATTTCCTCCCACAATATTGTATGACTCCATTATATCTGTAGATTCTTTTCGCAGATAGAACCTTCCATATTTACACTCTGAAATCTATCTTTTCCTCTTATGAGTTGTGTGTCATGTCAAAAGGCTTTCCATCCCTAATATTAAATTAAAATTATCCCTACTTTTGTCCCAGTACTTTTCCAAGTTTTCTTTTAAACATTCAAATCTTTAATCCCTCCAGAACTCATTTTTGTGTACGGCATAAAGTAGAACTCTGACACACAACTTCTTTTTTCAGACAGCCAACTGTCCTAATACCACCTGGTCCCTCTACCTAATGTCAAGTTCAATCATGTCAGGCTCCTAAATTCTGGTTTAATGCTGACAGGAAACTTTCATGTCTGCATTAAAGTGATCACTTTTCAAAGCATATTGTTTCAAGGGGCTACGTATTCTGCTTCTAGCATTCCCAGCACCTGCTAGAATGAAAATAAAAGGGAAGGCTGGGATGGGAGTATCAAATTTGACTACAATGCCAAAATATGACCATTAAGGCACCAGAGCAGTTTATCATGCATGTGCACACCTGCCGTATGCATTAAAATGCCCACTTGAACTGCTGCCTATGGACAGCACTTTTATTTACGTTCTTTTACTCTCGCAGGGCAGTGAAAACTATGAAGATAAACATATTTATCGTATCTGAGAGTGAACTATGTCTTAACAGCATGGCAAACAAGAACAACACGGGAGTGGAGACTCACAGACAATCCAAATACCAAATATCAATCTTCTCCCTTATTTATAACACCTTTTAAGCAGACCGTTCAACCGAGTTTTCTTTGCCAGTGGCAAACAATGTTCTTAGAGGACAGTGCCTGGATTAAGAACAGGAAAGGGAAGCCTGGAAAACAAAAATTTTCAGGATGTGCTTAGCACTGCTCAGGACAAAATATACCTTAGCCAGCAGGAATTATGACCATTATCATAATTAATTAATTTCCTTGGCCTTGACCAAGAGTCATTAAGCAACTCTTCTGATTATAATTTGGCTTCTCCTAAAGCAAGATTACGTCCTGCTGAATGGCCGGCAATTCCAGTCCACTGTGCAACTAACTACACTTCCCATGATGGGTTAACACAAACAAGCGTTGTTTCTATTCCTGTCAATCCTGTATTTGGTTAGCAAGAGTCAGTTCCCTTGAACTCCATTACCTGCCAGTATGATAGCACATTCAAGTTTCTGAGAAGCAGGCCTGCCAAGGAGCCTGACATTGAGGGGCCGCCAGAAGGGCCACCTAGTCTTCCTGAACAGGGCCATCTTCTCCACTTTCAAAAGTACCAACGAAGAGAATGGCAAAGCCAGTGCAGCCCATATGTATTCCAAAAAGACTTCTTACTGCCAGGAATTCTGTACTTATGTGAGCACAGATATATCTCCTTCCTCAACAAAAAGTTGAGAGAGTAGACATGAAAGACTGGCCAAGGATATGCACTCTAATTATTCCAAAATCTCTTCCTCTTCTAGCTCAGATTGTTTTGAATCATCCACCACCTAATGCCTTTATTGGAGGTACTCTGGCTGATGTGTTTGGCCTACAGAAGGGCATCATGAAGTCTGCTGGTGCATCCATAGTAGGCGACTAACTAGGAGCCCACTGCTCCTTCCGTTTCATGGGGTCCTGTTCAAAGAGGGCCTCAAAGGAGAACTTTCCTTCTGATCTTAGGGTCAAGGAATTGTGCTGTTCTTAAAACAAAAGTGTGTTTGCTTTTAAATGTTATGGACATAAACTGACTAGGTTTCTTTCTTTGCACCATCTAATAGGAAGCTTAGAGAAATACTTGTGCTCCACTGAAAGGAAATATTAGATTCTTATATTAGGCCTCTGATTTTATTTTATATCTGTATTTTGCATTTCTTACTAGTTTATGAGTCTTTATAAACCACCTTAAATTTGGGAGGAGGGGATGAAAAGAAACAAACGGATAGCCTGCATTAATGCATCGTAAGAAATTTTTTTTTTTTTTTAATTTAAGGCGTCAGGAAAAAAAAAAGTCACATGAGAAGTCAAGGAAAAGGAAGGATTTAAAGAATAGAATATATGGATTGAAAGAATAAAAATCTTAATTAACTAGGGAAAGAAGGAAGGGAAATTAACATGAAAAGAGGTACACAGAAAAGATTAGAGAATATCCCAAATAATTTATATAAATTAAACGAATGGCAGTAAAAAATGAGTGTAAACTTAATCAAGTGTACTGTATGGTTAAGGATATATATGATGCTTAGAAATATGTATTATTCCACAGGCATCACTCAACACAGTAAAAACAACACAGTTACAGTGGATAAAGAAAACATTAAACTGCTTGATAAAAATGGTCAAAAGGTACTACCTGGAAAAACACACATACAGATTGTTACTGTAAGCTATGTCTTATCTGAGCTCTCCCCTCCTCCTCCAACTATTAGGAAAAACCCTATGCATCGCAACCATCTGAGTCTACTGAGGTCTCAGCTTTATTAATAACCCAGCACAGTCTAGGTAGTTTAAACTCCCCAACAAGCTTGATCAAGTTTTTGCCAGGTAACCTCTCTTCTTCAAGGCTGCTGTCATCACGCCTAGCCACTAAGAGACTTTACAATGCTGTCACTGCTGTATGTCAACCCGGCTTCATACAGAACACTGTTGAGCCATCTCCACTCAGAAGTTAAATTATTTTTCCCTATTGTCAGCTTCCTTGTATTTCTTTTTCCCCACGCCCCAGAGAACCCCAAGTTTGCCAGAAGGTTAGACCCCAGTTCAATTTAGCACTGAAAAGATTTTAGGTTGGGTCCCATCAAGTATATCAAGTCTAAATAAACTCCTAGACTGCCCAAATGGCATATCTTTCCATTCCTCCTTTACCCTTCCCCTCCCAAATATCTGATCAAAAAATTAAAATGCCTTAAGAGCACACAGTTAAGAAAATTATGCTGTCTAGGGGCGCCTGGGTGGTGCAGTCGGTTAAGCGTCCGACTTCAGCCAGGTCACGATCTCGCGGTCCGGGAGTTCGAGCCCCGCGTCGGGCTCTGGGCTGATGGCTCAGAGCCTGGAGCCTGCTTCCGATTCTGTCTCCCTCTCTCTCTGCCCCTCCCCCATTCATGCTCTGTCTCTCTCTGTCCCAAAAATAAATAAATGTCGAAAAAAAAAAATTAAAATAAAAAATAAAATAAAAAAGAAAATTATGCTGTCTAGTTTCCCTCTGCTGAAAGGAACATCTTATACAAGGGTAAGGTATGATTCTGCTCTCCAAGATCACAGTGCCACAGCTGACCAGTCCCTACCCAACCTCTGCAACTGTCCCCTATGTCTGAACAGCCAAAAGATGCTTAGAAATAGAAAGCATCTGACTACCAAGGTGATAAATACATCAAGCATTTATTGATTACCATGCAGAAGTCAATGAGAGATCACATAGAATATGGAGATGTTTCTGCTTATCATTTCTATTCTTTCAAAAATGCACTATTTCTTTTAAACTATGGCTAGTCTGCATACCAGCTGGCTCCAGGTTAGTAAGATCTGGCTGTCAAGGAAGCTCTGTTAAGTGGGAGGGAAATCAGCTACAGATCCAGGGGAAGGAGGGCAAAGGCCTAACAGTCACATGGGATACTCCATTAAGACAAGCACTGTGGTTCTTACAATCACAAACTCAGGACAATGCCTTGCAAACTGTAAGCATTCAATAAATATCTGTTGTGCATAAACTTGTTAAGTGAAATAGATTATTCTGTAAAGTACTACAAAGAGGCCAAGTAACTAGTCCATTGGCCCACAGCCAGTAAGTGGCAAAGCCAAGATTCCAACCAGGTTGGAGAGTCAGTGTTCCAGAGTCAGTGCTATTTTCACTTCTGTATGTGCTTCTTATGGGGAGACCAATATACCAAAGATCTCTGGGAAAGTACTCAAAGGCACAGGATAAACATGCTAGATATCTCTGGAAAGTAAATTTTACTCAAAGTTGAATCATTTTAAGTATTTGATATATAAAACACCAATGCATTACAAAAGAGAATACAGAATCCATAAGTACTAATTTTAGATTGCACGGCCATGACATTCTCTCATTTTGTAACAGCCCCAGGCTCTCTTTAAGGACACAAGTTCATCCTCCTCTTCCACTAGACGTACAGATAGCAGAAAATCTGAAAATCAAAACATCACTCCATCCATACTGGGAAGCCAAAATGGGCCCTTCCAAGCATGTGCTGGATCCGCGGAGGAGGAAGCAGTGGAGGTTTGCGCACTCCAGCGAGGGCACGGTCAGGGCAGTTAGGACAAGGTCAGGGCGCAGGGTGATGTGCTCGGGTGCTCCCGGCCCCGCCCACCGGACAGGGCTGGGCCGCAGACCACCAGTTCCTGCCGCAGGCCAGCCCGCACGGTGTGAACCAACAAGTCTGCTCCAAGCCGTAGGGGCTGCCCTGGAGTGAGCTGGCCGCCGCTGTGCAGCTCTGAGAGTCCTCACTTCCTACTGGACTGGTGAAGATTCCACATACAAAATCTCAGGTTATCCTCACTGGTCCACTCCACAAGGCTAGGAAAAGAAATCCTGCCACCCAGTGCATCACCTAAGCAGTCCACCAGCACAGGGACATGGGAGGGCTGACACGTGCAGGTGCGAGAGCAGGAGCTAAGGCCATGAAAACGGCCACAAGTTCCTCCGCACTGTCGGTGGGTCTCACCGTGCAGCGTGGAGAAGACCAACGCTCTCCAGCACCACATAATATAGGTAATATCTGTACAATTCTTCCCTAATAAACAATTTAGGACAGTCATATCTGCTTAAAAGTGTTCTTTGTCTGTTAAAACTAGTTGTCTACAGACTGTTGCATGAATACACTCTCAAATTATAAAAGTTCAAATGCAATAGTAGTTGAAGACTGATGGTGTTGTTTCTAAGATAACGCTTTTGTCTTTGCTTTATCTTATTAGGGAATTTATGTCAGTGTTTAAAATGCTGTTTGGTGTAACAAGTGTAAAATTAATTCTATACACGCAGAAAATAAATAAATAAACACAACCTTGCTAAGCACCAAAAACACAGCAAGCAGGTGTTAAATGTCAGGGTAAAATGCAGTCCTGAATCTTACAGAGTTTAAGCTATTCTGAAAATGAGAAACAAGTTAGCCAATAATTAAAAGTGCTAAAATAGATGCTGGAATATCATCTGCAGAAACAGAGAAAAGGTCTCCAACTCTGACTCTGCAGAGTTTGTGGAAATTGGGAAGGCAGTGGGAGAGTTTTAAGAGTTCCCAGTTGGTAACCCAATCTCTTCTCTCATCCCTAAACTGCTTCTCAAAAGACATATAGGCCTTAATTAATGAAAGAAGGGGGAGGTACTCATGTAAAGACAATATGAAAGTTATACATTTTCAGGAAAATCACAAATATTCTGAAAAGGCTAGAACCAGTGCAAAACAACAAGAAAAAAATCACTGACATTTGAAAGATATACAGAAAAAGAAAAAAATTTAATAAGATGCCCAACATACAATAAAAATATGAAAACGATAATATATTCATAGACATTCTTTATCAACAAAGCAAAAATTTAAAAGAGCTTGTGGGGAAACTGACATTATTAAGTATTATGGATAAAATATATACTGTAGATAAAAATATAGAATGGTACCTCTCCCAAGGGCAATCTGATAACATGTCCAAAATATTTAAATATGTAACTTTTTTATTCTGTCATTCTTATTCCTAAGGATTTATATTTTAAAAAATATAACACTTTAGGGGCACCTGGCTGGCTTAGTGGGTGGGGCATGTGATTCTTGATCTCAGTATTGTCAGTTTGAGCCCCATGTTGGGTGTAGAGATTATTTAAAAATAAAATCTTAATTTTTTTTTTTTTTTTAATCGGGACACCTGGGTAGGTCATTTGGTTAAGCATCCACCTCTTGATCTCAGCTCAGGTCATGATCTCACCATTCATGAGTTTAAGCCCAGTGTTGGGCTCTATGCTGACAGCACAAAGCCTGCTTGAGATTCTGTCTCTCCCTCCCTCTGCCCCTTCCCCGCTTGCTCTCTCTCTCTCTCTCTCAAGATAAATAAAAACTAAAAAAAATAAAATAAAATAAAAATTCAAAAATAAAAATAAAGCACTATAGATGGGATGCTTAGATCAAAAGGGATCAAGTAAATAACTGGTCTGTCTGTACAATAAAATACTGTGTCATTTGTTATTTATGCCACTAGAAGTCATTCAACTGAATAAAGTTCAGAGATCTTAAAAAAAAAAAAAAAAACAGGAAAAGTAAGGGGGGGAAGTCAGCCTTGAAATTACCCAAAGGTTACTTGCACCTAGCAAATAAATAAGAGTGTTTATCTTACTTACCTCAACAAATTCTAAATAGGGAGCCATGAAAAAATTTAAGCAAAGGGGATGGAGGCAAGTCACAAAACATGTACACTATGATTCCTTTTGTAAATTATGCACACACACATGAGGGGCAGGCCCATCTGGGGGATGAGTTTGGATGTATGGATGCACATAGTCAGGGGCACATTCCAGGAAAGGGGCTCTGACTGAGCCAACATCATATCGGTCCTCACAGCAGTATGCAACTGACCAGACGAGACAGTGGCCTCACGAGCTGGCAATGGCCCTGATACCGGTCCTTACAGCGTATGTAACTGACGTGATGAGACAAGATTCCAACATCATGAGCTGGCAATGGCCCTGACACTAAAGTCTACGTCCCTGAAATCACACCATCATTTCTTCCAGCATCACTCATTACATTAGTCTTCCCAGGCGATAGTGATGTTTACAACGTCTTTCATAACATCAGAGGACTTTCACCGATTCCGTTCTAACTGATTGGTATATGAACGTGTATGTATTACTCTGCCTAAACAGCATTCGTGGCCAGCTGCACGAGAAAGCACCAGGGGAGCACGAGAGTGGCTCTCAGCAAGGTCGCATAAAGAAAAATATTTCAGACAACTAAACAGGGTGATGCTGGGCAAGACTAAACAGAGGATACATGATTGAGAACACCAATACTACTAAATGGCTAGCTTATCAGAAACAATAATCAACAGTCATGTTTCCTCAACGGAAAGCTACAGCCCTGGTTTAGGAACAGCTTGGTCAGGGGAGCAGTAAACAAATGCATGCTATTTGCCTGTCTACCAATTTTAAGTCACAACTCATTTGAGAAACAGCAAAACCTTTTAGACACATGTTCATCAAAAGAATACATAACAGTAGACGTCCTATTTCCTAGGTAACAAACTAGGTCATGAAAAAATATAAAATACATGATGCCCCAAATAAAAATTATCTGAATGCTAACATCTGCAAAGAGCTTCAGTTTTAAATACAATTCTTAACAGAAATCCAAAATGTTCAGGGTTCAGCCATCTATACACAGTTTCAAAATATTTCTATAGCCAACATATGGAGATACCTGAAATCTAGGTTAACATTGGATCTAGTAACCAGTTAGACGTCCATCCCTCCAAACTGCAGGATATACGGTTGGTTCTAGACCACACAATTTGGGCCTGGGTAAGCGCCTGGGAGCTGTGTGTAAGCGCACTAAGGATAAACTCAAGTAACAGTTGTTAACATACTTCATCATCAAAGTGACTTGAAACAATTTAATGGTTAAAAGCATGAGAATTCTCTTAATTGCTTGCTGCCACAATCAAAACGGGTCAGAGACCCAGATGTGCCACTGAGCCTCTTTACACTGTCGTCTCACGTGAAAGAAGGGATGACAAGCACACACACCTTCATGGGGCCATTGTGAAGATTAATATGAAAACGCATATAAAGCTTTGTACAGTAACTGGCACAAAGACTTGGCGAATGTTATGTATTATTGCCACTGGAAATTCATACATTTGGTAGAAGGTATGGAATCTCTTCCACAGATTTTGCCCGTGTATTGGGCCATTATAAAGGACAAAGAGCATGAAAATAGCCTCGTAATTTGAAAACCATCTTCAGCTCTTGAGCTAAATCTTACTCTTTCTGGACCACCCAGACCAAACTTGAGTTCCCTGAAAGTGCTGTGTTTTCACTGGTTTCAAGAATAATGTATATACTGTTCCTTTTGCTTAGGACATCTGCAATCCTACCTTCCCACTCAGCCTTGGACTGATTAACTTGCAGTCATCCTGCATGTCTCAGTGTAAACATCATTTACTCAGGGAGCCCTTCCCAAGTCCTCCTGTCCAGATTAGGTACCCCTATCTCATGCTTAAGGCCCTATCTTATTCAGAGTACTCTGGATTTCCCGTATTTTACTCAATTAAGTATGAACAGTGTTATTTAATGTATGACTTGCCCAGCAGATTATAAACTTTGAAGGCAGAAACTCTATCTGTCTCACTATTCTATCTCCAATGTTGCGTACGTGGCAAGGAATAAAACAAGCTCTATAAATATTTACTGAATTAAATGAATGCAGAAGGACCAGTCAGGTTGGTTAATTATAATCCAGTTCATGCTCACATTGAGAACTAGTACAGTTCCTGATAAGCTTACTGTCTTTGTTCATTCACATTCTAATAAGATGTTTCCAGTTTAAAATCCCAATGCTACCTTTCTGGACTACCCATCTCACATGATTTAGCTCTGTTGCTAAGATAGGATCAAACCTATCATGCTTTATATTCGTAATAAATTTATTAAAACAGTATTCAGATGAAAGCCAAGCTACTCAAAGTATCTGTGTTTACTGGCCTTCATCCAAAAGATAGTACTGAAGAATTCCACAGCTTAAAAAGAAAAAAAAAAAAAGTATGAAAACAATCCACAATTCATCAGTGAGAATCCTATGGGCTAGAAAAGTTAAGTGATTTGTTCAACATCAGAAAGCTATACAGTGCTGGGCGCCTGGGTGGCTCAGTCAGTTAAGTGTCTGGCTTCGGCTCAGGTCATGATCTCATGACTTGTGGGTTTGAGCCCCGTGTCAGGCTCTGTGCTGACAGCTTAGAGCATGGAGCTTGCTTTGGATTCTAGCTCCCTCTCTGCCTCTCCCCCACTCATGCTCTGTCTGTCTGTCTCTCTCTCTCTCTCTCTCTCTCTCAAAAATAAATAAACGTGAAGGAAGGAAGGAAGGAAGGAAGGAAGGAAGGAAGGAAAGAAGCTACACAGTGCTACAGACGGAATAAGGATCCAGGTTTCCTAGTTCCATTGATCTTTCCACTACAGAGACTTTTTTTGTACATTGAGAACCGCTGTTCAAGATAGTGTAAGCAATGGTCGTGAAATGCAACTATCCTTATTTAAATTGTCCTAATCGTTCAGTGCTACTGAATCATCTGTAAAGCTTTTTTAAACTATGCATGCCCAGACCTCTAGTGTATTAGAAACTCTGGAGGTAAGGCCTAGGCCTCTGCATGTTGAGAGTCCCAGGGATGAGTCTTATCCCAGCAAAGATTGAGAACCCCTAATTTAATCAATTAAACATTATCTGCTAAATGTGCGCTCCGTCCCTAGGAGAGTGTTCTTGATCTCAAGGCTCTTGGAGACAAGGTTTACTTACATAACTCAATTAGAGAAGAAAATAAGACTGTGTATAATGAAGTGCTGAATTAGCTAAATGAACACAAATTAAGAGCTAACCTCAGAGAAACTAGGACAGTAGCACAGGCTTGAGAGATCAGCTATTTCAGGAGCCAGGGCCTTTATGGTAAACAAGGACAACAGCTTTCAAACCGTGTGCTGAGCAGGAGTCCTTCAGGATCCCGTGAAAGTGCCTTGAGGGCCACCAGGGGAAACAGGGGATGCTTTTCCTACCTCTGACACCCATTTCAATCAGAGTTGCTCCACTCTCACCTTTTATATAATAAGCTTCTGCCTAACATTCGTTACAAAAAACTCCAACGGCTTTTAAAAGTGTGAAAACTCTTTTATTTACAAATATGTAGAAAAAGGAAAAAAGTCGGTGGTGAAGTAACTTGTCCCCGAGTCACAAAGCTAATCAGCGATCCAGAACCCAGGTCTCTCACTCACCGTACCCCATCACACACCCTGACATTCCAAAGGGATGTCAGTGTGAGCACAGGTTCTGACAGAGCATCCCAAGTGCCAGCCTGACCAAAACGGTGGGCTTACTTTCACACTGGGATGGGGTTGTGCAGCAGGACAGGGAGGGGGTGGGAAGGGGTGGGGAGGGGAGGATGAAGAGAGCCCAAACAAAGTACCAGGATAAAATACAGCCACCCTCCTTGAACAGCTCTTCAACACAAAGTTTTAGGTAGATTTTTTTTTATCGTTTTAATAAACTTTTTAAAGTTTATTTGAGAGAGAGAGAGAGAGAGCACATGCACGTGCACAAGCGAGGAAGGAGCAGAGAGAGAGAGGGAGAGAGACAGAATCCCAAGGAGGCTCTGCACTGGCAGCGCACAGCCCGACGAGGGGCTTGAACTCACAAACTGTGAGATCATGACCTGAGCCGAAATCAAGAGCTGGACGCTCAACCGACTGAGCCACCCAGGTGCCCCTATTTTATTTTTTTCATGTTTATTTATTTTTGAAAGAGAGAGAGAGAGACAGAGAGAGAGAGAGAGACAGAGAGAGAGAGAGAGCGCGCTCATGCGCATGATTGGGGAAGGGGCAGAGAAAGAGGGAGACAGGCCGAAGCAGGCCCCGTGACACCAGCTCAAAGCCTAGCTTGGGGCTCAAACCCACGAAACATGCAATCATGACCTGAGCCAAAGTCGTAGGCAACTGAGCCACCCAGGGGCCCCTAGGTAATTTTTTTTTTTTTTTAATTAAAATCTGGGGTGCCTGGGTGGCTCAATCAGTTAAGCGTCTGACTTCGGCTCAGGTCATGATCTCACAGTTCATGGGTTCGAGCCCTGCATCGGGCTCTGCTTCGGATTCCGTGTCTCCCTCTCTCTCTGCCCCGCCTCTGCTCGCACTCTGTGTGTGTGTGTGTGTGTGTGTGTGTGTGTGTGTCTCAAAAGTAAATAAACATTAAAAAAAATTAAAACCTGATAAAAGAAACACTGTGTTTGTGGTGGACTGATAAGGGTGGAACTGTTGAATCATGCTCTGTAAGGAAGGAGTAGGAGATAAGAATGCATAGGCAGGGATGGGGGCCAGATTAACAGAGAACCTTCAAAGTTTCTGTCTGCTACAATGCAACACCTCCATGGGAAAGCTGTCAGAAGAGCACCGGTGGAGTGCATTCCCTCTCCCAAGGTGCTGGCCGCACACGGAAATGTATAACCTGAAGTACAATGGCCCACAGAATCAATCTAAAGCTTCTCTACAGCAGCACCAGTAATAAAATTGCTGATTTTACTCTTGTGCTCATGTAAGAAAAACTATTATAGTACTTAAAAAAGTCTTCTGCTGGGGCGCCTGGGTGGCGCAGTCGGTTAAGCGTCCGACTTCAGCCAGGTCACGAGCTCGCGGTCCGGGAGTTCGAGCCCCGCGTCGGGCTCTGGGCTGATGGCTCGGAGCCTGGAGCCTGTTTCCGATTCTGTGTCTCCCTCTCTCTCTGCCCCTCCCCCGTTCATGCTCTGTCTCTCTCTGTCCCCAAAATAAATAAACGTTGAAAAAAAAAATTAAAAAAAAAAAAAGTCTTCTGCTATCAATTTGTTACTCACCACGGCATCCCTCTAACACCGGTGTTATCACCATCTGATTGTTGAAAGAAACAACCACAGAAGTCAGTAGCAAAGTCAAAATGAGAGGTCTAGGATTTACAATGCTCAGACTCAGTGCTCAGTCCACACAATGGAGTGGCAGGAGCACAAATCTCAATCCTAATATTTGTACGTTTATCACACATTTAATTCAGTAAAACTGTCTTGATTTTCACAACGAATTTATAACGCAGTAATAGCCACCAATCATGTCTCAAGTGACATCTCCAAAGTTGAATTCATTGCCTAGTCTCCAAATGGCTCCCTCTTCCAACCTCCCTGCTTCTGTTTACTTGGCACTGCTCTTTATAATCTAAGCTCAAAACCTTAGCATCCCCCTTGACTCTAATTAGCTGCTAAACACTTAGAATTAAGGGCTTTGATCATGGCTAGTCCAGAACAAAAAAATTCAAAGGATCCCTACTGGCTAGCAAAAGAAATCCAGACTCCTACACCATCAGCCCAGAGCATTCAGAGCTCTCCAGAACAGAGTCAGTAACCTTCCACCGCTCCCCACTGTATAGCCTAAGCAATAACTGACCTGGAAGTCCTGCTGTTCCCCAAACACACTTTGTGCTTCCTGAGCACATGACTTTGGGGAAGTCACTTAATCTAGGCTTTATTTTACTCAACTATAAAGTGGGTATAATAATACTTGCCTGAAAGGGCCAACTAAGGTAATGAAAATGAGAGGGCTGCTATAAACTTTAAAGTGCTATAAAAATACAGACAGTATCATTATGTTATGGTGATGGTAATTTTATTTTATTTACACCTGCTTTGCTCCAGAAGGGATATAAAGCAGCCCACATAAAACACAAAAGAACAAGAATTTAAAGACAGAAGCTTAAATAAAAGAAATATAAAACAAAAGGTAAGGACATAAAAAGAAACTGGGAATGAGGAGGCTAAGAAAAATGCATACCATAATTGCCTTTCCCATCTTTCAGGTTAATAACTTGGTCTGAACACTGTAGTTTGATTGGAAAAGAAAACTAAGTCAATTATTAGCAGTGTCCAGAAGACTAAAAACAAAGCTATTGGTGAGAAATAAAAAAGTTCCTAACATAAAGACCTGGAAAGAATTTTTCCCCAAGGTCCTTATTCTGTGTGATTAACTGGACAACATCCACAACATCCTCAACATATTTATCCTGGATTCTCTATTTTATTGCATCGTTATTAGACTGAACGCCTCTTGAGGTCAGGTGACTGTTCTTTGTTTGTATCTCCAATAGCATTTAAACCAATTAGTTGGCAAACCGAATGCCTCGATTTTTATATATTGGTTTCCATGGATACAATCTCTGCGTTGTTTCAAACCATCTTGTACACCACATCAATCCTAAAACATCACTTTTATCATGGGATTCCTTAAAAACCCTGCACCTAGAACAAATGCCTCATTCTTTACCTACAATCCTGAATATTTCCCCAGCAATATGCTTCTCTTTCCATTCCTAATTCTTTTTGCCTTTTTTTAAGCTCAGCTTTAAAACTCATCTTCTGCTTAAAGTCTTATCTGACTGCAGTGATGTGGCAGAGAGACTGGGGGTGTGGGGAGGAGTCTAGAAAGTCAGAAGTCTTGTGTTCTGATGCCTAACTCAACAGTGAAGAGACTGAGGGCAAGACACTGAATCGCTGGGAGAACATTTCCTCATCTGTAAAGGCTATAGGATAGACGGTATCTACATTACCTTTCAGCTATAAAGGCTCTAGGATCCTTTGGTTCCTGCGAATTTGGACACACCCTGATATCTATCCTGATCACGATTATCTGCTACATATTCTAACATATAATTATATTACGTACATTGTTTTTTGATTTTCCTTGCTATGGAAAGATACCAACTCCTCCATAGCATAGTCTTATATTTCCCTTGTTATCCCCAAAAACAACTGACATAAGACCAGGTACACAGCAGATATATTTTGTAAACTATGAAATAATTGTAAATAAAGGACTGATTATAATAAACTTCCTTGCTGCAGTATGAATCAGCCAAAAAGACATTTCTTTCATTAAGCAGACCATTAAGATAAATGTACTCAATCAAGAAAACAGGTAAGTCACTTTTCTGTAAAAAAGTATATTCACACAGTAAGTTACAAAGCCAGTCAGCACGACTCCATTACATGTTAAACAAAAAGGAGTTAAAAGACACAACATAATATTCACTCCCAGCCATTCCTGTTTATATCTCCTATTACAAAGAGGAAACTCACTAGTCCCCCCCGCAAAAAACCTACTAATTTGTATTATTTTACTGATTTAACTTTACATACTATTGTTATGATTCCAACATAAAAACCAATAAAGTCACAGAGAGTTATGAAATAAACCATGTGACTGTACTTTCAAGGACTTTCAACATCACAGGTTAAGTAAAGCTACTACCAATATTCATACTGAGCTTAGTTTTGCGCTTTTCACATTGTCTTTTTTTTTTTTTTTTTTAATAAATATTATGTATCCTTTTCTGGATGAATATCCTAGTTTCCTGGACAGTACTTTAAAAAGAAAATCTGATAAATGTAGAGGTTTGCTGATTCTTCTTTTGTTCATTACTAGTCCTGTCAGCAAATCTAGGCAACAGTGAAAACTTGAGTATTTGCTTAACTGGAAAAAAAAAAAAAAAAAACCCCAAAACATGACACAAAGGAGCTATATCAGCAACTAAGTATAAACAACACAACCTATCAATGCTCAATAACACCCTATAGTAAAAACACACAGAACTCTATAAACTACATGCAAAATATGTAAAGAGCCTCTTTAAATCAGAGGATCTGAAACTCAAGACAATTCTCATATTCCAAATTCTAAATATATTGTAAATGGATCAGTCACAGGCAATGGCTCCACTCATGCCATTTTTTTTTTTCCCACTGCTATTACTGCTGAAAGAGTTTATCAGGGCTCACGGCCAGTTTAGAACATGGAAATATTTCAGTACAAAATAAAACAGATTTATTCCTAAGAAGAAATATAAGGAGGGAGGCTGGGAAGATGGTGGAGTAGGAGGGCCCCACGACTGCCTCCTCCCATGGAGACGATTAGGTAACACTCACATCAGTGTAAATAACTTAAGAAGAAATATAAGCCTGAAAAGTTATTATCTTTATTCACAAAATGTCAATATTGCACAAAAAAGGTTCAGCAAAAGATGGGTAAGGAAACTGCTATTCTCTACAATCTGTAGCTATTACCTCTTTCATCCCGGATTCCCCTCAAAAACATGTTTACCTTATTTAGGCAATACAATAAAAGAATTAAGCAAAATCCCTGCCCAAAGAGTTTCCTAAAAAAGAAGGAAAGCATTCAGGAGGGGCACAGAAACTCCAGTAAGACGGATGTATGACAATCAAATGCACATTCTGACGCCCGATACTGGATTTCCGTGAAAAAATAAATAATAAGCATGTTTGCTCAAGCATTTAAACTTAATATTAAAAAAAGGCAACAGAAACAAGAACCTAAGTAACCCAAAAGGAGCATGTTGCGTTACTTATTCCATTCTGTAAACAATAATTATTTAAATAGTTTTAAAGCCAAACACTTCCACTGGGAAAACACATCCCTGCTTAAAATTGCACTTCACTGTATTTACTAATCACAAAAACTGTGTAACTGAACAAGCACTGTTGTATAAAAACAAGTTAATGATAGCCATATACCAGTATTTTAAAATATAATTGGTTTTAGGGGCGCCGGGGTGGCTCAGTCAGTTAAGCGTCAGACTCTCGGTTACGGCTCAGGTCGTGATCTCACAGTTCGAGAATTCAGGCCCCGCGTAGGGCTCTGCGCTGACAGTTTGGAGCCTGGTTGGGATTTATCTCTCCCTCTCTCTCTGCCCCTCCCCAGCATGCTCACTCTGTCTCTCAAAAATAAATAAACATGAACAAATTAAAAAAAGAAAATTATTTCAATAGTGCTCAAAAAACTAATATACAAAGAGTAGAGCTGTGTGTTTTCAATGTAAAAAAACAAACAAAAATAACCGTTAATAATGAGGCAATCACCACTACATAATGTTATAGTCTTCCTAGTACAAAGGAAACATGTTCATGAAAGTGAGTGACCAATGTTAAAAACAACTTAAACACAAAGACATACAGCCAAATATCCAAGATCAAATAATACAGATTCAAGAAACTTCAAATATTTCATTTTTAATGCCAACCACTTATGAAAGATAACATTCAAATTTCCAGGTCTGTCATTCTTTTTTTTAAGCTTTGGGGAAAGCCTAGGATATTACATGATTTAGTTACCTCATTTATATTACAAGCTTTTTAAAGTTAATTTACTTATTTTGAGAGAGAACAAGCATGTGAGGAGCGGGAGGCGAGGGGACAGAGGATCCAAAGCAGGCTCTGTGGTGACAGCAGAGAGCCCAATGTGGTGCTCAAACTCATGAACCATGAGATCATGACCCGAGGAAAGTCGTGCACTTAACCAACTGAGCCGCCCAGGCACCCCTCCGGTTCCGCCATTTTAGAAGCACCTGCCTAAGACAGTCAAGGCTTCTTTAAACATCTTTGGTGGCTTGGTAAGAGCGACTTAACATTCTAAGCCCTAAATTTATTCTGAAATCCGACGACCAGATGAATAACAGATTAACAATTACTTCAATCTAGGCAGCAATAAAACACATTTTATTTCTTCTGCTTTCTGCTGCTTATCGGTGCAGAGAATAGTAAATTAAAAATATGGCAGAATACTATTCACTGTACACCTGAATAACAGTCACTCTTTCTCCTTGATTCCTGGGAGTTTTGACAATGACAAAATGAGAGGAGTTAAAAATTAGTTTGGAAAAGATGTTTAAAATTACAGTAATAGCTTGGAAGCAGAACGGTCCTTTCAAATATTAAAAACATTTGGTCAGCTGTCACATGAATTTTCGAGACCTAAACTCAAAAGTACCATTATAATTAGTAGGTGGGGCAAGTTAAGAAAGGGACAATGGGTCTTCTGAAAACTTGTGAGTAGCCTGCCAGATGGGTACACAAGGAGATGGGCAGGTTATAAACTAAGGCTCAAAAATAATCTCAAATACTCTATCAAGCTTGGAAGAGTTAGGGATAAAGCACAGCATCCTACCACATTCCTAAGGCATTTTAATCAGCACCGTAAGATACACTAGTTAAAATTATGATGAAAAATGTCTAAAAGGAAAACCTTCTATGTCAAAAATCTTAGGTGGAATCACTACCTCACAATGTAGTAATTTTAAAAATCACTAATCAATCAAAATACATACATTTCTCCAGACTAAGACAAATCCAAAAAGAATTTTGAATTATTTTTTAAACTGTATGCCAAGCACATGCTTTCTTATAAGTATCTACCTTATTTTTAAACACTGTGATTTCAGTTTTTAAAAGAAGGTATAGTGCTCATTCTCTTCAATTTCACTTTACGCATTAAAACAGGTACCAAGGCCAGGGGCGCCTGGGTGGCTCAGTCGGTTAAGCGTAGGACTTCGCTCAGGTCGTGATCTCACGGTCTGGGAGTTGGAGCCCTGACAGCTCAGAGCCTGGAGCCTGCTTCAGATTCTGTCTCCCTCTCCCTCTCTCTGCTCCCCACCCCTGCTCACGCTCTGTCTCTCTCTCTTTCTTTCTCAAAAACTAAAAGATCAAAAAAAAATTCTTTTTAACAGGTAGTAAGGCCAATGATCTCTCTTTCTTTAGCCTGGCACCTTCTTATTAGAGTTGGGGAGGTCACAAAGAACCTCTCTAAAATAAACATATTGATCACTTCCAATCATTGGAATGAAAGTAAGTACATTGACTGCACTTACTTAAAACCCATAGTCTCCATCTGAGAACCTGAGGGAACGAATTTTTACAATAGCATGGAATGCCAACCAAAATGCCAGTTAACAATACTCATCCTTTTCTCTATTAAAACAATTCTAATGGTGGAGTTTTGTTTATAAAATTCAGCATACATTTTATCATCCTGGAGAAAATATCTGCAGCCTCAGTAGTAGTTAAATTGCAGCTATAAAGGAAATTGTCCTGAGATAAATGGTTTCCCTATGAGAAGGTTTCACTGCTACACTTCACCTCAGGACAATAAATCAAATTAACTGCACCTTGTCCTCTGTCCAATGACATCATCAGTTTGACCACATCTTGGGAATCGGGTGCAAAAACATATGCTATTTAAGGCATGAAATCATATTACTGCCTTTTGTCCATTCGACCTCATGCTTCAGGTCTCTGAAGCAGTCAGTCACCTGAACATTCACATGAAAGCTACAGATCCCCCCCCCCCCCCCATCCCCCAGCGCCATTCGGGCCGGCCTACTGGATGTGAAAGAGGAAAAATGATGAGACCTGGTTATTTGAAATTGGCTTGCTTTTAGCCCACCAAATCTACAACTTTGTTACAAATTAAACTGAAGCCTAATGTCTCCCAAAATATGTACCTAGCAACTGACCGTAAATAAAGTGCCTTATAATTTCAGAGGTTTAACACATCAGAGCTAAATAACACTTCTCTGGTACTTTACTAGCAGGGGTAAAAAAAAAAAAAACAAACCACCAATGAGAAGCAACTCCATGTTCTCATAAAACACACTAAAACTGGATAGAATGAAAAGGGGAAAAAAAAGCTTTACTAAGAGAAAAACCAAAAATGAAAATTATTCTTTCCTCTAAACAACAGAAGTTAGCCTGACTTTCACAGACCAATTGTCCTGATTCTACATAAAACATAAAATCAATTCTGACAACTTAAAGAGGGGTGGGTGTGCTGGGAAGAGAATGAGTTCCAAGATCAGGGTAGACACAATGACTGTGTTTATTCTGCTATGTTCGCTCGTTTAACCGTGACACAAACCGCTCAAAGAAAACCTAACCCGTCTCTGTTTTCAGGAGTGCTCCCATTAAAATACACAAACCTTGACGGGGGCAGCACAAAATTAGTATCGGCCCTATCTTAAATTAGAATGAAGAAGTTGAAAAGGAAACGCTGCCCTGAGACATTCTGAAAGTGCTGTTAATTGGAATTTCTAAAACACTTAACTATTCTACAACTCCTAGGGAAAAACAACAACAACAACACACAACTATAGGTTTTACAAGTAGTGCAGACCTTTACAAAGCCCGAAAAGTGTTTAACTTGGAGGTGGAAGCCAAGGGGCAGGGGAGAGCTATCACCAAAGTGAAGTGACTTACTTGTATTAAGTCAAAATAGGTTTCACTCGTCCCTGAAAATGAGAAGATTTTTTTTTTTTTCCCTTAGGCCTAATATTACTGCAAACTATGAGAACATCTTTTTAGGAGAAAACAAAACACGACGGAGTCAGAGCTTAGCTAGGAGCTGGTTTAATGCTGGTGAAGGCCCCGGGAGGGTTTGTTTTGCCCGCGGAGGCCGGGTACGTGTGTGGAAGTTGGTGGGGGAAAGTCATTTTGGTTATTAGTAAATAAATCAAGCGGCAGAAAATGAGGCCTAGGCAACTGCCAGAGGAGCCCAGGCCTAGCTCTCCCCCTGCTCTTCCCAGCACAGCCTGGGTTTGATCTCAGAGCCCCGTGGATTGCCAAGGAAAAAAAAAAAAAAAAGAAGAATCATATCGAACCACAAAAGCACATGGGGCGAATGTAAAATATAAACACGGCGTTGGGCTGTGAGTGGCTGTTATTAAAGGTCTGAATTACTAAACATGAGAGGCGGGGAAAGCCGGGCGGCCATTTCAATAATATAAACCTCCCCGAATTAGACATTATTCAAATGAGAGAGGTTCGGCTAAGCAGACAGTAGAGAGGACCCAGCACCCAGCAAGAAACCAACACCACAGAACCGAGGAGGGGGATCCCCGCCCCTACCTAACTCCCAACAGGAGAGGGGAAATCGAGAATATTATCAACTTGTCAGGCCGGCCGGTTGTGGGGCAGGGGCAGGAGGGCAGCCTTTACATCCGAGTTCTTGAGAGGCCTCCGGGTGCTTCTGGGGCCTGGGAGCAAGAGGGCCCCGAGGGCCCCCGGCCCCGTGGGTCCGGGTCAGCGCAGAGGGGCGGGGGAGCGGGGAGGGGCAGGGGAGAGGAAGATGAGACCACGCCAGGCACCTCCAACCCAACTCCCGGGGGGAAAAGCACGGCCCACCGGAGACCGGGAGCTTTTCCAGCACCCAGGGGACTGCTGACCGATGGTCTGGAGCACATGGGGCTGCCCCGGAGGACATCCCCCTCCGAGGGGAACTTCCCACGAGGGCCGCCTTTCAACCCTGTCCGCCCCGGAGGGGGCGAAGCGGACCCCTGCGCGGGCTCCCCACCCCCGCCGCCCCGAGGCCACCTCGCAGCGCCCGCGACCGCTCACCCCTACCCACCTAGAGCGCGGGCCTGGCTCAGGTCAGGCCGCCACACCGGGGACAAGCGGGGCGCGGCCGAGGTGCCCGGGGCCGTGACCCCCCGGCTCGGCCCCGCTCGGACCCCGGTGAAGCGGCGGGGCGCGGGCGCCGGCGGGGCGCTCTCCCCGGGCGCACCCCCGGCCGCCCTCCGGGCCGCCCGCCCCCCCGCCTGGGCCCACTCCCGGCGGGGGGACGCGTGTGGCTGTCCGGCCGCCGGGGTCCGCTCCGGCCCCGCCGCCTCCCCGGCATTGTGCTCGCCGCCACCTCCATCCCCCTCCACGCCCCCCCCCACCCCGCGCCCGCCCGGCCCGGGTCGCCCGCCCGCGCCCCGTCGGCCCAGTGGCTATGAATATGTAAAATGTCTTTATTGTCCTCTCCCTCTGCCCCGGCCCCGCGGCCCCGCCGCGGACCCGCTCGGGTTCGGGCACGGCGGCGAGGAGGCGGCGGCGGCGGCGGCCGGCGGAGGAGGAGGGCCGGTGCCGGCGGGCGGGCGGGCGAGCGGCGGCGGCGGGGTGGGCCAGGGGCAGGAGGAGGGCGGTGGATCGCAGCCCCCTTTGCCCCTTGTCTTCCCCCTCCGCCTGGCCGCTCCGAGCCTCTTTCCCCCTCCGCTCGGCGCCCGGCGGGGGCTCCGTGCTCCCCGGCCCCCCATCTCCCCGCCGTTAATTATAATAATCCTGAGTACTAATAAATTATGCTAAGTCGCGGGGGGGGGCAGCGGGAGCCGGGGTTGAGTATGAATATGAATATGTAAAATGCTGTAATGATTACCTGCTGCTGCTGCCGCCGCGGCTGAACTCTCATCTTGACTCGCTGCTCCTCCGTCCGCCATTTTGAATATTTTAACCAAAATCGCCCGGTCGATAAACCCTCCCTCGCTCCGGCTCCCCTCCCCCCTCCCGCCCTCCGTGCCTCCTCCCTCCTCTCCGCCCCCTCCCGCTCCTTCCTCTCCCCGGGCTCGCGCCAGGGGGCGCGCGAGGCCGTCCCCTCGGAGGAGCCCCACCCCTTCGGGCGCTGTGCGCACGCGCCCGCTGCCTGCCGTGGCTCCTCACTAGCTAAAGCGCCCTCAACCTGCCAGTCACCCCTTCGCTGCATTTTTTTTTTTTTTCCTCTCGGCTCTGCACATGCGCGACTTTCTCCACGCGCCTGAAATGCAGGCGGCGCATGCGTTACCTCTCGGTTCCTTGAAGCGTAACCTGTGTAGTACGTTGAGTGCCCGTCCCTTCTGATAATCCTCCCTTTCCTCCCGCCTCACTGCCCTCCCGGCTTTGCTCCGACGTCCCCCAATGGCCAGTGGCATACTAAAAGGGCAAGGGACACGGCAGCCAAGAGCTTGGAGACGCGTGGAGTACCCGTGGGCGGACCAGCCCCGGCGTCCCCGCCGCTGCGCACTTTTTAAGGCTTTTCCGCGCAGTTGAGCCGCTGACAACAAAGGAGGGGCAGCTCCCCTGCTAGGTAATTTCCGGCCCGGTGGGCAGGTAGGGGCGGAAACGCCCGCCGCGGGGAGCCGGGCTGGAGGCACCTGCTGAGCTACGCGCGGGCGTCCCGCTTTAAATTTGAATCCGAACTAGTCCCCGCCCCCAGCTCTGCAAATGCTGGAGACCCGGCCTTGGCTAACACGAGGGGGAGTGTCTTGTGCTGGTTTTAATTAGCCCCAAATCGCTTCTACTCTACTTGTTTCTAACACCCAGCCGGCTTCTCGGGATCCGAGTGTTTAAGTCGCTAATTTCCGCCCCCTACCCTTGGTGGGGCTTTCACGTGCCTCGATCGCCGCTCACCGGATCGAAACGAATAGTCCATCCCCTAGTCCATAAAGAGGCAGTCTCCCTTTCGCTTGGCAACATGTTTAAAACCTAGCCGTAAGCTGGAAACTGATGACCTAATAAATCAAGATGTCGAAATCAGCAGTAGCTTCATCAAGAATTTTACTTTGCTGTGTTTCTCAGAGTAACTATAATAGTAGGCGTTTTCTGTTGTAAATATCTTTATTTCAGTCATGTTCTAAGATTTCTTTAGTGGTAAATTTCCCTGGACAAGACTCAGGTCTAATGACGTTACGAATTTTTTTTCAAAAGCCCTAATATTTTTCCAAGAATATTGGAATATCCCCCAATATTTTTTAAGAGTAAAAAGAAAAGTATCTCAGGGTAAGCAAAGAGAAAGAAAGGAAGGAAGGGAGGGAAGAAGGAAGGAAAGATGGAAGAAAGATAATCCTAGTCTTGAGAGAAATGACTGTAAAGTTTAAATGGAGTAAAATTGCAGATTCTACACTGAAGAAAACGAATCTCTAAGAGCATTAGCAGTTATTCTAACGACTAAAGTTTTCATCATGGGTCTTAGCCTCCTCACTGAATTCCTTACACTGTGCAAGTACAGTTGAAGCTATTGTCAGTGACAGCCAATGAATTTGGGCTGGGATTGATTTATTCATGGTAATTAAGCTTTAGGGTGTGTGCATGACTGTTCAAATAACTGGACCAGCATATAATCTAATTATTTCAAGCCACACCAACACCACACAGTTAAGGACATGCAAATTTCAATCATGTTACAATTAATCCGGAAATATGGCATAAATTATATTCACCAGCATTACTATAGGGGAAGACATGCCCCTGCTCTGAGGACAACGAATTTGAAATTACCTCCACCAAGACAAAGAACCCAAATACCTTTACTTAAATTCCTATCTTCTATTTACTCTTTGTTTTGCTCTTTTGTTTAAAAAGTAAATTAATATGACTTTCAGAGAGTAACTGAAGCCAGTGCCTGTGCTATTCGTTCTTTATCTCATTTCCATAAAAAGCAAATTTCATGGAATGAATTTTTAGTTAAGGAAGAATAGCTCTGTGAGGAAAAAAATAGTTTAAAATAGTCTGTATCAATGATTCATTTTCCTCTTAATGAAAATATTTATGCCTGGGCATAGTAGATACTCATAAATATTTGCTGAATAAAAACTAATGAATAATACAGTTATATATGTTAGGATTCTTTTAAAAATTGATAAAGTCATTTATTCAACAAATATTTATGAACATCTGCATTCTGCCATGAGCTTTACTCAGGTGGTGAAAATACCAAAATGTACGAAACACTGCTTTGACCTCAGCAGACTCACGTATACCATTTCCTGTTTTCAATCCTCACAGCTCTGGGAGGTAGAAACCATTTATCCCAATTTTCCAGGATGGGGAAATTGAGGCACAGAGATGTTACATAACTTGCCTGTATTAGGGTTCTCTGGAGAAACAAAACCAATGGGAGAAGTATATATAATGACTTTCATTATTCGGTTGACACTTGAACAAGGCAAGGTTGAGGATGGCAACCTGTCCAAATTTGCAAAAGTCCAAATTCCTCCAAATTCCTCCAAAACTTAATGCCTCCAAAACTTAACTACTAACAGCCTACTGTTGCCGGGAGCCTTGCCAATAATAGAAATAGTTGAACGGTTAGTTAACACTATTTTATATATTATATGTATTATAAATAAATATAAAATAACATTTTATATGTTCTAGCTAGCCTATGTAAGTTATATATCGGTACTACATTCTTACAATAAAGTAAGCTAGAGAAAAGAAAATGCTATTAAAATCTTACGGAAAGGGGCACCGGTTGAGCGACCGACTTCAGCTCAGGTCATGGTCTCACGGTTTGTGAGTTTGGGCCCCACTTCGGGCTCTGTGCTGACAGCTCAGAGCCTGGAGCCTGCTTCAGATTCTGTGTCTCCCTCTCTCTCTGCCCCTTCCCCGCTCATGCTCTGTCTCTGTCTGTCTCAGAAATAAATAAACATTAAAAAAATTAAATAAAAATAAAATCTTACGGAAAATACGGTTACAGTACTATACAGTAAAAAATCTGCGTATAAGAGGAGCTGCGTACTTCAAACTCATGTTGTTCAAGGATCAACCATATATATGAAAGAGATTTGTTACAAGGAATTGGCTTACACAGAAAACCATGGAGGTTTAGAAATCCACTTTGTGTTCCTTCTGCCATGATCCCAGACCCTTAATGTCCATTCCCACACAGGTTCCCTAGATTTCTGTCTGTATAAGTTAGAAAACTCCTGTAACTCTTTTGATGTTTTATTTATTTTTAAGACAGAGAGAGACAGAGCATGAGCAGGGGAGAGGCAGACAGAGAGGGAAACGCAGAATTGGAAGCAGGCTCCAGGCTCTGAGCTGTCAGCACAGAGCCCGTCGTGGGGCTCGAACTCACGGACCTCGAGATCATGACCTGAGCCGAAGTCGGACGCTTAACCGACTGAGCCACCCAGGCACCCCCCCCCCCCACATAACTTTTGGAGTGTAATGTCCCTCCTCATGAGTCAGATAACGCTGTCCGTAATGAGCAGCTCAGGTCTCGTGATAATATGGTGACCCATGGTTAAGCATTCAGTCTCTACTAAGGTCCCGTAGAATCCAAGAGCTATTTCTCAAAAGAAGAATAGTTCTCCACACAGGATGTCAGACTTTGCTCTAAAATTCTAAGGGTCAGAGGGGCATCTGGGTGGCTCAAGTAGGTTGGGTGTCCGACTTCGGCGCAGGTCAGGATCTCACCGTCCATGAGTTTAAGCCCTGCGCTGGGCTTTCTGCTGACAGATGGGAGCCTGGAGCCTGCTCCGGATTCTATGTCTCCTTCTCTTCTCTGCCCCTCCCCGCACATGCACTCTCTCTCTCTCTCTCTCTCTCTCTTTCAAAAATAAAAACATCCAAAAATTAAAAAGAAAATAAAATCCTAAGGGTCAGAGCTGCAAGTTGGGACCTCCCAAAGGCTCCCAGTTGTATCCTGACCTGCCACCTCCAGCACCACTGGATCCTACTGGATCACGTGGCCCAAGCGGCAGGGCGGCTTGCACAGCACTCTGGACATGTCGCAGACTCTTCTCATTCAACAGCTTTTGGAGTCACTTGGGAAACGGGTTGGAAATGAGGAATACGTCGCCCCCAAAATCCAAAGAGGCCCACTCAGCACTGGGCCTCTTTTTTGATCACAGGAGGGGCCAGATGCAACAATTTATCCTTTACCTCAAAAGGGATCTGTTGACGTGCTCTGTCCCACTGGACCCCTAAAAATTTCACTGAGATAGAAGGCCCCTGAATTTGTGCCGGATTTATCTCCCACCCTCTGACACGCCGATGTCTTACCAATAAACCTAAGGTGGTTACTACTTCTTGCTCACTGGGTCCAATCAGCATGAGAGCATCAGTGTAATGGATCAGCGGGATAGCCTGTGGAAGGGAAAGGAGATCAAGATTCCTTTGAACTAAATTATGACATAGAGCTGGAAAGTCGATGCACCTCCGAGGTGGGACAGGGAAGGTGTATGGCTGACCTTGTCAGCCAAAAGCAAACTGCTTCTGGTGGTGAGGAGCCTACTCTGAACTCTCTGTCTCCCTCTCCTTCGGTCCCTCCCCCACTCGTGGTTAGCGCCTGTACTCTCTCCCTCTTTCAACAGTAAATAAACATTAAAAAAATTTTTAACAACAGACCGGGGATTCCTGTACAGGCCAGGAGCTTACTCTTTCTTAACTGTGACAGTCTGCTGCCTGCTAGAGATTCCTACATTTCAGCGTGGGAAGAGAAAACAGTAACCAATAATGTCCCTGTATGTAATCTCACCATAATAAAACTACGGGTGAAAATTTATGTTCGCACAACAACATGCACAAATAGCAATTCTGTTATAATTGCCCCAAACTAGATGTAATCCAAATGTCCTTCCCCAGGTGAATGAATAAACAGGCAGGGGTACATTCATACTGTGGAATGCTATTCAGCGATAAAAAGAAATCAACTTGGGACACATACAAGATACCACAAACAACTTCAATGAATCTCAGAGACATTACGCTGAATGAAAGAAGGCAGTCTCAAAAAGGAATCCTACTATATGATTCCATTTGTATGACATTCTTGAAATCACAAAACTACAGTGATGGAAAACAGATCAGTGGTTGTCAGGAGGTAATGGTGGGAGAAGGTGCAACTACAAAGGATAGGCAAGTGAGAGAATTTGGGGGGTTCTGTATCCTGATTGTGCTGGTGTAACAAAAATCTATACATATGATTTTATTCATACACACACACACACACACACACACACACACACACACACACGACTTAGTCTCATACCTGAGTAAATCTGCCGACATATTACCGTTACTGGATGTTCCTTATTACCAGTAGTAACGTGTGAATGACAAGTGTCACTCTGTCTTGCTAATGTGCACCACAAAAGCCTTTGCAGCTAGGTGTGACCGTGTGACTACATTTTGGCTACTGAGTTTAAGGCGTTGTTGGATAGGATTTCTGGGAAAGCTCTTAAAAGAAGCAAGTTCCTTTCTCCTTTTTTTTCCATCCTGCTGTCTGGAACACAGATACCAAGACCCAAATCCCTGCCGGTTTTTTGGGCTATGCGGTGCTCTTGTTCTCAAGATATCAGGCCATGTTAGGAGCAAGAAGCAAATCAGATCTTGTCCATAGGCTGAAGAGAAGCCAGGGCCTGGGCCTGGGCCTGGCACTTTCTCCCTTGTAACGAAGTTAACTCTTGATGCTTCTATATTAGTTTTGTTAAAGCCTGAAGAGTCCAGACTCTGGGGGATGTATTTTAATGATTGTAATTACCCAGGGTGACTAAATTAAAAATTGTCATTTTTTTTAATAAACATCTCCAACACTTTGCCTGTTCATAAAGATGATCATTCTGATAGAGGATATTAATTTGTTTAGTGACCTGGGGATGTATTTTGTAACTAATTACTCTAAACTCATTATAGCAGAGGCTTTCAAGCCATGTTTCATGAAGCCCTTAAGTGGGATGAAAACCAACCTTCTACTTCCTCTTCAGCCAGGAAGGCTCTGCCTTACCTGTGGTGGAGTTTAAGATGAGGTTTCATTTGAAAACATGGTATCAGAGAATGTACACTGAAGTTTTTATCAATACTCACCAAAAGCTCAATATCATTAATGCAAAACTATCTGATGGATACATAGCCCATTTTCCCCCTCTGGTTCATGGTCAGCAAATTCATGCCACTCCTCTTACTCCTATCCCTTCCAAGCCTCTGGCCAGCTTCTTTAATCCACAGCCCTTGCTTATGCTGAGCCGAGACTCTTGCCTCAAGCACGATTCTGCCCAACCGGTGCTTTGGGCAGTCGCTGGCGTCTCATCAGCATTGGCATACGGGATGAAATCCATTTGTAATTCTACCCTAGATACTCTTAAAAGCCAAACTGTCAGAAAGCTGTGCACTTGAAATACATCATTTTGTCCCCTTGTAGACTTCTTTCCTAGAATTATGCTTTGGACTTATGTCATCAGCCTACATTAAAAAAAGAAGAAGAAGAAAAAAAAAAAAACCTCTGAGAAATGTATCCTATTTACTATAGGCATGTTTGGGGACTGTCTTCTTTCTGGGTCTTCGTCCTTCATATCTGAAGGGCTGAGGTTAAGCAACTTGTCCAAATTCATACGGTAAGGGACAGAGCTAGGAATGGAACGAAAGATTGCCTGATCCCATATCCTCTCTGCCTTTCCTCTCTAGGCCCCCACATTTGCTCCCTGCCTCGACTGCCATCTGCCTCCCCATCCTGCCTTCCTCCTAACCTCTAGACATTTAGCCCTTTGCTTTGTTTCCATGAGCTTCGGTGCCTATGTTTTCCTGTCTTCATTGATTCCATTTCTGCCCTTCCTGTTTTCTTCTGCCTCTTCCTATCCTTTCTCATAAGCTTTTCTAGATAAACTCTTCCTGCGTTTACTCATCAACTCATTATAGTCTGACATCTGCTCCAATCATTTGCCTGAAATTACTTTATTGAAAGTCACTGATGACCTCCTAACTGCCGGATCTGATAACATCTTTACTCCTCATCCTCCCCAATTCCTCGGCAATTTGACAATGGTGATTGTTCCTTCCGCCTTCAACCATCTCTCTAACTCTGGCTTCAGTTACAAATTACTCTCCAGTTTCTCCTGTTATCTCGCTAACCATGTCTTGGTTTTCTTCATCGGATCCTCTTTTCCTTCCCATCTAATATATATAGGCACTCTCCAAGGATTTGCCCTTGCCCCTCGCCTCATTGCTGCAAACCTGTTGGATGTCATTACCAAGCCCAACAATTTCAGCTGTTAGCTCTCTGAAGACAACCCCCAAATCTACACCTTCAGTCCTGCTTTCTCCTCTAATGTCAGACCGTGTTTGTTACATTTGTCTCTTTCACTAAAGTATAAACTATTCAAGGAGTGGTCTATCTTGTCCTTATTGTTTTTTGTTACCTTTTTACACTTAATGGTATATAGCTCAGGGGCTGAACATGGTCTACGCTTAACAGTTTTTTTCAAAACAATTTTTTCATACCTCATCCCGTGTTTTAGTGACCATCCAATGTCACGCGGCAAGACTTTACTCTCTCGTGAGTCTTCTTCGGGTACCTGCCGGGTACTTGGCACTGCTCTAGGCAAACATATTTCTTTTTGGCTTTTGAAACATCTTGAGATGAGTACACATCTCATTCGAACTTTTTATCTTGCAAGTCTATATCTATACCTCTTATTTTATCTACCTTGAGATGCGCATTTTTTCACTGTTTAATATCTTTGAAATCAAGATGCATCTTACAAAGGATGTGTAACAAAGCATTGCATCATAACTTATTTGGCAGCATTAAAAATTTTTTCTCAGGGCGCCTGGGTGGCGCAGTCGGTTAAGCGTCCGACTTCAGCCAGGTCACGATCTCGCGGTCCGGGAGTTCGAGCCCCGCATCAGGCTCTGGGCTGATGGCTCAGAGCCTGGAGCCTGTTTCCGATTCTGTGTCTCCCTCTCTCTCTGCCCCTCCCCCGTTCATGCTCTGTCTCTCTCTGTCCCAAAAATAAAAAAATAAAAAATAAAAAATTTTTTTCTCACGTTTATTTATTTTTGAGAGAGAGAGAGAGAGAGACAGAGTGCAAGTGGGGAAGAGGCGGAGAGAAAGGGAGAGACACAGAATCCGAAGCAGGCTCCGGGCTCTGAGCTGTCAGCACAGAGCCCGATGCGGGGCTCGAGCTCCCCAGCTGTGAAATCATGACCTGAGCCGAAGTCGGACGCTTAACCGAGTGAGCCACCCAGGCGCAGGTTCACGTATCTAAGCATTTCCTCTGCTATGGATATATAGCAATTATAGATAAAATGCAAAGACTGAAAACCCGAAAGAATAGGCTCGAAAGCCGTTATTATTTCCACGAATCAGGAAGAGCACAAAAATACAAACCATGAGTCCTGTTAGGGTACAGGAGGCCCAGAAGCAGGCAGTGGTGCCTGGATGTTTAGTGCCACAAAGAGGAAGAAACAGAACACACACACACACACACACACACACACACACACGCCCCCTTTGGATCTGGTGGGGTTTTGTTATAATTTCATTTTACATAAATCTTACATAAATCATCTTCTATAGATAGATCGTACCAAAATCATAACTCAAAACTATAGCATTTTAGGATACAGGGAGAATCCCCATATTCACCTCTTTCCCTACTTCTCCTCTTTAAGAAACCATTTACATTGAATCGTAACATCTCTTCGAACATCTCTTTTTGCAGCTATCTACATTTTTATCTCTCTCCTTTTTTTTTTCAAGTAGGCTTCATAGCCAGCACGGGGCCCAACACGGGGATTGAACTCATGACCCTGAGGTAGAGACCTGAGCAGAGATCAAGAGTTGGATGCTTACGGGGCGCCTGGGTGGCGCAGTCGGTTAAGCGTCCGACTTCAGCCAGGTCACGATCTCGCGGCCCGTGAGTTCGAGCCCCGCGTCGGGCTCTGGGCTGATGGCTCGGAGCCTGGAGCCTGTTTCCGATTCTGTGTCTCCCTCTCTCTCTGCCCCTCGCCCGTTCATGCTCTGTCTCTCTCTGTCCCAAAAATAAATAAACGTTGAAAAAAAATTAAAAAAAAAAAAAAAAAGAGTTGGATGCTTAACTGACTGAGCTGCCCAGGCACCCCTCTCTCTTTTTCTTACACAAAAGATACCTTATATATACTGTTTTTGCACCTTGCTTTTTTCACTTACCCATATATTCAGAAGATCGTGCATATCAGGAGGCGCCTGGGTGGCTCAGTCGATTAAGCATCCGGCTTCAGCTCAGGTCATGATCTCACGGTCCGTGAGTTCGAGCCCCGCGTTGGGGTCTGTGCTGGCCGCTCGGAGCCTGGAGCCTGCTTCCGATTCCACGTCTCCCTCTTTGTCTGCCTGCCCCCATGCTTTTTGTCTCTCAAAATTAGGTCTGGACCTCAAACTTAGACCAGGATCAAGTCCCCATGGTTAAGTGTAAAAAAGAAAAAGAAAAGTTCTAGAAGAACACAAAGAATGAAGTCCTTGATGAGAAAGCTATTTAGCCATATTGTTATCACAAAAACTAGAATTTAAGGCAAAAGAAATAAAAATACATGATGACAGAAGGCTGATCCATAAAGACGCTATAACAATTATGCACTTGTATGCAACTAGCAACCTACTTTGAAATGGATAAAATAAAAACTAAATTATAAAGAGAGAATGACAAGATCATAAGCACAAAAGATTTTATATTTTGTTTTTTATTTTTTTAATGTTTATTTAGGTTTTTTAATTTTATTTTTTATTTTTTAAAATTTACATCCAAATTAGCATATAGTGCAACGATGATTTCGGGAGTAGATTCCTTAGTGCCCCTGACCCATTTAGCCCATCCCCCCTCCCACAACCCCTCCAGCGACCCTCAGTTTGTTCTCCATATTTTTGAGTCTCTTCTGTTTTGTCCCCCTCCCTGTTTTTATTTTTGTTTCCCTTCCCTTATGCTCATTTGTTTCGTCTCTTAAAGTCCTCATATGAGTGAAGGCATAGGATTTTTGTCTTTCTCTGACTCATTTCGCTCCGCATCATACCCTCCAGTTCCATCCAGGTAGTTGCAAATGGCAAGATTTCATTCTTTTTGATTGCCGAGTAATACTCCAGTGTATATATATATACACCACATCTTCTTTGTCCATTCATCCATCGATGGACATCTGGGCTCTTTCCATCCTCTGGCTCTTGTCGCTAGTGCTGCTATAAACGTGGGGGTGCCTGTGTCCCTTCGAAACAGCACACCTGCATCCCTTGGATAGATGCTTAGTAGTGCCATTGCTGGGTCGTAGGGTGGTTCTATTTTTAGTTTTTTGAGCCACCTCCGTGCTGTTTTCCAGAGTGGCTGCACCAGCTTGCATTCCCACGCATAAAAGATTTTAATACAAAAGGCGTTTCCCCTGTTATTACTTGACCAGAAATGTAAATTAACCATAATACTCATTCTACTCTACCCTACTCCGATCAAGTGAGTTGGACTCCTCAGACTGAGTCCAAACTGCATGCCATAGCTGTGTCTGGACATATCTAGCAGAGTGAGATGGATCAGCATACACCTGTTCGCTTAAAGGTCTAAGGTAACTTCTGGGGAAAAAAACAATCCCAAATGATTCTCGTACTGACAGCTTTGCTCGCAGCTCGTGGGTTCGAGCCTCCTGTGTTCGAGTCAGCTGTGCTGACAGCTTGGAGCCTGGAGCCTGCTTTGGATTCTGTGTCTCCCTGTCTCTCTGCCCCTCCCCTACTCTCTCTCTCTCTCTCTCTCAAAAATAAATAAACATTAAAAAAAAATTTTTTTAAAGACCATTTTGATGAGGGAGCGTGGGGCGGGCTGGGGACAGAGTGCAAGCTAGCGCCCCCGCCCTCTCCAGGTGGGAGGTGTGTGACATTCCTCAGGCCCTCCTGGCTGCCCAAGGACCAAGGAAAGGAAAGCAAACAAATGGTTACCTGATAGAGATCACAGTCATCCAGGACATGGGCCTCCCTCAGTTTACAAATATCTCAGCAAATGGCAAGTAAAGGGCAATCTTATCCAAAGCCTAATCTCCAGAAACTGTTTCCTGGAGCCCCAACATCACCCCTCCATAATGATAAGGAAAGAAGGAAATGGCAGGTAAAATTAAATTTCCTTGTAACCTGCAGCCCGTTGACAAATACTTGAGGCAAATGCAGGGTAAAACATTTCTCTGGGAACTTACTACGGTCTTAATGCTAACGTTTTGCTAGAGGGAAGAACAACCTTAACTCGGCAATAGCAAGTCCTCAGGTATCTTAGGAGTTTCCTTTAGCATATCAAAGTCCCTCTGGAGGTTTCCCTTTTGACTTTACCTCCCTCAACTTCATAGTATACAACTAGCCACTCTTCAGGACCCCAGTGCAGCTCTTTCTGCCCAGGGGTCCTGTCCCCATGCTTTAATAAAATCACCTTTTGCACCAAAGACGTCTTCAAGAATTCTTTCTCGGGCATCGGCTCCAGACCCCCCCATCATCAGCCCCAAACCTCATCCCATTTTAGGTGATTTAAGCTTTCGATAGGAAATCGAGACACAGGGAGCCCTGGTACCTCTCTGAGAAAGTTTCATGCAGGGGAGAGAGAGAACTCTGCCCAACTCTGGCAAATCAAAACCTGCAGGGCTGGAAAGGGGTCAGCAGCACCAACCAAAAGCAGTCGCAGGGGCGCCTGGGTGGCGCAGTCGGTTAAGCGTCCGACTTCAGCCAGGTCATGATCTCGCGGTCCGCAAGTTCGAGCCCCGCGTCGGGCTCTGGGCTGATGGCTCAGAGCCTGGAGCCTGTTTCCGATTCTGTGTCTCCCTCTCTCTCTGCCCCTCCCCCGTTCATGCTCTGTCTCTCTCTGTCCCAAAAATAAATAAACGTTGAAAAAAAAAATTAAAAAAACAAAAACAAAAAAACAAAAAAAAAAACAAAAGCAGTCGCAGTGCTTGGAGAGGGAAGCATAAGTTCACGAAAAGGTATGAAATGGATGCGGCGGGTAACTGATCAGCCGGATTAAAGGGGCTGAGCTCCGGCATCAGCCAGATCTGAGATCCATCCCATTGTGCTGGTCGCTCAACCATTCCACCGCAGGCAAGAGACTTGAGTGCCCTGGGGATCACGGTGTGGTCTCAGGGCAGCTACCATTGCAGGTGGCAGTGGGAGCGTGGGACACACCCACAAGGTCCCCAGAAATGCCCTCGGAGACCAGACCTGCATGGCTTGGCGGGGCACGAGCCAGTGACACGAGAGCAGCACAAGTTAGGATAAGCAGGAATAGGGAGAGAGCAAACTGGGATTTTGCGAGCTATTTCTCGTTTATTTTACTTCAGTTCCGTAGGTATCATCTCCAGAGATAAAAACTACAATTCCTTCCCTCGAGAAAATTTTAGGTTATAGAGCACTCACCAGTGTGGGTTAAGTACACGGTATGTAGTGCGTGTAGACCAGGCAGTCTCAAAGTAGATAAATCTGACTCCTAACCCTCTCGAATTGGGGTCAGGGAGTCATTCAGAGGCTCCGGGAGGAAGGAGAGGGAGGAGACAACCAGGACCTCCCATGAGTGTAGGGGATCGTAGGGTGAAGGAATGTGTTGAATGTATTCTACCTTATTTAAATATTACCTGTCCTGGGGGCAGCTGGGTGGCTCCGTCGGTTGAGCAGTTGACTTCTGCTCAGGTCATGATCTCGCGGTTCGTGGGTTCGAGCCCCGCGTCGGGCTCTGTGCTGACAGCTCAGAGCCTGGAGCCTGCTTGGGATTCTGTGTCTCCCTCTCTCTCTGCCTCTCCCCCTCCTCGCACTGGGTCTCTCTCATCTCTCAAAAATAAATAAACGTTTAAAGAAATTTTTTTTTTAAATATTACCCGTCCTAGGGAAGGGTCATTTGCATTGCATGATATGATATTCAGAGGGACTACGATTGAGAGAAATTTAGTAACTTGTCCAAAGTCACACAGGCATTGAGATTTGAACCCAGGACCATGTTACATCAACTTTTCTTACGAAGCCAGGCTGCCCCAACTCAGGAGAGAGAAAAAAACCTAGTATTTCTCACTGCCAGAGAGTTCTGATTGCTATTTACTTTCTCATCTATTTCATATTATGATAATGTTTTCCTGGAATTGGATGATATAATACTAGAAATTGAAGATGTTTATTCGCTACAAAGATTACATATGCAGGCTTCCTGTCATAATCAAGGGAAGTTGCTCACATCATTTATGATTTCCAGTCTTCTCTGTATATGATAATGCTTATTTTAGAAAATCTGTTTTTACTAAGCCTGCTGGTCTTCAAAAGAAAAACAGGCAGAGGCAGGACAGTGATATCCCCTTTTGATATTTATCGAGTCTGGAGTCTATCTTAAATTAGTTTGCTGGGAAGCATTGCATGTGATGAATGGTATAGTATTTAAATGATGCTGTGGATGTTTTCCCTTGTAATAAAGCAAATTACTCTAACAAAACTATTTTGTTTCACTTCTTCATACAAAATTCATGTTTGAATTTCATCTAGGCCCTAAAATTTTAAATTTCCATAACAAGTTTTATGCATTATTAAATTTTATACACCACTGCATTATGCTTTTGAAACTGATTGCGCAATCTAATTAATTCCAAATATTAACTACAATTTCCATAAAATGAAAAGGATAATGTTGCTCAGGGTAAGACAGTGGGCTACCCTCTCCCCCGGATCTCAATTATATGTGCAGTGAAACCACTTCTCTGGAAATCCCTTATCCGGTAACTTCAATTTGGGGCAACACGGCCAAGACCAAAAGTTAATTCAAAATGCCTCCAAATAGACAAAATGACCATCTTCAAGACTTGCACTTCATTCCTCGGCAAACCTTTCCGACCCTGTGTCAGAAGTTAGAAGGCAATTTTTTGTGTGCGTGGCTTTTTTTAAGAGAGGATTTTCACAAGAACCGGGCGGTTTCTACATCCAGAGCAGATTAAATATCAAATTAAAAGGATGACGAGTTTAAAGTAGGTTCCTACAAATGGTCTCCCCAGGAGAAGCCAGAAGTGTCTACTGACAGTCAATAACTGTGGAAGAGAGAAAAACTACCAAAAGTGGACAGAAGAATTCAGAAAGCATGGCATAAAAGGCACAATTTATCTTGGGAGAGTGGAGCCCTGTGTCCGTCAGATCCTGGGGCCTTACCATACTATGGCACAAAAAGTAATCCGTGCTTCTGACCTGCAGATACTAAGGAATGATTAAATTTGTCTTTTTCCTCTGTTTCGGAACGTTCCCAAAGTGCGGCGTATTTTGGGAGTCTTTCCATCAGAAAGATTACAATGTTATAATCTTAAAGGACTATTTCAATCATTTGGAAAATTGGCTTACTTGGACTATCATATTTCCTAGTAACATAAAATAAGTGAGGGTCTTATTATATAATGTAAATTGAATCATTTTTCTTGTGTTTAAAAAAAAAAAAAAAAAACGTGGGGCGCCTGGGTGGCTCCGTCGGTTAAGCGTCCAACTTCGGCTCAGGTCATGATTTCACGGCTTGTGAGTTCGAGCCCCTCGTCCGGCTCTGTGCTGACAGCTCAGAGCCTGGAGCCTGTTTCAGATTCTGTGTCTCTCTCTCTCTCTGACCCTCCCCCGTTCATCCTCTGTCTCTCTCTGTCTCAAAAAGAGTAAATAAACATTAAAAAAAAAATTTAAAAAAACCCCATAAATCAGCCAAATCACATGGATATCATACGCCCCCCGATGTCTCAAGACCCCACTGGCCTGCGGGTGCAAATGAGGTCAAATGATCGTTGATTATCCCAAAGTGCCTGTTCACAGCAGCACCAGCCATCGTCACCGGAGAACATCAGCACACCCCATCAGAAGGTGTCCCCTCCTGTTCAGAGCCACCCTGCTGTCCCCGCCAGCCAGGAGAAGGTGGCCCCCCAGGGCTGCCGCAAGCCGCTGGGCACACCACGCTGGATGTTTGGCTAGAGTATCGTGCCCCATTAAGTGTTTGAAATTCTTCAATTGGTTAAAAAGAAAAAAGGCATCATTATGGAGTCCTAACTTTCTTTTTCGGTAATCACGGGAACTCTCCCTTGAAACCCAATCTTTCCTCAGAAACTTAGCTCCTTTGCCCCCCTGTCCCCCTGTCCTAGGAACTGCCACATTTCTTGAATCCACACAGTGGCGTCCGTAGGCCGAGGGCAGTGGTTCAGTAAAATCGGTCCCTAACTGGATGCTGAGGTCGTTCGTCACTATATCACCCTCCATCACCTCACTAAGATACTTTTTCATCGCTACTTAAAAAAAAAAAAAAAAAGTGTCGCGGGGCGCCTGAGTGACTCAGTCGGTTAAGCGTCCGACTCTTGCTTTCGGCTCAGGTCATGATCTCACGGTTGGTGAGATCGAGCCCTGCATCCGAGCTCTGTGCTGACAGCGTGGAGCTTGCTTGGGATCCTCTCTCTCCCTCTTTCGGCCCCTTCCCTGCTCACCGCCCCCCCTCCCCCTCATTCTCAAAATAAATAAACAAACCTAAAATTAAAAAAGTGTCACATTCTTCCCGAGAAGAGCCTGCCCTTGGGTTGTGGCAGTCCCCATTTATTTCCACCTCACAGGACTCGTGCTGGTTCAGGAGTGCACACAACACAGACACAAAGATTCTTGGACACCGTTCTGTAAGGGCAACTGCTCAGTCCGTGTGCTCGCCGTGAGCATGAGAAGCTTACGGTGTATGCGGACAACTCCTCTTACGCGGGGCCCTCTCTCTAAAACCCCCGACACGGAGTTCTTTGGTTTCGGGACTTGACAAAGACCACCAAATGGATTAACTGAGAACAGCAAAACTCTCACCGCGGCATAAACTGTAGTTTGCTAAACAACTCACAAATAATCGCATATACTGATGAAAAACTAATGTTCAATAATTACCATAAAATAATTCTCGTTTCTTTTGAGAGCATGAGTGTGAGTGGGGGAGGGACAGAGGGAGAGAGAGAATCTTAAGCAGGCTCCACGCCGGCCTGGAGCTTAACGTGGGGCTTGATCTCACGACTGTGAGCCTCCTGGGTGCCCCCCCAAGTAATTCTATTGTTAACTCCTTGGTGATTCCTCATCATGTGGCTAAAAGGAGAACCTTTATCCTGAATCTCTCTGGATCCTCCTTATAGCCTGTCCGGCCCATGTGTGACCCCTTGGAAAGCCTCCAGCAGTTTCGCACCATGGTGTTAATTTGCATCTGTTTCGTGACTTACGGGACCGAGTAACTTTTAGGATGTTTGTGGGCTATTTTGCGTAATGTCTTTTCAAAGTTTTTGCTCATTTCAGTATTGTCTCGCTGATTTGTAGGACAGCACTGTATGCTAACCTTCTGTTGGCTAGATGTATTGTAAATGTCTCCTACGATCCCAGTGTTTGCCTTTTCACTCTCTGTGGTGGATTTTGATGAACAGAAGTTCTTAGTTTTAACGCAGTCCACTTTGTCGATCTTTTCACTCACAGGTTAGGTAGGGTGACCAACCTTTCCAGTGTGCCTGGAACTAAGGGGTTGCCCAGACTTGAGGTGTCAATGCTAAAACATAAGCCGCAACGGTTGGCCACCCTAGCCTAGGTGGTTCTTGTTGTTGTTTGAGGGGACGGGTCCTGTCATGTCGCAAAAATATTTTCCAATGTTACCTTCTAAAAGCCTTATAGTTGAATCTTTCTTATTTACATCAAACGTCCATCTGGAATGTACTTTTTGTGTGTGGTGTGAGGTAGAGACCTCATTTCCCCACCCCCCTCCACCCCCCTTGGATGGATACAAACCTACTCAGCACCATTTATGGAAATGACCAACCTTTCTCTATCGCTCTGCAGGGTTACCTTCATCATAAGTCATGTGTCATGGCCCAGTTGTCAGCTTGGTTTCTGGACTTTACTGTGTTCCATTCATCTAATTTGTCTCTCTCTGTGCCATTGTATTTATTTAGCTTCTCAGTAAGTCATGATAGCCGACAGTATAAAAATCTTCTGACTTTTCTTCTTTTTCTCTAAGATCGTCATGGCTGTTCTTGGTTGTTTGCGTTTGCACAAACATTTTAGAACTAGATTGTTGAGTTCCTGAAAAAAATGAGGGTTTTCGATGAAATCTCTAGATTACTTTTGGGAGTTAACATCTTTTTTTTTTTTTTCTTTTCCAATTGTTATTTAAATTCTAGCTAGTTAACGCACAGTACAATATGAGTTTTAGGAGTAGAATTCAGTGATTCATCACTTACATACAACACCCAGTGCTCATCATAACAGGCGCCCTCCTTGATACGCATCACCCATGTAGCCCATCCCCCAGCCACCTCCCTCAATCAACCCTGTTTGTTGTCTATCTTTAAAAGTCTCTTATGGTTTGTTTCCCTCTCTCTCTTTTATTCCCCCTTCCATATGTTCATCTGTTTTGTTTCTGAAATTCCACATGTGAATGAGATTACATGGTATTTGTCCTTATCCAGCTGACTTATTTTGCTTAGCGTAATATACTCTGGCTCCATCCATGTTGTTGCAAAGGGGGAGATTTCATTCTTTTTGATGCTCGAGTAATATTCCATTTTATGCATATACCACATCTTCTTTATCCACTCATCAGTCGATGGACATTCGGGCCCTTTCCATACTTTGGAAAGAGTCGATTGGCTCTTGTCGATAACTCCCCTATAAACATTGGGGTGCACGTGCCCCTTTGAAACAGCACACCCATATCCCTTGGATAAATACCTAGCAGTGCAATTGCTGGGTCGTAGGGTAGGTCTATTTTTAACTTTTTGAGGAACCTCCATACTGTTCTCCAGGGTGGCTGCACCAGTGTGCGTTCCCACCAACGGTGCAAGAGGGTTACTCTTTCTCTGCATCCTCACCAAAACTATTGTTTCTTGTGTTGCTAATTGTAGCCATTCTGACAGGTGTGAGGTGGTATCTCATTGTGGTTTTGACTTGTATTTCCCTGATGACGAGTGATGTCGAGCATCTTTTCGCGTGTCTGTTAGCCATCTGGATGTCTTCTTTGGAGAAGTGTCTACTAGTGTATTATATTCTGCCCATTTCTTCACTGGATTATTTGGTTTTTGGGGGGTGTTGAGTTTGATAAGTTCTTTATAGATTTTGGATAACCCTTATCAGATATGTCATTTACAAATATGGGAGATCTGACATCTTTACAAGCTCAATGTTCCAGTTCATGACCATGTTATTTATAGATCGGTGTATATTTAGGTCTTTCATTTCTCACATCAGTTTTTGGTAACTCTCTGGAATAAACCTTTAAATAGACATATTCAGGGGCCCTATTCCAAACCTAATGAAATAGAATCTCCAGAAACAAGCTGTGGTTATGACTGAGATAGTTTGGTACACGTTCTCCAGACTTGATTCAATGCTTAAACAAACATAAGTGGGTGTATTTGTCTGCAGAAGTTCTGATTCTCTGGGATTTAAATAGAATTATCTAACTCCACTCTGGACTCCATTCTGGCCTGCCTTTGCTCATCCAGACATATTGAGGTGCTCTGAAAAAAAAAAACAACAACAAAGGCCATCATTATAAGCCTCACATTTTAGCAACAAACAATAATAAGGATTTAAAATATCTGTGTTTCTTTTCTTCTTTCTCATAACTCCTACTTCCGCGAGTCTCTATAAGCAGAAGGGACTAATTGGAGATAGCTATTTCCCCATGCATAAACAGTATTTTAGCATTATTCCAACTTGCAGATGTATGAGGTTTTTCATATGTATACGCATATGTATGTATGTGTACCCGCACATCTTTAAGTTTATTTTTAAATTAGCCTCCATATTGAATTCAGTAATGGTTGTTTTAGAAGTGATTCTGCTGTGGGGCGCCTGGGTGGCTCAGTCAGTTAAGCGTCTGACTCTCGGTTTCGGCTCAGGTCATGATCTCATGGTTTTGTAGGTTTGACCAGGGCTCTGCACTGGCAGCACAGAGCCTGCTTGGGATTCTCTCTCCCTCTCTGTCAGCCCCTGCCCTGCTCACACTGTCTCTGCCTCTCTTAAATAAATAAATAAAACTTCGAAAACATATATAAAAGTCACCCATTAGAATAATAATAAATAATAAGGGATTCTGCTATGGAGCACCTGGGTGGCTCAGTCGGATGGGTGTCCAGCTTTGGCTCAGGTCATGATCTCCCAGTTTGAGTTCAAGCCTCACATCCGGCTCTCGGCGATCAGAGCAGAGAGCAGATCCTCTGTCTCTCTCTCTGCCTGTCCCCTGCTTGCACATGTGCTCTCTCTCTCTCAAAAATAAACTTAAAAA
Source organism: Prionailurus bengalensis (assembly GCF_016509475.1). Classification (NCBI taxonomy): domain Eukaryota; kingdom Metazoa; phylum Chordata; class Mammalia; order Carnivora; family Felidae; genus Prionailurus; species Prionailurus bengalensis. The sequence continues at coordinate 9,846,603 of NC_057360.1, read as the reverse complement.
AAAAGTGATTCCGCTATGATTTTTAGGTATACAATTATGTCATTTGCCATAACAATAATTTAGAAGAGACCACAATTAAAAGAAAAACTATATGCTTTTAAGAAAGTAATGAACACTTTGTGGCTTGAGGCTTGCATGCTACTACTGGCCTTGCATTTTGTTCTAATTTCATAAAAAGGTCGAAAAAAAGCCTCACTTTGCTGCTTCTTGGACGGGTCTAGATATATTCATATTTATCGACAACAAAGCAGCTTCCATTTTTTCCGAGTTTACGCTACTTTTATGAGGATAGAAAAATTAAGACATTTCGATTTAGAAAAAAATAAGAGAGTGGGCACCATAAACTTTTTATGTTACGTTTTTACATTGGCTCTTACATGAAAAGATTGCTTACCACTGATTTTGAATCTGGAGATTAATTATATTCATTTGCATTAAAAAAAAAAAAACAGATTTGTCCAAGAAAAGGCTTAAGAATGACTTCCCTTAATCTTCAGGAAAGCCCACCTACTGAACAGATACTTCCGGACCTTAGGATTCTTCATCAGCGGTTGACCCACAGCAGATCGTTGCTTTTGGGGAGGTTGAAAAGTCTGGCTTCCAAAATGGGCGCCCACAAAAGCAAGCTTTATTCAAGCCACTCCAAATAGATTTTTTAACTAAATTACACAGTAGTCATGTTAACCCGCTTTATACAGTTTGCACCATCAAAATTTCCTCCCGCCCTCATTAAATGGCTTTGCTCTCCAAATACAAAGAAAAGTGTGGACTGATAATAAACTTGGCAAAGGGGAGGCAGCAAGATGAGGGGTAGTGGAGGCAGAAGTGGAGGTAGTGGAGGTAGTGGAGGGGTAGTGGAAGCTTCAAAAGGAATTCTAATCTTTGGGGTGGAAACAGCAGAAACGTCCAGGTTTTGAGCACTAGAAACCTTCCAGTCGAGGTGCTTGGGACTCCGACGCAGATCGGTCTGAGACGTGGCACAGACATTCCCCGGGGGATTTGCACCGCTCTCATCTATGGGATCAAGCGCTGTGCATGCATCATATGACGGTTTCAAACCTTTGCAGAGTTGGAAGTTACCGGGGTCAGCATTTTCCCCTTATTGAATAACAGCAGCTTTTGAGTTATCACTCCCTTGAAATTTTCCTTTACATAAAAGAAGTTGCAGCCTCTCCTTGGGTAAAAGAGACAAATCTCACAGAGGGAGGGCCTGCGCGCTTTTGTTTTAAAGGAAGACGGTGATCTCAGCGCCGGTCCTTATCGCTGGCGCTAAAAAAATGTTATTTCTGACCGAAAGTGCTTTCTGACTCTTCCGCTTATCAATCTTTTGCTAAAATAGACAGTGAGGAAAGATTCCTGGAGTGCTCGTCCTAAGCCCGTTTTTCAGCCGCAGGAACTAACATTTGTAGAGCACGGCTTATGAATCGTGGTTGTTGCTTTTTAAAATTTGTGCATGTTAACTCACTTAAACTTTGCCACAACCCTAAGAAAAAGTTAGGAAGCCCGCTTCACAGATGAGGAAACTGAGGCTCAGAGAGGCTGAGCGACAGCCCAGTGCTCACACAGTAAAAAGTGAAGCCAGGCTTCAAACCCAAGCCAGCATGGGGGCGCCTGGGTGGCTCAGTCGGTTGGGCGTCCACCATCAGCTCAGGTCATGATCTCACGGTCTGTGAGTTCGAGCCCCGAGTCGGGCTCTGTGCTGACAGCCTGGATCCTGGAGCCTGCTTCGGATTCTGTGTCTCCTTCTCTCTCTGCCCCTCCCCTGCTCATGCTCTGTCTCAAAAATAAATACAAACACTAAAAAAAAATTTTTTTTAAACCCAAGTCAGCATGTCTTCCTGATGGTTTCCCAGGCAGTCCAAGGTGGTCCTTGCTTTGTATTTGGAAACCACTTTCATAGTATGTGCTCACTTAAAGACGCCAGGAGCGCTTAGTATGTGCTATTAGAATATAACTATGGATGGCATTGGCAAGTCACACGCCGTCATCAGCACCCCATATATTCTGAACACAATCTGCACAAATTCTCTGTGATAATCTTAAATTTGTATAACACCTTAAATTTGTACAACACGGGGGGCGCCTGGGTGGCGCAGTCGGTTAAGCGTCCGACTTCAGCCAGGTCACGATCTCGCGGTCGATGAGTTCGAGCCCCGCGTCAGGCTCTGGGCTGATGGCTCGGAGCCTGGAGCCTGTTTCCGATTCTGTGTCTCCCTCTCTCTGCCCCTCCCCCGTTCATGCTCTGTCTCTCTCTGTCCCAAAAATAAATAAACGTTGAAAAAAAATTTAAAAAAAAATTTGTACAACACGGATGAGCACTTTTACAAGCTGTCTCCCTGCCTTGTAGATTGTTGGGACTAAGACCTGTGTGTAGATTCCAATTTGAGTGTCAGTTCCCAGGGCTGGGAGCAGCTGCCTGGAACTCCGTACTCAAGAGGATCCTGCAGATCATTCCAGGGTTGGTAATCATCAGAGCCATGATTGATCAGTCATGTCTGCCGCGGCAAAGTTGTTGGGAGGAATGGCACATTAGCCATATGTTTGCTGCCTCTTCTTTATTCTAGTTCACTCTTTTTATAAAGGAATAAATGACATGCCTATGATCCCATAAGTGGCTGAGCTGAAATCAAAGTTCAGGTTCCTTTGATCTGTCCTCGTTGCTGTTAGACAACATTATACGTGGAGACATGTAAATACTCTGACGTTTGGTATTCAAATGGACTGGAATTTATCATAGAGTTTGGAGCTCAATGATGGTTAATCTTGAACCAAATGAAATGTTTTCTCCAGCAAAATGCAAAAAAAAAGAAAGTGCCATAACTTATGACGTCACATGGGAACGGCCTCAGGCACACAGGTGCTACGTGCTGGCGCTGACCATGTGCTGGGCTAGCCTCCCTGCGTGCTGCTGCCTGACATATCGTGATCACAGCCGGAAAGCCCGAGAAGTTTAACACCCAATTTCAAAGGCCAAACAGCTTTTTCTCCCAGTGAGAGCAACCTGTCTGACTACACAATACCCAAGACCCAGGGCAGTCCAGGGGCGAGTGCCCCACCCCGGTGCTTAGCCCCGGTCACCTCGGAGATAGCAGACAGGGATTTCTCAGAGCTTTACACGCTGCCTTTGTCGGCTGTTTCCAAGGTGACAAAGTGTTCTGTCCTTTGCTGTAAATAAAGACGGGAGCAAAGGGATCCAACCCCTTCCTCCTCCCCTATTAGCTTCTGTCACGCATGCTTCTCGTGCGGGTGCGTGTGTAAGCTCTGCATCCCAGAGTCAGGCCTTCCTCGGGGATGTTTGCTTGTTTGCTTGTTTGATGTGCCTGGGGAACCCTGCTGGCGGTGAGGAGCCTTGGAGCTGGCCTTCTGGGCCCCTGGCTCTTCTCACTCCTACCCCTCAGTCCAAAATGTCTTCTCGTCAGCGGAGAAGTTAATCCAAATGCTGTTCAAGATTGTGTTATACGTTCCCAAGGAGTCACTGAACCTCCTTGTGAAAGGGTTTTATTTTTCCAAACCACTGACACAGGCTTAGCACGTGACAGGCTTTGACCAAAGGCGCTCAGAGGGAGTGACGCAGGCTACCTCTGAGCAAAGGTTTTAAGAGCCATTTCGTGGTTCTGCCATCTTTCTGCTCTTTTCCAACTCCGCCTTGAGAATAGTACCTCCTAGGGGCGCCTGGGTGGCGCAGTCGGTTGAGCGTCCGACTTCGGCCAGGTCACGATCTCGCGGTCCGGGAGTTCGAGCCCCGCATCGGGCTCTGGGCTGATGGCTCAGAGCCTGGAGCCTGTTTCCGATTCTGTGTCTCCCTCTCTCTCTGCCCCTCCCCCGTTCATGCTCTGTCTCTCTCTGTCCCAAAAATAAATAAACGTTGAAAAAAGGAGGAAAGAAAGAAAGAAAGAAAGAAAGAAAGAAAGAAAGAAAGAAAGAAAGAAAAGTACCTCCTAGGAAGGTGCCATTTCCTCGGCCTGGATCCCAGAAGGAAGGAGACACACAGAACACGGCCACAACCAACCACCGCTGATGTGTTAAGGGTGAGACGTAAGGCTTGGTAGTTGTGAGCCACTGAGATTTGGGGCGGGGGCGGGCGGGAGTGTTTGTTACCACAGTGTAACCCAGCAAAAGTGGACAGATAAAATGCTGGTAAGCAAATGGGCCAGGTTGGGACTGCATCCAGGAAAACTCCCACTCTGCTCTGGGGGGGTGGGGGTGGGGCTGGTAACCGTGATTCAGCTCCAGACTGATGTTGCCTTCCAGGAACACAGACCTATTGCTACCAGACTTGCCAGTTTTTACAAGAATATGAAGAATCCAGATTAAAAAAAAAATTTGGGGGGCGCCTGGGTGGCTCAGTCGGTTAAGCGTCCGACCTCGGCTCGGGTCATGACCCCGCAGTTCGTGGATTCAAACCCCACGTCGGGCTCTGTGGTGACTCGGGGAGAGAGTCTGAAGCAGGCTCCAGGCTCTGAGCTCTCAGCACAGAGCCCGACGCGGGCCTCGAACCCACGAACTGCGGGGTCATGACCCGAGCCGAAGTCGGATGCTTAACCGACTGAGCCACCCAGCCTCCAAATCCAGATTTCGATGTGACGTCTACCTGTTTTTCAATATCCAAACTAAATTCAGGCCAAATAGTACATATACCACAGCTCAAATCAGACATCAGGTTCCAGTTAATAAACTCTGTTCCATAACACCCTCGGAAAGGAGCAAAAGCAGCCTGTCCGTTGCTCTCCAGCACCCTGCCGGGCCCTCCCCTGCTCCCACCCCTAAATTCCTAAATTCCTCTTTTCAAGGCCTTTGTCAAGTTCTCCTTCCTCCGTTCTCCCCAACCAGACTCTCCAGTCCTGAACTTATAGTCTATATAGACTATGTGGACTAAATATTCTGTTAGAGTCAGCATGTTGCGTGTGTCTCCAATGTGCTGCTTTATCTTCTTATACACATATTCTGCCTTTTGAGAATCTATAAGCCCAGTGAAGACAGAGATCGTAGCTTACGCTTCTTGGCATCCTTGGTGCCTCGCAGATATAACAGATACAAAATTAGCGTTTTTATATGGTAGCTTGTTGGTTCAGATGAATACCCACATTTGATGATCTGATTCTGAGGTTCTTGAAAACAAAGGATGAAGCCCAAAGGAGCCAGATTCTAGACACTTCATTGCCTATTTTTCTCATACTGGGTACCGCTGAGGGTACCGCTCGTTAACAAACAAAAACCAATCCGTCGGGTTTGAATTCTGCACACGCAAATCTTGTTAGCACGCAAATCTTTGTACATGAAGTCCAGTCTGCAGCGAAATATACAATTAAGGATATAATATCAGGGTTAATCCAGTTCAGATGGGATTGAGTTTCGCTTTAGGTTGACCATCCTTCTAAGACCCCAATTATAACTCATGTGATGCCTCAACAACCAAAAATAAGTTAGACATTCAGTCGAATTCTTACAGAAGGGCATTTCATTTGTCAAGCTTCGGGGACATGCTTTCCAGCACCTTTTGGAAGATACTATTATGTGCCATAGCCACTGCGATGTTTGCGGTGAGCCTCAATATAAGCTCGTGGGATGAATAAATGAATTAATGAAATGCTGCAATGCCGCGGGTGTTATATAAGGGGAGCCTGGGTGGCTCAGTCGGTTAAGTGTCCCACTTCAGCTCAAGTCATAAGCTCGCGGTTTGTGAGTTTGAGACCTGTGTCAGGCTCTGTGCTGACAGCTCAGAGCCCGGAGTCTGCATCTGGCTTCAGATTCTGTGTCTCCCTCGCTCTCTGCCCTTCCCCCACTCACGCTCTGTTTCTCTCTCTCTCTGTCAATAGTAAATAAACATTAAAAAAAAAAATACTTCAGGTGTTATCTCTCCAGCATAGGAAGATTAAATTCCCACCATTGTCCCTATTCTTTCATACTCCAGACTGGTTGAACCCCTACAATTTTCACTGCTTTCGAAGGAATTCTGTACCAATAGTCCCCCTTGTTTCCCCGAGAACCTAATTTGACACTAGGAGAATCTAGCTCTTTAATTAGCAAAATACTTCAAACAAGTCTTTTCTTATATTTTAGAAATGAGTTCTTCCGTGCATATGTGAAAAAGGGCTAAATAACACCCCATGGTATTAAACCAATTACTAGAAGATGTAAGACCAGATCTGCGCTAGGAAAATAATATCAGAGTCAAAACAAATCACTTGGAGATGAATCACTTCCCTTTGGCAACTGAAATTAATTGAAACAACTCCCGCCCCGCCCCCACCCCTATCCCTACGATGTTGTCTGACATTTCTTTCAAATGCCGATGAGCACCTCACTTTGTCAAATTAAATAGGTCCAAGCTGCTGGTATTATACAACTTTAAAGCCATATGGCCATATGTCTAGGGTGTTCCAGGACCCTCTGATTTCATGTAATTTTAATCTTTTTAATAAATGCAATTTGTCAAATATATAACCAAAGACGAAGCCATCTTATATCATTGTGAGACTTCATATGATTAGATTCACAAGAAAACATTCTCTGCTACCATTCAGTTTTCAACTCAACCAACATTTACTGACTACTCTATGATATGCCAGCTGCTAAGTTCAGGGAATCTAGATGTAAATATGACATTCTCCCTGCCCTCAAGGATCTTACAAAGGAAACAATAAATTATAATTTGGTGATCCATGTAACAATCGGATGTTCCAACCACGGAGGAGGAGGAGTGTATAACTTCCTTGAGTTTGGAGGAGGGACAACGGTAGGGGAGGCTTTCCAGAAGAGGTGACTTCTTGGCTGGGTTTTGAAGGATGAACAGGTGTGTCAGGGGATAGGCCCTGGTAATCAAAACAGAGGAATAGCCTGTATGTGTACTTATTTATTTATTTATTTATTTATTTTAGAAAGTTAGGATCATTCCATAGAACAGAATAGAGCTGTTGGCTTAATGATATTCATTGCACCCTCAGAAATGTCTCTGGAATTTTGATTTTTGCCTAAAATATTCTCTTGGCTGCCTCAGTTGGGAAGAAAGTTTGTTGGGTGTAGTTGTGTTTGTTAAAAACCTATGTGGGGTGCCTGGGTGGCGCAGTCGGTTGGGCGTCCGACTTCAGCCAGGTCACGATCTCGTGGTCCGTGAGTTCGAGCCCCGCGTCGGGCTCTGGGCTGATGGCTCAGAGCCTGGAGCCTGTTTCCGATTCTGTGTCTCCCTCTCTCTCTGCCCCTCCCCCGTTCATGCTCTGTCTCTCTCTGTCCCAAAAATAAATAAACGTTAAAAAAAAATTAAAAAAAAAAAAAACCTATGTAAAAATCACTTCCCGGAGTTTTGTTCATCAGCTACAAACAAGAAGGATCGCTGTTCTCTTATCTTAAAAAGCGGCAATAATCGCTTTGCCAAAATTTCAATACGGTTAGCCTACGGTGTTAGATTAGTTTCAGGTGTGCAATATAGTGATTCAACAATTCCATACGTCACCCAGTGCTCATCACAGCAAGTGCCCTCCTTAATCCCCATCCCATGTTTCACCCATCCCCCCACCCCCTTCCCCCTGGTAACCATCGGTTTGTTCTCTATGGTTAAGAGTCTGTTTCAGGTTTGTCTATCTTTTTCTCCGCGCCCCACCCCCCCGGTTTGCTCGTTTGTTTTGTTTCTTACATTCCATATGTGAGGGAAATCATGTGTTATTTGGTCTTTCTCTGACTGGCTTATTTGCTTGGCATTATACTCTGTGACTCTATCCCTTGTTGCTGCGAATGGCAAGATTTCATTCTTTTTTGTGGCCGAGCAATATTCCACTATATATATCACTTCTTTATCCATTCTTCTACTGATGGACACTTGGGCTCCTTCCGTAATTTGGCGCTCATAAATAATGCTGCTATAAACGTAGGGGTGCGTGTATCCCTTTGAATTAAATAATCCCTTTTAAATAACCCAAAGGAGAAGATATCTCTCCAGGCATCTTCAGTTACTCATTTGCAGGCATCCCAACGGACAAGACCCTTGTTGGGCGTGGGGACAAAGGCCGAGTTGTATGCGAACCTTTTCTGTCCTTGAGGAATTTCTCATCCAGGAGACAGGGTGGATCCCCTTGGGGAGGTGATCTCTGCACTGGGAGGTGAAGACTTTTCAAAGTTCACAGGATGAATAGAGAAACGCTTCTAGGCAGCTTTTTGGAGCTCTCGGAATATCATGAAAAACCTCTCAGCTCTATTCTCCCTGACATGATTGAGAGGGAAAGGCAGACCCAGCCCCTGGCGGGTGCTAATTCACACTGTGGGAGGGACCATGAATCTTTCCCTGCCTCACTGTGAAAGCCTCCTAAAAAGCTGCCCTAATGCAAGTCTGGCTCCAAAGGATCTCAAGAAAGAACGGCCCGATTATTCGCCATATTTCCTCCTCCTATCCCTTCCATCTCCTTCCAGCCCAAACCATCCCTCAACACATTACACTGCCTGCTGCTCCTCTCTCTAACATCTCTTAGCGGGGATAGTTTGGAAGTCTGAACACGAGGCGAGCCCAGTCCACTTCCGTGCCACACAGGGAATGCCACGAGTGGCCTCTCAACTGAGCCCAAACCTACCTGCTGGTGGCACCAAGATAAACCGGAAGAGAGAACTTGATTTGTTGGAATTCGCTAGTTTGTGACATCTCACGACACGGTTTCTCTCCCATCTGACACAGCTGACATTCGCTCTCATGCTTTGTTAAAAAGGGAAGGACAGCCCCCGGCCACACTCTTAATGGTGACGGTTTTGGGGGGTCAGGGTGGGAGAAGGAATCATTGGAACATAATCTGGAGTTTGCAATAGCAAGCCACTAGCTGGCCATGGTCTCAGACGTAAGGGAGAATCTGAAACTTTGAGGGAGACAGTTTCTTCCCAGGTAGAAGCACACAGGAAGCCCCGCTGACTGAAAGAGAGTCTTCTATGAACCTAAAGTGACTACTAATTACAAGGGCCTCTATGCAGTAAACTTGCACCAGTGGAATGAGTCTTTGAGGACTGGAAAAGAGAAAACGAAGCGTCTTTCACTAAAGAGGAAAATTAAGATGATCTGCTTATTTTAGACAGCCTTCCTAGATGTTCAGATACGCTTTGCCCCCACCCGCACACAAAGTATTTCTAAGCATCTGCCTGGAAAGTGGACATAAAACAGACAATCGCGGCACCTGGGTGGCTCGGTTTGTTGAGTGTCCGAAGCTTGATTTTAGCTCGAGTCATGATCCCAGGGTCGTGGGACTGAGCCCTAGGTCCGGCTCTGTGCTGACAGCGTGGAGCCTGCTTAAGAGTCTCTCTCTCTTCCTCTGCCCCCTCCCCCATGCTCTCTCTCTCTCTCTCATTAAAAGAAAAAAAAGAGGATAAATGGACTTATATGTATAATTACAGTTTCATTTTTGAAATATTAGAAACATCCTAAAGGCCATAATTTCACCCTGCCTTTAAGACCAAATCTATCATCTATTTCAAGCATTTTGTTTTGTTGGTTTTTTTGTTCTTTGCCTTTATAATTCAACACATTGAATTGAGGTGTGGGATTTTTTTGTTTGTTTGTTTGTTTCTTACACTGACAACAGTAAGTCCAATGGACATTTGTTTTAGGCTAAAGACTGGCCACTGGAGCACAATGAGTTTCATCTTTGCCTTAAGTCCATTAAATTAATGAGAACTTTGCCTCCTATCACTAATAAAAGCACTTGTATTTCCTGTTCTCCAGTCATTAAATACTTTGTAAGTATATCAAAATAAAACATGTATACATATATACTCAATAGCATTCTAGAATTTACAAATGTACCCGTGTGCCCCATCTTTTTTTTTCTTTTTTAAATTTTTTAAAAAGTTTTTCTTTATTTTTGACAGACAGAGAGAGCAAGCATGAGCTGGGGAGGGGCAGAGAGAGAGGGAAACACAGAATCTGAAGGAGACTCCAGGCTCCGAGCTGTTAGCACAGAGCCCAACCCGGGGCCCAAACTCATGAACCACGAGATAGTGACCTGGGCCGAAGTTGGACACTCAACCGACTGAGCCACCCAGGCGCCCCCTTTTTTTATCTTTAATGTTTATTTATTTTTGAAAGAGAGAGAGACAGAGCATGAGCAGAGGAGGGGCAGAGCAAGAGGGAGACACAGAATCTGAAGCAGGCTCCAGGCTCTGAGCTGTCAGCACAAAGCCTGAGGTGGGGCTCGAACTCACGAACCTCATGACCTGAGCTGAAGTTAGACGCTTAACCGGCTGAGCCACCCAGGCGCCCCGCCATGTGCCCCAACTTGTTCCCCATTCTACCTCCTGCCCCTAGAGGCAACCATATAAAAATCTTTTAGCTATTTCTTCTGTTTTTCACTCTCATATTTCTAAATATGCTTATATTGCTACTTTTATCAACATTTTCTGTTTTAGACATTGTTTTATTTACTTCCAATTATAGAAGACAAGAATTTACTTTCCACCTCCATACGCATACTTCCTCACTCGCTGTCTACCGAAAGAATTATGTTACTATTATTTTCATTAAATCAACATTTAAAATTACACTCAACAATATAAAAATCAGAAGTGACATTTTTATTGCTAGGCCAACATAGGTCCCAGTTGAACCACTGAATCTACTATGATTATATTCACTATCAGATACTACATTTTTCCCCCCTAAAGTAAATGATTGTCTCATTTTTTGTTTCCTCAGGTTTCCATGTTAAAATTATGAATTCATATCTAAACTTTCTAGAAGTATGATACTCTTCTCAATATGGTCAACATAATTTTATGTTTTTCTTGAAGCTGTCTCTCCAGGGCCTTCCCCAGGCTGCCTGACCTGCACTTGGTGCCCCTGAAGCCTACCCTTGAACTTCAAGTTTACCCTGGATCTTCTCTTTGCCAGCAGCCTGAGAATCCCCTTCGCTATGCTCCTGTGTGGTATCCCTTCCTTCCTCGAGCCCACATTTTCCTTTTTCTTGACTTACCCCTCAGTCTTTTGAAACAAATCCAGCAGTAGCTTCTGGAGAAAGAGTGCACAAGAAATACTTTATTTTATTCTATTCTTCTGAGATCTTAACCAATCTTTTTTTAAAAAAATTTTTAATGGGGGCGCCTGTGTGGCTCAGTCGGTTGAGCGTCCGACTTCAGCTCAGGTCATGATCTCGCAGTCTGTGATTTTGAGCCCCGCGTTGGGCTCTGTGCTGACAGCTCAGAGCCCGAAGCCTGCTTCGGATTCTGTGTCTCCCTCTCTCTCTGCCCCTCCCCTGCTCATGCTCTGTCTCTCTCTCTCTCTGTCAAAAATAAATAAACATTAAAAAAAAATTTTTTTTATTTTCAATGTTTATTGTTGAGAGAAAGAGAGAAAGAGGGAGAGAGAGCATGTGGTGGCGAGGGACAGAGAGAGAGGGAGACACAGTATCTGGAGCAGGTTCCAGACTCCAGGCTGTCAGCACAAAGTCTGATGCGGGGTTCGAACTCACAAACGGTGAGATCAGACCTGAGCCGAAGCTGGATGCTTAACTGACAGAGCCACCCAGGCGCCCCAAGATCGTAACCAACCTCAATCCTACTTTTTACTTCGTTAAATATTTAGCTGGGAATAGAAATCCAAGTTAAAAATGATGTTCTGTCAGAATTTTAAAGACATTGCTTCAGGGGCACCTGGGTGGCTCAGTCGGTTAAGTGTCCAACTCTCGGTTTCGGCACAGGTCATGATCTTGCAGTTTCGTGGGTTCAAGGCCCACGTCAGGCTCTTGCTGACAGCTCGGAACCTGCTTGGGATTCTCTCTCTCCCTCTCTCTCTGCTCCTCCCCCACTTGCACTGTATCTGTCCCTCTCAAAGTAAGTAAATAAACTTAAAAAAAAAATATATATATATATATACGTACATGTAATATATATTACATATATATAATATATGTAATATATGTAATATATATAATATATGTAATATATGTAATATATATGTAATAAAGGCATTGCTCCAAAGCCTTCTAGCTTCCCACGTTGCTTTTGAGATTCCTGGTCCTTTGAATCTTTCTCCTTCTCCTTCTCCTTCTTCTTCTCCCAGAAACTTTTTAAATCTTCTCTTTCTTCCTACAGTGTGGGAAGTTTGCTCTTAGTATTTTATTGATAATTTCCTCTCCTTTGTTCCTTCGTCTTTCCTTTTCTGGATTTTTTGTCGCTTGAAGATTAATCTAGATTCTTGTCTTTTTTTTTCTTCCTTCTATTTGTTTGTCGTTTTTCCTCCATTCTCTGGAATATTTTCTCAACCTGATATTCCAACCCTTCTGTTGGACTTTTAACTTTTGATATTATATATTAGGTGTTTTACTATGAATAGAGCTTTCTTATTTTCTAACTGTTCTTTTTTTGTAGCATAGTCTTACTTAATAGATGAAATATCTTTTTATCTGTCCGCACATATTACTTATACCTTTTGTGACTTTGCCTCTGTTCCCTACATAGTCTTTCTTCTAAGATCCTTTCTCTGCGTATTTATTTTTTTCATCTGCAAAGTTATAGGATTTCCTCAAATGTCTGATAGTCAATTCATATTTAAGAATGAGGCATTACAGGGGCGCCTCGGTGGCGCAGTCGGTGAAGCGTCCGACTTCAGCCAGGTCACGATCTCGCGGTCCGTGAGTTCCAGCCCCGCGTCGGGCTCTGGGCTGATGGCTCGGAGACTGGAGCCTGTTTCCGATTCTGTGTCTCCCTCTCTCTCTGCCCCTCCCCCGTTCATGCTCTGTCTCTCTCTGTCCCAAAAATAAATAAACGTTGAAAAAAAAATTAAAAAAAAAAAAAAGAATGAGGCATTACAAATCTGACTGAAAGTTCTATGTGCGTGGGCAGAAATTATTAACTACTGAGTTAACCACAGGGAATTGCCTTCATTAGGAGACCCCAAACGTCAGTAGCTATAGGTCTTTTGCTTGGGATGGTAAATTTCTCCAGAGGGGAATCTTCTCGACTTTTTCTGGGAGTGGTGGGTAGGTCCAAGAGACGTGTTTGGCTGAGAGCAATCTGGAATCCAAGCATAGAATCCAAGAGTTCTTAACCATTCCATAGGCTATCTTTCTATATGGTGTCTCCTTCCCACCTCTAGGGGTGCTAAGTGTCCCTAAGCTCAGAGATACTCCGCTTCAACCTCTAGGCAGTCACCACGTCTCCGTTGTTGGGGTGAGGAAGGGATAACTCACAGCTACTTAGGCTGAGGGAGGAGACCTGGGGTATGTAGACTTTCTGCCAATACTCTAGTTGAGAGTCTCATCCCACATTTAAGCCTTTGTTTTTTGTTTTTTTGGTAAGATTTTATTTCTTAAGGTATCTCTACAACCCAGCGTCGGGGCTAGAACTCACAGCCTGGAGATCAAGAGTCACCTGCTCTACCGACTGAGCCAGCCAGGTGCCTCCCACATTTAAGCTTTTAGCACTATTTGTCATCTTGATTCCCCTAATTCTGTCACTAAAATGAGTACGCTCTTTTAATAGATTCTCTCTTCTGCTGAGTCAGAAACTACTCATTCACTCATTCATTCGTTGTCCCTCTTCCAGGGCTGTTGACATTACTAAGCTGTGCTCGTCTTCTCTTCCACTTTCTTTCTCTTCATTTGTTTACGCCTTTTTCTTTCTTTACTGTTATTTTAGTTGGGTTTTAGGAAGAAACAGATGAAAAAGTGTGTTCAAGCACATGTTTATTTTATTATTATTATTATTATTATTTTTAATTTGAGAGAGAGAGAACACAAGCAGAAGCAAGGGGAAGAGGGAGAAAGAGAATCTTAAGCAGGCTCCACACTCAGCACGGAGCCCGACGTGGGGCTCGATCTCATGACTGTAAGACCATGACCTGAGCCGAAATCAAGAATCAGAAGCTTAACCAACTGAGCCACCCAGGCACCCCAATACTTGATTATTTTTTTTCTTTTCCTTCTTTTTTTTTTTTTTAGTTTTTCTTTATTTCTCTCTCTCTTTTTTTTTCAACTTTTTTTTATTTTATTTTATTTTATTTTATTTTATTTTATTTTATTTTATTTTATTTTATTTTATTTTTGGGACAGAGAGAGACAGAGCATGAACGGGGGAGGGGCAGAGAGAGAGGGAGACACAGAATCGGAAACAGGCTCCAGGCTCTGAGCCATCAGCCCAGAGCCTGACGCGGGGCTCGAACTCACGGACCGCGAGATCGTGACCTGGCTGAAGTCGGACGCTTAACCGACTGCGCCACCCAGGCGCCCCTCTCTCTCTCTTTTTAAGTAGGCTTCATGCCCAGCATGGAGCCCAATGCGGGACTTGAACTCAAGCCCCTGAGATGAAGACCTGGGCTGAGATCAAGAGTCAGACACTTAACCAACTGAGCCACCCAGGCGCCCTACCCCACAAACACTCATGTTAAAGTAGAACTCTCTAGGATTCTATTTTTAAATAAGATAACAAAAGATTTAAGTAGCAACAAGAAAAATGTAAATAAACAACCCAAACTACTCCAGAGCCAAAAATGCTGCTGTTGAAGCTGAACGTGTGAGAGTTCAGTGTCCTCCTGTTAGCAGAGTGCAAAAGTTTGAATTCCACATATGAAAGGCTCCATGTCTGAGTATGTTAGCTGCATGAAAGTTACCACGACGTAGGATCACAGCGAACAAATTATGCCAAAATAGTTTATTTCCATGAGTGAGTGATGCGTTGTATAGATAAAGGACAAGAAGCAGATAGATACACAGTCAAGAGTGGAAATTTTACTGAGTTTTTCTTCTAGGCAAACCAAGAAGACGTGGCCGTTATACCTACCATTTTTATATGTAGGAACCCTTAACAATAGTTTTCTTACTTTCGAAAAATTACATTCTCATACTTCAAAAAATCTACAAACACTAAAAAAGTAAAACATAAACAATATTTCACTGTCCAGGAAAGTTCCAGACACTTTTTATATAAATAAAGATGAATACGATTTTGTTTAACTGGAGAGAGAGACAGAGCAAACAGGGAGAGGGGCATGGGGAGAGAGAGAATCCCAAGCAGGCTCTACACGGCCAAGTGCGGAGCCTGACACAGAGCTCGACCCCGCAACCCGGGATCATGACCTAAGCCGAAATCAAGAGTTGGACGCTCAACCAACTGAGCCACCCAGAAGCCCCTAAATGAAATCATTTAAAAAAAAATTTTTTTTTAATGTTTATTTATTTTTGAGACACAGAGAGACTGAACATGAACGGGGGAGGGTCAGAGAGAGAGAGACACAGAATCTGAAACAGGCTCCAGGCTCTGAGCTGTCAGCACAGAGCCCAACGCGGGGCTCGAACTCACGGACCGCGAGATCGTGACCTGAGCCGAAGTCGGCCGCTCAACCGACTGAGCCACCCAGGCGCCCCAAATGAAATCATTTTTAATAGTTGAATGGGCTATGCTATTTTACACTACAATTTACTTAACCAACCCATAGCCAGGTTATCTCCAAGTTTAAGGATATTATAAACAGAATTGTAACAGATAATTTGGGGCATATACACTCGGGATTTCTACAAAAGACCAAATACACTGTAGGATATCAATTGATTGAGGAAATGCATAATGACCAAAATCTCATATGAATTTAGTAACAATTTTAGATGAATCTGTGATTTAGTACTCATAACAGCCTTAAGGTACATTTTAAAAACAACAATACACATATGCATGAAACATTATTTACAAAATCTACAAACAATGATACACAGACAACAAATAATATCTTCTTACCCGTGTACCCTTCTTCCCCCCTCCCCCCAAATTCATGACCCACTGGTTTGGAATTATTGGGTTGAGTGTATTAGATGGTACCCGGTTGGTTTGAAGTCATCGGCAAAAACATATAGTGTTAAGGACTGTCCCACAGAACCTAATTCTAGTCATCTAATATTTTCATCAACGATTTAGATGATGGACTTCCAGTAGGCTCATTACTTTCTCAGAGGACAAGCTGAATAGGGTTGTTTGTGAATCTTGACTCGAAAGCAATATTGTCTTCTAAAAATGGAGAGGAGGCGTGCCTGGGTGGCTCAGTTAATTAAGTGTTTGACTCTTGATTTCGACTCAGGTCACGGTCTCACGGTTTAAGTTCGAGCCCCGCATCAGGCTCTATGCTATTAGCAGAGAGCTTGCGATTCTCTCTTTTCTTCTCTCTCTGCCCTTCCCCTGCTCTCTCTCTCTCTCTCTCTCAAAATAAATATTAAAAAATAATAAAAATAATAAATAAAAATGGGGAGAAAAATGTCAATTGAACAAAGAGCATCCTCCCCCTTATAAAAAGAAGACATGAGTAAGAGAAAGGCTAAATGGTTTTTAGTGGGTCCCAAGCTGGAAGAGGGGTGTTCTTTTTGAGATAATCATGGCAACAGGATCTAGTAACAGGAGAAATACAGTCAAGGCCAAGGTGTAATCCACCCGGTATATTTCCAGTGCCCTAACAGGCGCTAGTGGCATGAATTTTTCTCAGTATACCTGACTCTCTGACGCAAAGGCATAGTCAACATAAATGAAAACTAATCATCTTAGATATTTTCACACACAATTCCTTCGGTGATGGGTCTGACTACAATGCAGTATGTTCCTAATTGATTCTCACACCACCCTACAGATTGTGCAAACCATTCTTTGAAATACTCTCTCTCTTACGTGATTGGTTGGTTGGTTGATTTTTTTCCCCGTCCAGACTGATGATAGCAGCTCGCTCTGGATGGCTGCTTCTCCCCAACTCCCTGGATGCTGGCGTTGCCAATGTTTGTGCAGATCCTTTAACCAAAGCTCCGACTTCACTGATGCAGAAGCAATTGCCACATTGCCCCAGCCTGTGGATTTTACTGCCGACTTAACGTTAAACCAACAGGTGCCCAATCTAGCGGGCCTCTACCAGCCTGCCTCATGTAAGGATGAGAGCTTCAAATTTCAAATTCTTGCCATCCTGGGGAAGGTCAACGTCTAGCCCTCCCTGGGGGCTGGCTGGATGCCGACCCCTTCTGGCTGGATACCAGAAGCCACCTCAGCACCGCCAAACCTGATCTGCACTGGCCGGAGATGCCCCGGTAGGTCCGATGACTTTGCAGGGATGGAAGCAGCTGATGTACCACTCGCCCTGCCCTGTTCGGTTCAAGCCAAGAGGAGAGACTGGTTACCAGACGGGGAGACTGGGGCGGGGTACCTGCCGGGCTGCCTCCGTGTGGGTCTGGTCCCGGGAATAGGTACATGAAGGAACGCCTTCTCACCCCTGCTCAGCTTGTCGCTCCCTCTGGGACCTGGGTTGTGCCACTCCACCACCCTGGGCCTCAGTTTTACTTTATCAGGGAGAACGATAATGACCTCCTCCAGATCAGCTTTGTTGAGGATGACATTAAATAATAATGAGAGCTAACATCTGATCTGTTGAGCACCACCGCATGTGTTTCACATCCTCTGCTGATTCTAACATCTATGCCAGTCCTGGGTTGGACCAGTCAGCTCTGCAATTGACTAATTATTCCCCTCAATCTGGATCGTGTTTTCCTGCCTCTTGGCCAGCCTAAGAGTCTTTGATTGGATGCCAGGCATCGTGAATGATACATTGTTGTGTGCTAGGTCTTTGTGTATTACTATCAATCTTCTTGAGCGTTGCTCTGGGATGCAGTTACTTGGAAATAGTTTGATCCTTTTGAGTCTTGCTTTGATGATTTGTTAGGTGGGTCCCGAGCAAGGCTCTAGACAGTGAGATAAGACCGTCCTGAGTACACTACCCAATGCCCCGTGAAATGTAAGTGGTTGCCAGTAAGGAGAACACAGTTCAGGCGCGGTTCCTGGCCCTGTGTTCGCACAAGGCGCTGTTTCCTCTAAGCCTTTTGGATGGTTCCCTCCCCACATCCAGTGTTCTGACCAGGGTCCTCCTTTTGCAGAACTCCAAGGTTCTCTGCCCTCTCTCATACCCTGTCCTCCACTCTGGCTGCTTTGGTGTCCCCAGACGCTCAGCTCTGTCTCCTCAACTTAGTGAGATATCACTGGCCGCAGCCTCAGTTTCCCCTCCTACGTGGTATCAGGAGGCGATGGTAACTGTCGGGCTCTTTAAGTCTATTTCCCATTTCTCCGGGCTCACTGCCCGTCGCCACCTGGTACTCAGGGTCTTGAAACCACTGTTTCGTATCTTTTGTGTCTTTCTGTTGTTAATTCAGGCAGGGGGATGAAACCCAGGCTCTGTTCCTTTATCTTAGCCAGAGAAGAAGGCAGAACATCACGTCTGAAGTCGCCTAAACTTGGGTTAAACAGCGGACTTTGTTCCTTCAGACGTGTGGCCGCGGTCCAGCTATACGGACTGCCCGAGCCTCCGCTGGTTTTCTGTGTCGTGGGTAAATACACTTCCTCAAGTCAGTGCCACCAGCACAGCCCGTAGTACGTGTTGAAAAAACAGAAGGCGCACAGCTGGGAAATCTGGAAGAACAAGGAGAGACAGAGGAATGAATCGAGTAAGAGAGGTGGGTAGAGGAGCCGGGGTACAGGACACGGGGAAGAGAAGGAGAATGGAGAACGAGTTGGCATAGCAGAGACACGGCGGGGGAAAGAGAAGGGATTCCGCAGCCACCCGAGTTCCTGTGGTCTGGGCCCAGCATAGAGGTGCCCAGCTCAGGGGTGACTAGGGCTTAAAATCTAACCTGAACTCGGCAATCTGGGCTGTCTTCCCAGAGGAAGACGCCTTACCTCTCACAGGGGCTCCTTTTGCACCAGGCTGTGGCCTATGGGGCTGCATCTGCCCAGACGGAGTGCGTTTTCCTAATTTGCACAAAGATGCTGTGTAGACTGTGAAGTCCCGTTTACAAACCCTGGATAGCGTCAGACCTGGAAGCTTCAAGTAAAATCCCTCTTCTCTTGGACAGTAATGAGCAGGACGTCTTGGATTCATTCGTGTATTCACTTGTCCCCGGCACTACTGTGGGCCAGGCCGTGTGCTGGGGCCGGGGGGTCAAATGATGACAGCCTCTGCCTTCTGGGGGAGAGGGTGTCACAGACTGGGTGCTGTAGCACCTGTGGGCTGGCAGCCAGAGGAGAGGAGCAGAGTCAGTGGGGATGGAGACTCCCTCGGCTAGAGACGGGGCTCCAGGAGGCTGGCTAGCCAGCCGGCCGGCTCGTACCCACCGAAGGGAAGGATGACCATTGGCTTGTGCTCCCAGTGACTCTCTCTCCCGTCAAACCTGGGGGACAGGGATGCTGGGTGTTTGCTTTGGGGATGACAGGGCCAGTCTGCTGAGCCTGAGGAAGTGGTCTGTTCCCCGGGGTCAGGGCCCTCCTTTAGAACATAGGGTTCTCAGCACTTGGCCCTGAACTGTTGAGTTCCAGTAACATCACGTGCATTCTCCCCGTGGGTACAGTGTTTAACTGGCAGAAAATCTGTTGAATAGATAAAATAATCATTCGGCGGAACATACAAGAGTCACACTAGGATACAGAAGAAAGTAAACCTCCCAGCTACCCAGTTTCCTTCCCCAGAAGCAACTATTCTTACCTGTTTCTTGTGTGTCTTTCCAGAGATTCTCTGTGCATAAGAAGGCAAACACGTACATATATAAATGCAGATGCTTTTTTTTTTTTTTTAACACAAATGCTGGGTGTAAAGTTCCAGCCAGCTCACACACACAATATGAGAAAGAAGAAGATGGTAAGTTCCGTTCCTGAGGTCTTGGGTCACCGGATTTGATCCTTGAGAGAGTCTTATGTCCACTGCCTGCTTCCCGCCCCCCCCCCCCCCTCCAGCTCCTTTCTGCTATCAGGTTCCTGCTCAAAGCCTTGGGGTTTGACTCTGGAACCCTGAGACCCGGACTCTCGGTTCTCAGTGTCCCATGAGCTTCCTGCCTGAGCCTGGGATCACCGGCCTTCCGGGATGCGGGGGAAAGTTCGCCGCAATGGAAGCAAAGCCCTCCCCGTGTCCGGGGCTGACTGCCCTTACGTATTTGTTGTCATGAAAGTGAAACCCGACCGTCTCCCGGGGCCGGGCTGAGAATGTAAAGCTCCATTTTTATCACCGCCTGAAAATGCCACGGACCTTTCCGCGGCCACGCGCCAGGGTGCGTGTGATCGGCATGTGCTTCGTCGTGGATCGGAGCAGCATCGTTTGCAAACACGCTCCGCCACGGGGAGAGCCGTGCTGACGCCAGCGCGGGCCTTTTCGGTGCCTCCGCACAAGCCGCGGCAGGCCGACCCGGGGCAGATGAATTTTAAATTTTCATGGGCTTACTGCCCCTTCACACGCATTTAAAGTTTTGTATCCTCTATACTTTACAGGGGACAAAATTTATTTGTCCAAGAGGAAACTCAATACATAAACTTGTGGACCGGTCAGACCTTCTTGGGCAGTTAATGGAAGAAAACGTTCCCCTGAGAGTTAACAAATTATAAAGTGGCTGCTTGATTTTTCACAATGAAAATAGCAGGAATCATTTTCAGAGAGATGGATGGATGGATGGATTTATTTATTTTTAAAGTTTTAATTTTAATAACAGATAACATACAGTGTGTTTTTCGGAGAGGTTGAAAATCCAGTTTGGGCTAATTTCGCTCATGCTAAGTAAACACTATTAGATACACATGCTTGCTTGAAAAACTTCAAAATTTGTCTTCTCTGGATCATTTGTTTAAAATTTTTCCATTTATCCCTGTGTCTGCTGCCCGTCTCCCTTCCTCTGCGTCTTTAGTTATTTCACAGAATTTTAGAAAAGAGTCGGAGACCTTGGAAAAGACCTTAGAGTTTTCCTGTTTTGTTTTGTTTTTAAAAATAACCTCTGCTCATCAGTATCCCCTGGGATGCTTTTTTAAAAAAAAGTACTCTTTAGCCCTATCGCTGGCAAGTTTATTTCAATAGGTGTAAGATGTGGCCAGGGAGTCTGTACTTTTAAAAGCTTTGCGAGTAATTCCAAGGGCACTCCCAGCTGAGAAACACAGCTCTTCAGTGGATGACTGGGGGCTCAGCGCATTGATTTCCTCATTCACGTTGTGTACAGGGCATGTGTATGGCCCAGGCACTATCCCGGGTGTGTGACATTCACCAGAAAACCAAGTGGAAAGAAATCCTGCCCGGAAAGCAGCTTATATTAGAGAATTTATTTATTTATTTATTTGATTATTTTTGAGAGAGAGAGAGAGCAAGCACCAGCGGGGGAGGGGCAGACAAAGCGGGGGACAGAGAATCCGAAACAGGCTCTGTGCGGTCAGCGGGGCTCGAACCCAAGAACCGTGAGATCACGACCTGAGCCGAAGTCGGACGCTCAAGCGTCTGAGCCACCCAGGCGCCCCTACTATAGAATTTATTAAAACAAGAAAACTTCATCCAGAGCTCTACCCTGTCTACCAACGCAGCTGTACCCATAAACTCTGTTGACCCTCTTGCAAAGGCCTGTGCCCTGGTCCTAAGGGAAGTGAGATAATATACGGAAGGATAAGAGCCCAAAAGCTGTGTACAAGAACCATCGATTATTTTTTCCCACCTCGTACTGTCTCCTTGCAGAGCTTGCCCTCAACTTTTTCTCAGAACTGCTGCTCCTGCAGGCCCTGCCTCTCGAGAGGGGCCTGAGCCACGCGACTCCTCCTGTGGCCAAGCTGCCTGGACCAGGGGCAGATACTTAGGCACGGCTGGGTCAGTCTATTTCTTCTTCTGGGAGTTCAGGACATGCACTTAGAAAAGTCGAGGGGGGTTGCAAATTCAAATGCCTACAAGGGTCAAACATGTAATACAATGAATGACGCTGGCTGGCCGGGTGTAAGGAAACCAATAACACAACTTCTTTTTTTTGAAATTTGTAAAAATGCTTTTGTTCATTTTTGAGAGAGAGAGAGAGAGAGAGAGCATGCGCGTGCGCGGGAGCATGAGCGGGGGAGGGGCTCAAACTCACAAACTCACAAACCACCAGATCATGACCTGAGCTGAAGTGGGACGCCCAACCAACAGAGCCACTCAGGTGCCCCCCAAAGGCGCAACTTCTAAGCACAATTTCACCTGACCTATGATCTTGGGGTTAGGGATCCTGCTATGAACTGAATGCTTGTGTCATCTCAAATTCTTATGTTTTAAGTCCAATCTCCAGTGTGATAGTATTTGGAGATGAGACCTTTGGGAAGTAATTGCAGCACGAGAGTGGGGTCGTCATGCATGGGATTCGCGCCCTTGTAAGAAGGAACGTGGGAGAACTTTCTCTTTCTCTCTTCACCATGTGAGGAAACCAGGAAGAAGCCTCTCGCTGGGACCCAAGCAGGCTGGCACCCTGACGTCAGGCTTGCCAGAACTTCTGCAAATGGTGAGCGGTGTGTGGTGTTGACAGCGGGAGGGACCGATGAGGACGGAGGAAGTAAGGAGAGTCGAGGTGGCAGGGCTCCTGATCCGTGCAGACGGCGGACTGTTACTCAGCTCCCGCCAGTGGCTGCCACACGAGAGCCCGGGTTGCCAGGTTTTTCTGACGTTTCCAGAAGTCTGCAATTCAGGTTTTGATAGGAACTCTCACAAGTGAACAGTGTTTAACTTATTTTACGTACAAAAATATTGTGTCGTCCCAGACAAACCCAGTTGCTGGCCGTATCTGCCAAGAGGCACCGGCTTTGCACTCTGGCCAGTGCGTGAGAGACGGGACGGAGAAGTGTGGCGATGCAGGGTCTCAGGCTGCTGCAATGTGGTCTAAGCATCCAGAGAAGCAGAGAGCCAAACACAGAGAAAGAAGGGTGATACTGACAAAAGCAGAGATTCTGTTGTTGTTGTTTAATGTGGTAGAAAGACACACTGGGTCCTGACAGCCGTCTAGTTTTTTATTCTAGTCCACTGCGTCTCAACCTGGGTTTTTTTTTTTTCTTTTCAACCTGTGGTTCTAGAAGATACCCGTTTCCTTCAAATCGGCCACCTTTCGCTGAAGCTTCTGTTAAATACACACCATACAGATCAAGTTGGAGGTGTCTGTTACCTTCTTCCCAGAGGGCGGTGTTATTACTAAGCGTTAGGGTAACGAATATCGACTCTGCTGTGTGTGAGCTGGTGTGGTGCATGTCAGGCACGTCCCGACGTATTGAATTAAAGCGATGTTCGTCTAGTGGTTGCCAAGCCCGGCTGTGCATCAGTGTCACCTGGGAGCTTTTGGAAAAATACAGATCCTCTTGTAACCACACCCAAGTTTGTGTGCCTAATGCACAGCCGGGACAATCCCTGGGACAGAGAGTCTGCAGCACAGAGAGAGTTTATTTGAGAGGCAGCTAGAGAGATGGGAGGACAGGCTTCACAGCCGCCTCTCGGGAGGAGTCGCGGGGAAATTTAAAGGCAAATGAAAGAAGTCTGCGTAGAAAGTTGCCATTGAGTTTGTTAACCTGCATTTAGTCCCCTTAACCCTCTGGCTACTGGTTTCCCTCGGATCCCACACCCCACCTACAGAATCAGTCACCAGGGGCGACTGGGTGGCGCAGTCGGTTAAGCGTCCGACTTCAGCCAGGTCACGATCTCGCGGTCCGTGAGTTCGAGCCCCGCGTCGGGCTCTGGGCTGATGGCTCAGAGCCTGGAGCCTGTTTCCGATTCTGTGTCTCCCTCTCTCTCTGCCCCTCCCCCGTTCATGCTCTGTCTCTCTCTGTCCCAAAAATAAATAAACGTTGAAAAAAAAATTAAAAAAAAAAAAAAAAGAATCAGTCACCAGAGGTAGAGCCTGGAGGCCGTATTGTGAGCTCCCTGGGGGAGTCTGAGGCCGCCAGCCGCACACTGGTCTGAGGACGAGCGTTTTGGGGGACCTCCATCAGAAATGGGCCACGCCTGAGCCAGGGTGGGCCGCAGTTGCTTAGCTATTTAAAAAGGATCTCAGGGAGATGCGAGCTTTAAGTTATATTATGCCGTAACTGAAAAGTCCTGCATCTTGCCCTTTCATCCTCTCTTGAACTGGAGAGTATGTTGAGAGCAGGAGATCCGGGAGCCTCGTGGTTAAATCCGTGTGGGAATCACACTCCGTGGGCCTGCACTGGCTCCTCTGATTCCCTTTGATTGCCCAGTGGTAAGCAGGTGAACTCAAACAGCCCTCCGTGCAGCTTCTCTGTAATGGGATTTGTGGGTGAATCTTGGGGTTGATAACAGCATAGACCCTTGGCAATTGTGGGCCTCTTATTTAAAGCAGTCCGAGTGCTTCATAAGAGATGGGAACTTGAGTGGGGGGGGGGGCTAGATGGGTGATGGGCATTGAGGAGGGCACTTGCTGGGGTGAGCACGGGGTGTTGTAAGTGATGAATCACTGAATTCTACTCCTGAAACCAATATCGCACTGTGGGTTAGCTAACTAGAGTTTGGATAACATTTCGAAAAGAAGAAAAAAGGGAAAGGCTTGTGATGTGAATGTGTTGTCTCCTGTGTTCACCTGGAGTCTGTGGGCTCAGTCAAGGCAGAGGACCACGTGTTTGTGGACCATGTGGTTGAAGAAGGTCACTTGGTAGGATTCAGGTAGCAGTTGGGCTTTTCTGTGGGATCCAAGAGTCAGAGAGAGAGAATCCCAAGCAGGCACCGCTGTCAGCACGGGGCCCAACGCAGGGCTCGAACTCATGAACCACGAGATCATGACCTGAGCTGAAACCAAGAGTCAGACGCTTAACTGACTGAGCCAACCCAATATATGGTTATTGTTTTAAGCTATTATTTTTTTTTTTTTGGAGTGATTTGTTATGCAGGGAAGGAGTTAATACAAGTATGAGTAAAGCGGGTTGTTTCTCAAAGTGTGGAAACATTCGCAGCCAGCTTGTGTTTGCCAAGCTCTCTTCTCTCTCTGTCATGACACCAGCTACGTTCCACAGAAAGTTTGCCTCATCAGTTCGGGTCCTAGAGTAAAAGCAACGTAGAGCTCAACACAGCTGATCCAAGATGGATGTGATGCTTGCGCGAGAAATAAGTCTGTGGTTGTCAGCCTTGAGATTTGGGAGCTGTTAATTATCACGGCATAATCCAGCCTGTCCTGGCTGATACAGCTACAGATTGTCCATATCGCAACTTAAATCCAAAGCGTGTTCCACAGCTATAGAGTAATGGAGGATTGCCGTGGACAGAAAAGCAGCCGTCGATTAAGAATGCGTTCAAGTTCGGGGCGCCTGGGTGGCGCAGTCGGTTAAGCGTCCGACTTCAGCCAGGTCACGATCTCGCGGTCTGTGAGTTCGAGCCCAGCGTCGGGCTCTGGGCTGATGGCTCAGAGCCTGGAGCCTGTTTCCGATTCTGAGTCTCCCTCTCTCTCTGCCCCAACCCCGTTCATGCTCTGTCTCTCTCTGTCCCAAAAATAAATAAAAACGTTGAAAAAAAAATTAAAAAAAAAGAATGCGTTCAAGTTCAACAGTGAAAACGTCTTGATGCCAAAAGCATGCAACCAACTCCTAACTTAATACTGGGTTAATCTGTGTAACAACAGAAGCAGTAATGCTAATGTGAGTAACAAGAAATAGTTCTCCTTGCGTAAGCTTATATCAGGGCGAGTAACCACTGATAGTTACCAACCAGATAAAAATAACCTAAGTATAAACTATATGGCAAACCACTGGCCGACCCGCCACCGGCATGCGATCAAGATGAAAAGAAGTAAAAGGAACTCGGCAAACACCAGCCCCGCCTGTTTACTGTACACATCGCTTCTAGCATTTCTGGTGTTAGAGTCCTGCCCTCCTCTCCACGCCCTGTAGAAACGGGCCGTGTAAACACGCTGATTGAGAAGCACCAAGGAGCCTCCTCTTCAGCCAGCCCGCGTCTCTGCGCATGGCTGCCCACGGGATCCGAGAACAGGTGCTTCGTGCCCAGTGGTTCTGCCTTTAAACCGGGGACGTAGCTGGCTGCCAGAAGTCACCCTTCCTGGGCCAAGGAGGTAAAAAAATGAAGGTGCTTTCCGACCCCCCAGCGGACATTTCTCAATGAGTGCTAATAGCCACTCAGCACGGCTGGTAACTGTCTATGGGTGAGTTTGCAAAAATCCAGACTTTATTATTGACTTTACTTCGAACTATATAGGAAAGAAACCAGCAGGAGAAAGCAGGGAGAAGAGTTCAAAGTCATTTACAAAGTTGGTGAGTTTTCCCAGCTTAGAATTCATTGTTGACATCATCTCCTGAGAGAGCAGCCTAGAGCATCCCTGTGCGTGTGGGTTTCCTGCTTGAGATACCAAACGGGGGGCAAAGCCTTTAACACGGGAGTATTACTGCAGTGTCTGTCTCAAGCTAATTTGCGAGGCCTTGCCAGATCGAGGCTCCCAGTCTTCTGGAACCTTGAGAAAATGCCAGACAATGTTGCTCTGAGGGCCAGAGATAGAGCGGGAAGCCATTCACACGCTGATAAAATGAATCCAGTTTCTGGTGGTTTCTCCCAGTTCCTAGGTCTTCCCGAGCCAGGGATGTGATCTGTCAGGGGAGAGAAGCAGGCTGGCTCCCTGCTGTCCCTGCCACCCAGCCCTTGCCTCACAGCTCTGCATTGTCACTGCGGTCCTACACCTGGGGAGATCGCAACATGTTTGAGCTCGTCACCACGGGTCTCTTTCTTCCATCTTCTAAGCTAAATTCCAAAAGGGTAATTGCATTAGTTATCCCCAAACCCAGCCTTCCCGTGGGGCCAGCCCCGCCTCCCACCTGTCGCGTTCCCTTCCTCTCCCTCTTTCATGGAGCTGGAGCCCCGTTGCACAAGCCTCTGCCCCTGAATTTCCAACCTGTGCCCTCTGTGGAACCTCGTTCTTTCTAGACACTAGCCATCCTCGTGCGAGCTGAAGCCCGGAAGTTTCCAGAATATAACCCTTCTCGTCGCTCCCTCCGCCTTGTCGCCAGTTACAGGCACGGAAAGCTAGCTGCTGCCACTGCAGCTCCGTGGAGGGAGGGAGGGAGGAGGGGGAGGACGAGGAGGAGGCTTTAAGAAGAGGCGGGTGGGAGGCCCCCGCTGGGAACCGGGCCAGGCCCTGGGCTAAGATGGGTTGGAATGTGCGAAGGGGGATTCTTGGAAGCTGGGGTTGGGTGTGAAATTGTGCACAACGGCGGCGCTGAATTGCAGCCCTGCAGAGGAAACGCTAACAAGAAGGTTCGTCGGTTTTCCCTACAACCTTGGCATTTTCTCCAGAGTAGCTGTGATTCTCTGTTCGGTGGACGGGGCACCAGTAACTTGCTTAGGACTGTTCACTGTATCTCCTCACCTGCCTCCAGGCCTAAATACACAGGGAGGTGTTTGAAATAGACATGACTGCCCCCGGGGGGTGGGGGTGTGTGTGTCTAGCTCATTAAATAAACACATTTGAACCTCCACTCATTCGCCCACCGGTGGACCCCAAAGTTCACAACCCTGTTCAAGGAGGGGTATGTTTCTGCTGTGGGGCTTGGGGTCAGAAGTGAGAAATTTACTTGGTGTGTAACTTTGTTTTAAAAAAGTTTTAATGTTTTTATTTTTGAGACAGAGAGAGACAGAGCATGAGCAGAAAGAGAGGGAGACACAGAATCTGAAACAGGCTCCAGGCTCTGAGCTGTCAGCACAGAGCCTGACGTGGGGCTTGAACTCACGAACGGTGAGATCATGACCTGAGCTGAAGTCAGCCGCTTAACCGACTGAGCCATCCAGGCATGCCTGTAACTCTGTTTTTTTGTTTTTGTTTTTATTTTTTTTCAACGTTTATTTATTTTGGGGACAGAGAGAGACAGAGCATGAAGGGGGGGGGGGCAGAGAGAGAGGGAGACACAGAATCGGAAACAGGCTCCAGGCTCTGAGCCATCAGCCCAGAGCCCGACGCGGGGCTTGAACTCACGGACCGCGAGATCGTGACCTGAGCTGAAGTCGGACGCTTCACCGACTGACCACCCAGGCGCCCCCTGTAACTCTGTTTTTTAAATACAGATAGATACATTTTTTTTTTTTAATGAAGTTACAAGAAATGTACTCTCTGTCATTTGGCATCCATTCTGGGCTGATGGCTCTCAAAAATGTATTTTCATAAAAAAAAATTATTTTCACGACCCAGTTGCTCTTCCAACATTTGCTGAGAACTTCTTGTGCGCCAGGCATGATTCTAGGTGTGGGGGGGGGGGGAGGGGGGGAGTACAGGGAGCGGGACACAGCCCTGCCCTGGAGGAGCCTAGATGGGTGGAGAAACAGATTCCTTACCAGAAAAATTCTGTGTGTGCGAAAATAGGATGTGTGCTGTAACAGAGGAAGCACCAGATTGCTATGAAAGGACAGAGAGGGAGCACCCCAGTTGGGGCAGTCAAGGAAGGAAGGGTTCACCAGGGAGTTGACATTTATGCTGAGTAAGTAGGGTATTTTGACACCCGCTGGCCTGTCGCAGTGCAATTCTGGCGGTCACTTCTCGGAGTCAGCACAACCCCACCAGACTGCCCCCACTTCATACCCCAGCCACAAATTCAGGGGGTCCCCAGGCCACCTGCCCTTCTGGCTGATTGGCTATTAATTTAGGGGCCCTCTTGACCACATTAAGTCTGATAATTTGCTAGAACAACGGACAGAACTCGGGAAAGAGCTATATTACAAGTACAGCTTTTTTGCGGAAAAATACCTACAGATCAGGAACAGCCAAAGGAAGAGACACACAGGGAGAGGTCTGGGAAGATCCTGTGTCCTCTTCTCATGGAGTGAGGGTGCACTATGCTCCCAGCACATCAAAGTGTTCGTCAACCAGGAGCTTTGTTCATCAACAACTGAGCTTTGTTGTCCAGAGTATTATTACATAGGCATAATTGAGTATATCACTGGCCCCGTGACTAAACTCAATGGCCAGCCTTCCTTCCCTTCCTGGAGCCTCGGCCAGCTCAAAGACCCAACTAAAGACCCTCTAATCATAGCTTTCGGTCTTCCTGGTGACCAGCTCCCATTCTGAAGCTATCTGGTGAGTCATCTCTTTAACTTAATGATAGTGTAGTGACCCACAGGGCTCATGAGTAACAAAGGCACTTGTATCACTCGGGAAATCCCAAGGATGTTAGAAGCTCCATGCCAGGAACCTGGGGGCAAAAATCACACAAATTGTTCATGACATAACAAATTCTTTTTTTTTTTTTGTAGCATTTATTCATTTTTTGAGAGGCAGAGAGAGACAGATCATGAGTGGGCAAAGGACAGAGAGGGAGACACAGAATCCGAAACAGGCTCCAGGCACAGAGCCTGACGCAGGGCTCGAACCCACGAACTGTGAGATCATGACCTGAGCCGAAGTCGGACGCTTAACCGACTGAGCCACCCAGACCCCCCATCTATCTATCTGTCTTTCTATTTTTTTCTTTCTTTCTTTCTTTCTTTCTTTCTTTCTTTCTTTCTTTCGTTCGTTCTTTCTTTCTCTTTCTTTCTTTCTTTCTTTCTTTCTTTCACATTTGTTTATTTTTGAAAGAGAGACAGAGAGACAGAGCACGAGCAGGGGAGGGGCAGAGAGAGGGAGACACAGA
This sequence comes from Prionailurus bengalensis, assembly GCF_016509475.1. NCBI lineage: Eukaryota > Metazoa > Chordata > Mammalia > Carnivora > Felidae > Prionailurus > Prionailurus bengalensis. The sequence continues at coordinate 9,817,260 of NC_057360.1, read as the reverse complement.
ATCCAAAACAGGCTCCAAGCTCTGAGCTGTCTGCACAGCTGATGTGGGGCTTGAACCCACGAACCATGAGATCATGACCTGAGCCGAAGTCAGATGCTTAACCGACTGAGCCACCCCTACAAATTCTTTTTTTTTTTTTAATGTTTATTTATTTATTTATTTATTTTTATTTATTTATTTAAAAAAATTTTTTAACGTTTATTTCTTTCTGAGACAGAGACAGAATGTGAGCTGGGGAAGGGGCAGAGAGAGAGGGAGACACAGAATCCGAAGCAGGCTCCAGGCTCTGAGCTGTCAGCACAGAGCTCCATGCAGGGCTCGAACCCACAAACCGTGAGATCGTGACCTGAGCCGAAGTCGGATGCTTAACCGATTGAGCCACCCAGGTGCCCCACAAATTCTTTATACCAACTAAGGTAGGCTGGGCAGAAAATGTTATCGAGTGATGGAGAGTTGCTCCAAGTGTAGATTTGAGGGCCACCGGCCTACACTGACCAAAAACTAAGTTGAAGATTTCCCTTGGTCCCTGTACCAGGTAGCAGGTGAACTTCACGTGGATTAAAGATAGCACGAGTCGCCTCTGTTTGTTCTCTCCCTCTTCTTCAGTCTTGATCTCCCCCTCCTTCTGCTGCTGTTCCTTTCCATCAGCTCCCTCAACCTTCCCTGCCTGAATTGCTTAAAGTCATGGCACAAAGCCCCAAACTTCACTGGCATCAGCATTACATCAGAGAGCCCTCATTTCTAACTGCACTCTTCCCCAGGGCTGCGACTTAGATGTCAACCCCCGGAGCCCCATCGCTGCATCTCACACCAGCAGCCGGAGGTGAAATCGTGTGGCAGTCACCGTGGCTCGGATTCTACACTCTTGAAAGTGGCCACAACTCAGAAAGAAAAATCTGGAGCTTTTTACAGAAACCTTAGAAAGAAGGTAGAAAATGACATCCCCCCAGGATCTCTGTGATGTGAGCTCTGTCTCTCCTCGCACTCTCCTCTGTCACTGGATTCTCCCTGTCCTCTTCTGGGAGGTGGTAAGGAATCATCACTGTCCTTGCCTTGCAGATATAAGATTTGTCCCAAAGGATGGCTCTGACAGAAAGAAGGATTCCTGTGATAGCGCACACGCATCCGTGAATTCTCTCTCTCTCTCTGGGGGGTTGCAGTGCTGTTACGGAAAAATTATGAAAAGGGGGGTAAGGTTCGAACTATAAGCAAATAAAATAATTTCTCTCCAGGAGATAAAGATTTTACATCAAAATTCTCATTCTTGGGGCGCCTGGGTGGCGCAGTCGGTTAAGCGTCCGACTTCAGCCAGGTCACGATCTCGCGGTCCGGGAGTTCGAGCCCCGCGTCGGGCTCTGGGCTGATGGCTCAGAGCCTGGAGCCTGTTTCCGATTCTGTGTCTCCCTCTCCCTCTGCCCCTCCCCCGTTCATGCTCTGTCTCTCTCTGTCCCAAAAATAAATAAATGTTGAAAAAAAAATTTTTTTTAATTAAAAAAAAAAAAATTCTCATTCTTCCCAGAGGCATTGTGAGATTGGGTAGGGGAGGAGGAAGGTTTTGTTCTGTTTTCTTTTTTTTTTTTTTATGTTTATTTATTATTGAGAGACAAAGAGACACAGAGCGTGAGCAGGGGAGGGGCAGAGAGAGGGGGAGACACAGAATCCGAAGCAGGCTCCAGGCTCTGAGCTGTCAGCACGGAGCCCGACGCGGGGCTCGAAGTCACCCACCATGAGATCAAGACCTGAGCTGAAGTCGGTCGCCTAACCAACTGAGCCACCCAGGCGCCCCAGAAGAGACTCTGGGGACAGTCTCTTCAATAAACGATGCCGGGAAAACTGGACAGCCACATGCAAAAGAAAGAAACAGGACCACTTCTTACACCATACGCAAAATTAACTCAAAATGGATTAAAGACCTGAATGCAAGACTCAAAGCCATAAAACTCCTAGAGGAAAACAGGCAGTGAGCTCCTTAACATCAGCCGATTTTCATTTTTCGAATCCGACGCCCAAAATAAAGGCAACAACAGCAAAGCTAAACAAGTGGGACTACGTCAGACTTCAAAGCTTCTGCACAGAGAAGGAAACCATCAACAAGATGACAAGGCACACTACCGAGAAGGTATTTACAAATCAAATATCCATTCGGGGCTTACTACCCCCAAAACGTAGAGAACCCATACGATTCAACAGCATAAAAGCAAACAATCTGATTAAAAAGATGGGCAGAAGGTCTGAACGGACGTTTTTCCAAAGAAGACATACATATAGCCCACAGGTACGTGAAAAGGTGCTCAGCATCACTAATTCGCGGAGAAGTGCAAGTCAAAACCACAGTGAGAGATCACCTCACGTCCGTGAGGAAATGGCAAGCGTCAAAGAGACAAGAAACAGCAAGTGTTGGCGAGGGTGTGCAGAAAAGGGAACCGTTGTGCGGCGTCGCTGGGGATGCAAACTGGTGCAGCCGCGGTGGAAGACCGCGCAGAGGTTCCTCAAAAAGTTAAAAATAGACCTACCGTATGATCTAGCATTTCCCCTTCCGGGTATTCCTCTGAAGAAAACAAGAACACTAACTTGAGAAGATCTGTGCACCCCCATGTTTATTGCGACGTTATTTACAACAGCCAGATGATGGAAACAACCAAAGAAACAAACCAAATGATGCGTGAATCGATAAAGAAGTTGTGATAAAGAGGATAAAGATAAATAGATAAAGAAGTATGTAAATATACATACATATAGGTATCTCTATATATGTATATACTTGTATGCGGAATCTAAAACCAAATTAAAAAACCTGAACTCACAGATAGATTGGTGGTTGCCAGAGGTTGGGGGGGGGGTAGGGTGAATTGGGGGAAGGGGTCAGAAGGTACAAATTTCCAGTTATAAAATAAGTAGGTAATAGTCTAAGGTACAGCACGGTGTTAATGCTATCTTGCGTATTTGAAAGTTGTCAGCCCGATAGATCTTAGAAGTTTTCATCACCATAAAAAAATTTTTCTATAACTGTGTATGGTGATGGATATTAACTAGACGTATTGTGGGGATCATTCCGTGATGTTCACAAATAATCATTATGTTGTACACCTGAAATTAATATAACGTTAGCTGCCAATTATACCTCAATTTAAGAAAAGAAGAGAAAAAAGAGGGGCGCCTGGGTGGCTCAGTCGGTTGAGTGTCCGACTTCAGCTCAGGTCATGATCTCACGTTCATGGGTTCGAGCCCCTCCGCATCGGGCTCTGTGCTGACAGCTCAGAGCCTGGAGCCTGCTTTGGATTCTGTGTCTCCCTCTCTCTCTCTCTGCCCCTCCTCTGCTTGCACTCTGTCTCTGTGTCTCTCAAAAATGAAATATAACATTACAAAAAAGTTTTAAAAAGAGAAAAAAGAAAGAAAATGTCAGATAATATACTTTAACAATTTCCAAGATGTTACACAGATACCTTAGGCAGAGCTGAGTTAATCACTGACACATTAAAAAGAAAACACAGAGAGTTTCAGATGTTTATATTAGTAAAGTGAAATAATCCTATATATCCTACCTCCTAGGATATTGCTTTTATTTCTGTAGTAGTTAGTTTTGCAAATGCTTGGGTTCCATGTATTTTTAAAGTTGAAATAAAAATTTATAGTAATAAAAAATAAAAAGGAAATCTCCTGTGCTGGTGAAGCTTACATGCCTTGGAGGGAAGAAAAACAAACTAAAAACCATGATATGGCAGGTGGTGATAATGGCTATGGGGAAAAATAGACCGGTTAAGGGATTAGAGAATGATGAAAAGGTGTGAATTTTATAGAGGGAGATCAAAACAGCCTCACTGTGAGGTGACATTTGAAGTGAGTTGAGACAGTAACAACATTGAGGAGAGCGAGTTCTTAGTGGAGGTGACCAATGCAAAGGCCCTGAGGTAGGACCTAACACAATCCTAGAAAGTCAGTACTATCTTTTTTTCTTTAAGTTTTTTTTAGTTACATACAGTGCAATACTGGTTTCAGGAATAGAGTTCAGTGATTCATCACTTACATACGACACCCAGTGCTCATCACAAGTGCCCTCCTTAGTACCCATCACCCATCTAGCCCATCTCCCACCCACCTCCCTTTATCAACCCTCAGTTTGTTCTCTATTGTTAAGAGTCTGTTGTGGTTTGTCTCCCTCTCTTCTCTTTCCCCTCTTCCCATATGTTAATCTGTTTGTTTCTTTTTTTTTTTTTTAATTTTTTTTTCAACGTTTTTATTTATTTTTGGGACAGAGAGAGACAGAGCATGAACGGGGGAGGGGCAGAGAGAGAGGGAGACACAGAATCGGAAACAGGCTCCAGGCTCCGAGCCATCAGCCCAGAGCCTGACGTGGGGCTCGAACTCACGGACCGCGAGATCGTGACCTGGCTGAAGTCGGACGCCCAACCGACTGCGCCACCCAGGCGCCCCAATCTGTTTGTTTCTTAAATTCCACATATGAGTGAAATCATATGGTATTTGTCTTTCCCTAATTGACTTATTTCACTTAGCATAACACATTCTAGCTCCATCCACATCATTGCAAATGGCAAGATTTCATTCTTTGTGATGCTCGAGTAATATTCCAGTGTGTGTGTGTGTGTGTGTGTGTGTGTGTGTGTGTATACACCACGTCTTCTTTATCCATTCATCAGTCGATGGACATTTGGGCTCTCTCCATAGTTTGGCTATTGTTGATAATGCTGCTATAAACATCGGGGTGCAGGTGCCCTTTCAAATCTGTGTTTTTGTATCCTTTGGGTAAATACCTAATAGTGCAATTGCTGGATCATAGGGTCATTCTATTTTTAGTTTCTTGAAAAATCTCCATCCTGTTCTCCAGAGTGGCTGCACCAGTTTGTATTCCCACCAACAGTGCAAAAGTGTTCCCTTTTCTCTGAGTCCTCACCAACACCTGTTGTTTCTTGTGTTGTTAATTGTACCATTCTGATAGGTGTCAAGTCATATTTCATCGTGGTTTTGCTTTTTACTTCCCTGATGATGAGTGATGTTGAGCATTTTTTCATGTGTTTGTTAGCCATCTGGATGTCTTCTTTGGAGAAGTGTCTGTTCATGTCTTTTGCCCATTTCTTCACTGGGCTATTTGTTTTTTGGGTGTTGAGTTTGATAAGTTCTTTATAGATTTTGGACACTGACCCTTTATCTGATATGTCATTTGCAAATATCTTCTCCCATTCCACCGGTTGCCTTTTCGTTTTGCTGATTGTTTGCTTTGCTGTGCAGAAGCTTTTTATTTTGATGAGGTCCCAGTAGTTCATTTTTGCTTTTGTTTCCCTTGCTTTTAGCCACGTGTCTAGTAAGAACTTGCTCTGGCTAAAGTCAAAGCAGTTTCTGCCCATGTTCTCCTGTAGGATTTTGATGGTTTCCTGTCTCACATAAAGGTCCTTCATCCATTTTGAATTTATTTTTGTGTATGGTGTAAGCGGTCCAAGTTCATTCTCTCGCATGTCGCTGTCCAATTTTCCCAACACCATTTGCTGAAGAGACTGTCTTTTTTCCATTGGATACTCTTTCCTGCTTTGTGGAATATTAGTTGGCCATACATGTGTGGTTCCATTTCTGGGTTCTCTGTTCTATTGATGTATACGTGTCTGTGTTTGTGCCCTGACCGTACTGTCTTGATGACTACAGCTTTGTAGTACAGCTTGAAGTCTAGAATCGAGATGCCTCCAGTTTTGTCTTCCTTTTTCAGGGTTGCTTTGGCTGTTCAGGGTCTTTTGTGGTTCCATGCAAAATTTAGGATGGTTTGTTCTAGCTCCGCGAAGAATGCTGGTGACAGTACTATTGTTATCTTCCCACCTGCCCCCCGCCCATCTTTTTTTCTCCCACCTCTCCCACAACTTTTCCTCCTTCCTTTCCTTCCCTGATTTTCTCCTTCTTCACTTACCCTGGAGTAAGCCCGGTCTCGTCCAGAAAAGCTAAACTTTTTACAAAGTAGGGGAAAAGAACAGAAGGAGAAAAACCTGTCTCGGTGAGTGACACTCAGTCCGCACATAGCCGCCATGTGACCATAACTCGCTGAGAAAGCCCTGCCCTGGCTCAGGGCCACCTGCAGAGCAAACTTCAGCTCTTCAAACGTGGGGCTACACTCTGCCAACGGTCAATGTCTACTGCCAGCTCTGAAGAACATGGGAAGCAGGACAGGGTATGGGGAGGAAGAGACCGCAGAAAATACGTTTCTCTGTCAGCAGCCAAACTGAAAACTCACGACGATCTGCCGCGACAGACTTCCTGGTTCGTGAATTAAAGTCAGAACGCTTAACCGCTCAGCCACTTCCATGAGAGAGGAAAACCGAAGTTGTTTAGTTTGTATACAGTTTGAGAAAATGCATTACATGTTATAAAACAGAGAAAAACAGCTTTTAACAATGGCGTAATTTCTCCATCCCGTTCTCCTTAAACTTATGCTGGAAGATACGCCGTGATCAGAGTCTCTCTAAGAGCAAGCCCCATTCAGGGGCGCCTGGGTGGCTCAGCCAGTTAAGCGTCTGGCTTCGGCTCAGGTCGCGATCGCACGGTTTGTGAGTTCGAGCCCCGCATCGGGCTCTGGGCTGACAGCTGGGAGCCCGGAGCCTGCTTCAGATTCTGCGTCTCCCTCTCTCTCTATCCCTCCCTGACTAGTGCTCTGTCTCTCAAAATAATAATAATAATAATAGTAAATGTAAAAAAAATAAGAAAAAAAAGAAAAAGTCCCATTCTTATGTGCAAAGATCAACATAGCCACGAATACGTTCGGAGCGTCTTTGAAGACTTTGGCGGGGGGAACCCCTGGTGGAGGTGGTTCCTGCCTCAGATGGGGACAGAAGACGAACGGACGACCGCCCTGTGTCGTTTATTTCCTCTTCTCCTTTCTCCTGTTCCTGGCCCCTCCTGATCTCATCTTCAAGCCACCAAACCCACCCAGTCTCGTGTCACTCCCGCTGAGCATCCCACACGCACCCCCGTCTGTACTGGCCGCACTTTGTGTCTCTGCTGACGCCCTCCTCACACTGTGGCACGACAGCCCCTTTCCACGTGGCCTCCCCTACCTGCCTGCAGGCCCCTGTCTGTCAGCCTTCGGGTGTCTGTCATTTCTGGGGGGCCCCGTCCACTGTGCGGGCCCGGAGATGGTACGTGAACGGCTGAGGGGTTGAGCAGGCCTCACTTCTGAGGGGGAATTTGTAGCCCTGTTGGTCTTACCTCTGAAGTTCTCGTGTCACTGCAATAGCTTTTCCCGAGGCATTTCTTGCCCTTGAACTTACTAGTGTCCACCACCCCTGCCTCCCTCACGATCCTCCCCTCATCTTTGTGTTTTGTCTGATTTACGCGAAGGAGCCTGCGTTCTGCCTTGGTACGGCGCTTGATGCGTGTCAAATGGCAGAGCCCAAGTCTGAGTTTACACAGTCAGTGGCAAGGGCTTAACCCCCAGTAGGTGTGGAACCCTCTGCCGGAGTTGGAACGGTGCCCTCGAGGTCCCAGAGGGAAAAAAGGAAGGAAGAATGGGGACTCTTTACAAAGGAAACAGCTGGAAAATGAGTCCCATTTCTTCATTCGCTCGTTCGTGTACTAGTTGAAGAGAAAACGTATTCGCTGAGCCCCCGTTGTCCTGGATATAAGGCACGTAGGAGTGGACGTGGCTTAGGTGGCTGTAGGCCTCAGTGTTTGTGGGCTAGCGCCCCTCAGGAGGCTGGGGACTATGCCTGGCCCAGGTCCCATGGCTGGAATACCTAGCAGCTTTCCCCGGTTACCATGGAGACCCCAGGGAGGAGAGGAGGGAGGTCCTCTCTGGTATCATCCAGCAGCTTCTAATGTTCTTTCCTCTTGGTCTAAGCTGTGGCCCTTCGCCCAGCTGCCAATGCCACCCACACTGGGCCCCTGGCGGAGGAAAGAGGAGCTCTTGACCTCTGGGGGCTTCGGGCTGCAGGTGACCCGCGGCCACAGAGGAGGAGGGAGCGGGCTGTGCCTCGCGGCTGGCCGGGCAGAACTGCCATGAAGAAAATTATGAGGTGAATTAAACTTTAATTTGATTTTTATTTGGCTTCAGCAACCAATAAAGGGACAGCAATTTTCCAAGTCCTGTCAGCGGTTGGAGGAATGCTTTGAGAACATCTGTTTTATTAACAGCGGCAACAATAAAAGCCTTTCCCATGTTTGTAGAGGAGCTCCCTTCTCAGAGCTTCGCAAGGTACGTGGCGATGTGTGGTCGCGGGAAACGAGTGGGAACGCGTTTCTGGTTGGCAGAGAATTCCACCTTTCTGAAACAATAGAAAAATACAGAAATTTCCTATTGGCCCCCAAGCCTTTTCTCGCTTTCCTCCCCTATAAATTGCGGAAGTGCCCGAATTGTTTAAAAAATAGACATCATTTGGGGCGCCTGGGTGGCGCAGTCGGTTAAGCGTCCGACTTCAGCCAGGTCACGATCTCGCGGTCCGTGAGTTCGAGCCCCGCGTCGGGCTCTGGGCTGATGGCTCGGAGCCTGGAGCCTGTTTCCGATTCTGTGTCTCCCTCTCTCTCTGCCCCTCCCCCGTTCATGCTCTGTCTCTCTCTGTCCCAAAAATAAATAAACATTGAAAAAAAATTTTTTTTAAAAATAGACATCATTTATTCTAACTACTCGACAGAAACTATATAGAACAGCAATTTCCAAGTTGACTGTAGGCACTGGAAGTGATGTGCTTTTGCTTCAGAGGTCAAATGGGGTCCACGAAATACTGGATATCCCTGCAGTGAAATACTGTTTGGCCGGGAAAAGGAGTAACATACATGCTTTCTCGTGGATGCCACTCGAAAACACTATGCTAATTGAAAGATGCCAGTCACAAATGACATCACGTTAACTGTCCAAGTTAGGAAACAAGAAGGGTTTAGTTTAACGATGGGATCAATTCTTCCAAACACTGAGTTGGATGAGCAAGGTCATAGAACGCATATGCATGCTGTGGGGGTACACATCTTGGGTCTGGGTTGGAATGATGGTCAGGGATGAGGGGAGGGGTCTTAAATGCATTAAAGATGATAATATATCAGAACTGTGGGGTTTGATTACCTTCGAAGGTTATTAAAATATTGCCAAAAAGATTCTTAGGAAAGAAACTGGGGTGACAAACCATGTAAAGAACAAAATAACGGGACGCCTGGGTGGCTCAGTCGGTTAAGCGTCAGACTTCAGCTCAGGTCACGATCTCACCGTTCGTGAGTTCGAGCCCCACGTCGGGCTCTGGGCTGACGGCTCAGAGCCCGGAGCCTGCTTCGGATTCTGTGTCTCCCTCTCTCTCGGCCCCTCCTCTGCTCGCACTGTGTCTCTCTCTCTTTCTCATAATTAAATATTAAAAAATTTTAAAAAAGAACAAAATAAAGCAAAACGTAACCAAGAATCATGTGTTTCTCAGGTTATAAGTCAACTTTTTACAAAAATTGAAATTATTTTCTCTATTGAAGAGTATTATATGAATTAAAAGTATGAATAAATGAATATTCCGTTGTTTATTTTTATTTATTTATTTTTAATTTTTTAATGTTTATTTATGTTTGGGAGAGAAAGAGAGAGACAGACCACGAGGGAGGGAGGGGCGGGGAGAGAGGGAGACACAGAATCCGAAGCAGGCTCCAGGCTCTGTGCTGTCAGCACTCCTGGGTTATTTTTAAAGTTATTCTCACGGTGCAACCCATATTATAACACACACTTTTCGGTTCAGGTTATAAGAAGGATTTATCCACGTTATTGCAAATTCTTACTAAATATCCCATTAATCGGGCAACTTTCTGATTATGCGTATTGTGAGAAGGGAACAGATTCAAAATGACCGGTAATAAAAAAAAAAAAAATCGTCTCCACAAAGAGCTAGACGAACTTTGATTAGTCTGACTACTTACAGAATTAATTCTCATTTATAAAATAAGTCTCTGCCTTCAAAATCATGCAGTGTTCTAACCAGGGAAACGGCAAATACAATCAAGAGGCACAACAGCACAAAGGTATCAATATTAGCTTTGCTTCACCGGCCTCTCGGGCAATGATCTTTTAAAAAACTGTTCTTAGGATAGCCGGCAGATACGGAATGGGACAAAGGAGTCAATTGGATGGTCGAATGAGGTTGTTTTAAAGTCGCAGCTGAAACAATAGTCTGGAAAGGCAAGGTACCAGAGAGGGGAAAGGGTTTTTAAATTCCAAGAGCTGGCTTTGAACACCAAAAGCCAAACCGGAAGGAGGCTGGGCAGAAGGTTCATCCACAAGCCACAGCATAGGTAGGAATGCGGGACCCCATAGGCTGCCTCCTGAGAACTGTTTATGACTGAGAGAAAGAGCTCAGAAGAGAACGTAAATCACCTTTATCGCCGTGAACACGGTTGGGTTCAGTGGGCACTCTTTTTTTTTTCCTTTTGGTAGCCAGACTTCTTTGATGCGGGAAACAGTGTGGTGATTCATGTGCTAGCATAGCATCGTTCTCTTGTCGTTAACCAGCGCTTTGAGCAGCTTGAGTGCGAAGAGAGAGCTTGCGATCCCACAGCGCGGAGGGAAGAGAGAGACCTGGGCAAGGAGAATCGGAGGAGAGGCGATGGTGCCGCTTCCCCATGAGAACGTTCGGAGTCCTGATCACCACCCCTGCTCCTCTCTCCTTAGGCTTAATCCCGGCGACTGAGCGTGGAACAAGATGGACGGGCCCCTCTGATAAGGTTCAGGGAGGTGGGGCCGGAGCGGGGCAGGCATTTGTGCCTTGCTCCCCAAGGGGTAGCTTAGGGAGGTGGTGAGGCTCTAGAGATAGTTCCCACCACCCCCCGCAGCGTGGCATGGTGCCAGAGCGGTGGTCACGGCCCATGACTAAAGTACTTGAGGACGGCCTCCCAGCCTCTTAAAGTCCTCGAGATCCACAGCTCTGGCACGAGGGGAGGAGAGCTGTTGGGAGAGGGCAAACGGATGCCAGAGGCCTTGGGTTGGGATGAGGAGGGGCCAGAGCGGTGCATCTGGTGTTGGGAGGTCTTGGCTGGTGCTGGACATCCGCTACAAAGGGTGGGAGGACAGTCGCATGGCCCCGTGGGCCCGCAGATGAGAAGGCAAAGGTATCCCCCTGGGCGCCTCTTCCACGGGGGCACTTACCTACTCTTCCTACTCCCTCCACCCCCCGCCAACTGAGATTGCAAACTGGCAAGCAAACCGACCACAGACTTAGATATACTGTCCCCCTTCCCCACTGGACCAGGAGGGGAGCAGAACCTTGAGCTTACCCAGCATTCCTCCCTCAAAAAATGGCTGACCATCCCGTCGAAAGTGAGCAGAGTGGGGAAAGACCCGATCTCTACATTGGTAGAAGTGAGGCCTTGACCGTCAAGCTCAGTCAAGAGGAAATAAAGGTCCGTGCTCGTACTCTCCAGGTCGTTTCAGCCAGGGTAGGCCGGACTGTGCTGCAATATCGACCCCTAAATGTCCACAACACATCTACCGTGGGTCCGCTGGTAGATGGGTACTTGGTTCCTGCTGTTCTCACTTCAGGAGCCGCCGGAGCTGGTCGGGGGGCCGTGCACAGAAGGGGAGAAGGCTCTGGGAGGCCCCATTTCCATTGTTTCCACTCTCAACTCCTGGGCCTGAATGGGTCACAGGGCCTCACTCAACCCTGGGGCGGGGAGGGGGGGGAGTGTGGGGGGGGGGGGCAGGGGGGGCGTCAAGAAGTCTGCGCCCAAAACGTGGAGATCTGAAATATTTGGTGAGCACCACTGATAACTACCCCTGTGGGTGTAAAATTCTCACCCACTATTTGGTTTAGGGCATAAATACAAAAACTAAACTAAACTAACATAACATAACATAAAAAAAAAACAAAAAACAAGATAAACATAGCATAGCTGTTTAGAGCATGGAACCTAGGGTTGACTTCTGGGTCTCCCACTTGCAAATAGTGATAGGATCGTGTCTAGGTTTCTTAACCTCTTTGACCTTCGGGTTTCCCTCAGGTCGGTGCAAAGGTTACTTAAAGCAACTTCCTGGAACAGAGAAGCGACTCAAGAAATGGCTGTTACTTTCATCTGTTTTGTTAACATTTTGCTTCTTTCTTGCCTTTGTAGTTTACAATCCTAATTAAGTAAGAACTCTAGTTAGTTGGATTCCAGCCAATTGAAGTGGTCTTTTTAGGTTTGTTTTCTCCTAAAAATACCGTCAGACTCTCCCGTGTATTTACAGTGCTAGCCTTTGGGGTCACTCTGCATGATAAATATCTTGACCCCCCCCCACCTCCCATCCTGGAATGGCTGTATGCTGTTGGGTGGCACCAGTGGTCAGTGACTAAGGAGTGGTCTGCCTTATGTGCTTTATGGTTGGCAGTAATTGGGAATAATGACCCACCCCCACCCGGCCTGACAGATGTGACATTAAGTAGAAGATAAACAATGTGGGGGGCACACTCCCGTCTCCACTGTGTTCACCTTACACCAGTATTGACGTGATTTGCAGTTAACCCTGAGAGGATTTCCATGAACAGGGGGTCCTGTCGCTTCTTTAGAATGAAGCCAGGGGCACCTGGCGGGCTCAGTCGGTTAAGCGTCGGGCTCTTGATTTCAGCTCAGGTTGTGATCTCATGGTTTGCGTATTCGAGCCTCGAGTCAGGGTCTGTACTGAAAGTGTGGAGCCTGCTTGGGATTCTCTCTCTGCCCCACCCCCACTCGCTCTCTCTCAAAATAAAAATAAATAAACTTAAAAAAATAAAAGAAAATTATTTAGAATGAACCCAGAGAGGCCACCTGCTATAGTCTGGGGTATGAAAAGGTCGCCAGCAGAAATGTGGAAACAGCAGCACTGTTTTTACTTATTTATTTATTTATTTATTTTATTTATTTTGGGGACAGAGAGAGACAGAGCATGAACGAGGGAGGCGCAGAGAGAGAGGGAGACACAGAATCGGAAACAGGCTCCAGGCTCTGAGCCATCAGCCCAGAGAGAGGGAGACACAGAATCGGAAACAGGCTCCAGGCTCTGAGCCATCAGCCCAGAGCCTGATGCGGGGCTCGAACCCAGGGACCGCGAGACCGTGACCTGGCTGAAGTCGGACGCTTAACCGACTGCGCCACCCAGGCGCCCCTGGAATGACGTTCTTTGTAGAGAGCCTTGCTAGCATTTAAGGATATCCCCTGCTAACCCCGATTGTGTTGTAAACTAAGCTCGACCAGCGTGAGGGCACTCCCTTCCCTTAGTAGTGTCACCAGGTTACAGCATTCCCCCAACCACCCCAAGAATAAAACAAAAGACAGGTCTAGAAAGAATTTTTTTTTCTATAGACCAATCCCCAGTACACATTCTGCAGAGGGAATACAAAATGTCCTTCAAGGAAGGACAGCCTCAGAAATTGCATTCTCTTTCAAAATTAATTTTAAAGCCCCGTGGCAGGGGTGGGGAGAAAATCCTTTAGCATACCTTACAAAACGCAGGATAAGGTCAATCACAAATAGCAGAGTCCCTCTCCTAACTTGGTTTGAAAGAAGAGTGAGGCTGAGACTAAAAGATTCCACAAGAAAGGGAACGCTGAAATTAATTAGAGGTACCTGCAGAATGAGAATTTAGACCTCCCTGAGGACACAGATGTCCTCCATGAATCCTGTCTGGAAATGATGTTGGGAAGGTGGGATTCCGGGCTGATCAGAGGCTCTCTGCTTCTCAGAGCAACAGAGCAGAACCAGGGAAAATGTTTCCGTTTGCAAGGTGGAGCCTGCGGCGAGCAACTATCAATCAGGAAGCCAGTAGCGGGGTTGACCAGCGGCCTTGGAAATCACCGGGGTCAAGAGCAAAACGTGTGCTCGTGGGTGAGCACGTGGGGGGGGGGGGGTGGGGGCGCACGGGACCATGCATAGATACGTGACGAGGGAGAGAGGGGTTGAAAAGTCCTTGATCCCAGAAATGGAACCCTACCCACCCTGGTGGACATAAATCTAAATGTGCGTTAATAAAAAGGGCAGGACCAAACCCTACCGAGGTCCCATTCTGAAGGTGCAAACACGGAGATCTTTCCCTGGCCTGACCCCTCGGGGTCGTGGAATCTTGGATGCAACTGTTAGTTGGGTCCAGTCACATCTGGTGTCTCCCGACACCACCTAAAGGGTTTGTGACTTTAAGGAGACAGCAGAAGGACTCATTGACGATGACTGTACCCACACTGCTGTGGGACTGCTGGTGGCAGTGGTCATACCTGACCGTGAGCATCAAGCTACACAAATGAACGTATCCTTTTGTTACAGTGATAGTTTGAAATGCTCGCTCTCTCTCTCTCTCTCTTTTTCATGATTATAAAAGTGGCCTATGTTCTTCCGTGTGGTTTTGGGGCTAGTCCTCGCTTCCACCTCTCTCCAGATTGGTAGGACAAAATATATACGAAAAGCATTTTATTCCCTCTGCCTGCAGCTATTTTGGTTCCCCTTTGTAAGCCTAGAGCCTTCCGCAACTGTTTGTATAGAATATAGACATGTAAAATAAAGCTTCGGAGCCAACTGGATGAATCCAGAGCAGACCTGGGTCCAGCCATTACGCACAGACACTGAAAAATTAATCTCACCAAGGTCCCAGGGGTGATCAGACGCGGTGGCTTTGACCCACACTTTACAAAGCTCATAAAATACAGATGGCGGAAAAAAGATGCCCTGTGATTAATGCACATTTCGATTTATGTCCACCAAGGTGAGTAAGGTGCTCCTGACCCTTGACCTACAAATTCTCTCCCTGAGGGAAAACCACCGGAGAAGCTCGTTTATAACCAGAAGCATTCCAGAAGGATTGGCCGAGACTCACCTGTCCTGCCTGAGGCGGTGGCCGTCTCCACAGTGGGGATGATGTGCAGGCCAGGCTGAGAATGAGACGTCAGCATGACTGAGCGGTGCTGAGAGGGGTTCTCCCCGTGCTCCCTTTTGTCACTCTTATTTCCAACCCCCTTCTGCTTATCACATCTTTTTTTTTTAAGTTTATTTATGTATTTATTTTTTAATGTTTATTTATTTTTGAGAGAGAGAGAGAGAGAGCACGAGTGGGGCAGGGGCAGAGAGAGAGGGAGACACAGAATCCGAAGCAGGCTCCAGGCTCGGAGCTGTCAGCACAGAGCCTGACGTGGGGCTCGAACTCATGGACCGTGAGATCATGACCTGAGTCAAAGTTGGACGCTCAACCAACTGAGCCACCCAGGCGCCCCTTACGTTTATTTTTGAGAGAGAGAGAGAGAGAGGGAGCAGGGGTAGGGGCAGAGAGAGGGAGAAAATCCAAAGCAGGCTCCACAGTCACCAGAGAAGGCTACATGGGGCTCGAACCCATGAACCCACCAACCGTGAGATATGACCTGAGCCTAAACTAAAACCGGACGCTTAACAGACTGAACCACCCAGGCGCCCCTATTGCATCACTTCTTAAGGGAAGCCAAGCAACTTTCCAAAAGCCACTAGACCAGTTTGCTAAAAGCCATGTGCTGGATGACCAATCACTGCAATTTGCTGAGTGACCAACTTACCACATTATTGATTCGCCAAAACCTTGATTCTGTTAACTGCTTACGGAGCTCGCCACAGATTGTATGACGTTGTTTGGATTTGAGGCATCATTTGCGGTGTCTGTGTGGACAGACATTCGTCCAACTCTTCTAGCAATTTGTCAGGCCGGCCCGGTTGAGTTTGGTTTTATGTTTTTTTCCTTTTCAGATCTTTAGTGCACAGCATTTTATATGTTAACGGGTGAGCCCACTCTTCAGCACAGTCTATTGCCTTTCTCTAGTTGTGAGGCCCTTATGCCTCAACTAGGTAACTTAGATTTTATAGGCCACGTGCCTACATTTATACAGACGACTCATTTTCTGAAAAGAACTTTGCTCGTTTCCGCATCGGTTGCGGATAAGCAAAATTAACGAGGAGACAAAAATCTTTTTCCAAAGACTGATAAAGTCGGCAAAAATAGGAAAGGACACATTGTTATAAAACTGGGTTCAAAGGGCAAACCTTTAACCATATTCTCTCGCGTATACGATATCAAAAGTGAAGGGAGTCTGGGGGCGCCTGGGTGGCTCAGTCAGTTAAGCGTCCGACTTCGGCTCAGGTCACGATCTCGCGGTCCATGAGTTCGAGCCCCACGTCGGGCTCTGGGCTGACAGCTCAGAGCCTGGAGCCTGCTTCGGATTCTGTGTCTCCTTCTCTCTCTGCCCCTCCCCCGTTCATGCTCTGTCTCTCTCTGTCTCAAAAATAAATTGGGGTGCCTGGGGGGCACAGTCGGTTAAGTGTCTGACTTCAGCCAGGTCACGATCTCGCGGTCCGGGAGTTCGAGCCCCGCATCAGGCTCTGGGCTGATGGCTCAGAGCCTGGAGCCTGTTTCCGATTCTGTGTCTCCCTCTCTCTCTGCCCCTCCCCCGTTCATGCTCTGTCTCTCTCTGTCCCAAAAAAATAAATAAAAACGTTGAAAAAGAAAAAAAAAATTAAAAAAAAATAAATAAATGTTAAAAAAATTTAAAAAAAAAAAAGTGAAGGGAGTCTGAAATTTGAAACATGCACAAAATATTTGAGCTTATTCACAAGGCCGTGATTAACAATAATAGGAAAAGCAATGGGCTAAATGTAGTTGCAGAGAGAAACCTACCTTACTATTGATCAAATCCTTGACATTGGAGATGTGCGCACTGCATGAAATTTGAAGTATACCAGATCGTCTCATCGCTTAAGGACGTAGACCCAGAGTGCCAACTACACTACCAACTGGCCAGCCTCAGTGACACAACTCTAGCAAACAGTGATCTATCGCAGAGGTCTAAGTTTTAAGGTCCCAGATTTGGCAGTTTGGGGTAAGTTAATCGTTCAGCAAATTAATTTTCAATGCATTGGATTTCGATGAATTGGCCATTGAGTGACTTACCTGTCGGTGAATTGACGTCTGATCCATTGATCTTCCCCAAATTTACCTACAGTTCTTGGGATTCATTCCCACCATCATTAGGTTAGTGTTAAATCTCTAGTGTTAGGCATCTCTAGCTCTTTAAGATGATTTAACAAATCCCCAACTGAATCCTCCTACGTTGAGTGTATAGTTTAGCCTGAGGGCAAGCATATTTTTAATTTCTCGGGAAACATGTCACTAACACTTGCCTATACTGTTCGTCAGTATTTTGGTCTCAGCTTCCATTATGCTGCCGAATTATTCACGCCGTACGCAGAGTTAGGGCATGCGATTTTCTTGTAAATGGTTTCCCGGGGTCTCCCCAGACATTGGTTCTCAAGGAAGGTCACGCCCCTGGGAGTATTTGGGAAATTTATGCGGGCATTTTTGTTTGGCACAATGACTGGAGGCACCACTGACGTTTCAGGGAGGGGACCAAAGATGCTGCACTTCGGAAGGCGCACCAGGTAAATCCTCCATAACGGCAGCTGTTCTGGGTCTCACATGACTCTGGGAAGTCACGCTACACATTTGTGTCGTTGAAAATCCCTGCAGATGATTATCTGAACCTAGAATAGAACTGTGAATCGAGGGAAGACGATGTTGCGTTTTGTTTAGAACTTCACCGAGAGTTGTCCACGATGTACGAAATGCGTGTTTCTGACGATAATACCTCTCGCGATACTGAATCACCAGTTTAACCGCCACGATACCAGTTTGCCTGTGTAGCTGTTGCGCTCACAAGGGATTTATGCAAAGGTGCAAGCTGCCAGCATCTGGCTCTTTGCTGTCGTCTGGTGTAGTTGTGTGCCAACGTCACATATTTAAGTGTGCTTTATTTTATTGCCGACTACTTTCCCTTAATTTTTTTCTTTCTGTTATAGGCAGGACGTTGTATTGATTTTTTAAAAACCATATGTGTAGGTAGGTTAAAGTGTCTAAGAATTTCATCGGCAGAGAGTAAAAGGGATATTAAGAAAGATCTCCTCTAAAAGGGGAGCGCTGCGTCCGAGAGGGCTGGCCTCTGAGGAAACAGGGCCCTGGTGTGGTCAGGCCTTGGGTCTGGTCAAGAAACCCAGCTGCTATGGGTCCTGCAGGGGTCACCTGGAGGGGTGGGGGGGCACGGGCTTTACCAGGGGTTTGTCAAAGGCTCGCCGTCTCAATGCCACTGACGGGGAAGAGGAGAGACAATTTCCCACAGGAACGGGCCTACAAAGCTGACATTATTGCCACATAAAGGTGGGTTTTGCAGTAAGGATAGCAGGTAGGAAGTAAAACCAATAGTTATCTCTGTTGGTGGTATCAGAGGTGACTTTCACTTTCTCCCCTTTCCTTTTCTGTATTTCATAGAAAACGGTGGGCGAATACATAGTGTCCTGGCCGGAGTCTGGCTCTGTGGTCACACCGCTGGGGTGTGAATCCCCAGGCTGCCACTTAGGAACCGTGATCTGAGACAGATGACTCACCCTGCCTCAGTTTGTTGCCTCAAATGCAAAATGGGCAGGTGCCAGAACGGACTTCCCAGAGCAGGTCCAAGTACTCAGTGAGCTGGTGCACAGAGTGCTGTGGCGCTCAGTACCTAGAGTCACTCCAGCGACCGTCCCTTTGGAAGAGTGGGTTCCTCTGGGGTTGATCTGGACTAGCCACGCCTCGAGTGGGGCCTTCAGAGGTAGTCACTGCCTGTGTCACCGGGGGCCTGACTCTCCCACGTTAGGGACACACAGGCATCCTGGTCAGCTCCTCCCCTGCTCTGAATGGACAAATAAATGGACCAGCCCAGCCCAGAGAGCCCAGGAGGTGGTGGCATAGGACAGAGGAATAAGTGGGCAGCTGGCCCAGAGAGGGGTCATCTAGGAGAGAAATGATCATCATGGTGACCAGGGCAGGCCTTGCCCACGGAAGTGGGTCATCAGTGCCCTCTCTCTTCCCCTTCACTACCCCCCCACCATCACCAACCTTGGTTCTTTGAAAGTAATGATATTGTGGGCTAGAGCCAGAGTATTCTTACATGGGACTTTCCCCTTACCTTTCATTAGCTGCCAACACAAATCTTTTTATTTAAAAAAAATTTTTTTTAATGTTTATCTATTTCTGAGAGAGAGAAAGAGAGAGAGAGGGTGCGAGCAGGGGAGGGGCAGAGAGTGAGGGAGACGCAGAATCTGCGGCAGGTTCCAGGCTCCCAGCTGCCAGCACACAGCCCGACACGGGGCTCGAACCCGCAAACTGTGAGATCGTGACCCGGGTCGAAGTCGGATGTTCGACCGACCGAGCCACCCAGGTGCCCTGCCCGCATCACGTTTAAAATACCATTCGCCTCAACTTTCTCACCCATCTTTGGAAATTCCGGCCCCTTTTAACTTTGGTAGGTTTTTTCGTTTTCCGTTAATCAACCAGTATTTGCTGAGCGTGGGTTACATACCGGACGGCAGTCAAGCCCTATGACTAGCCAGTATGGGCTCGTAGAGTTACTGCAAGCCCACCAAATGTCGATATGGGGCGGCATGAAGGGAAACTGGCTTCCCACTGGGAAGGTCAGCATGTCTGTACTACTGACTCCTGATGTTTAGGGCCCTGAGTGAGTTGTGGGCTCCCAGGGCTCTGTGAATATGGAAGTGGTGCCATGGGGGGATGGCAGTTCGGATTTGCATCACGGATGCTGGTGTGCCCCCTGCCGTAGTCCTCGAGAACCCTCCTACCTTTCTGAGTTAATTCTGTTTTATCTTCAAACTTCCCACGGAACCTTCTCTCTACCCCTTTTGCTTAACTCAAAGCTCATCCCAGTTAAAGGACGTTGTTTCCTTTACTGTTTTCCTAAGTAGAATCTTCTCCTTGCCTCATAGGCTTGACATTGCAGGACCCAGAAATTCAAATGTGTAGTTCACTGGGAGTATAGGAGTCTTCGGGAGCTTGTTTCTTATTAAACCAATTTACAGGATCCTGGTGTATACATCTGTACTACCCATTTTTCCTTTGCAAAGGGAGATACATCCAACCAGCAAGCCCTAGGCATTCTGCTTGGCATACAGAGTGTTCGGAATTGTGTTTCGCTGTTAGCAACAGAGCTCTGGGATCACGGTGGTTTTAAAAAGATAGCAGTTTATTTGTCTGTCATGGAAATGAAGGTTAGGTGTTGGCAGTTAAGGGCTGATGTGCTGACTCTGTAGCGTCCCCAATGTTCCTGCCTCCTTCTCCAATCACTGAATCCACAGTTCTAGCAGGAAGAGAAGGAAGGGGACGGCCAATGGGGACTCCCAACAGATTAAACAATCCTTTCTTAGGGGCTTTCCCCAAAGGTCCAACATATCAGAAGCCAGAACTTAGTCACAGAATTACCTCCTCTCTTTAAGAGGAGCTGGAAATTCGGTTTTCATCTGGGAATTTCATCACTCACCCTCTTCCCAACATCTTAATTATGTTATAAAAGAACAAAGGGACAGAATGAATATTGGGTAGACAACTAGCAAGCTCTGCCATTATTGGGGAAATAGGATCAGACTATTTTATTATTATTATTATTATTATTTTAGAGAAAGAGAGCACAAGCAGGGGAGAGAGAAGAGGGAAAGAGAGAAAATCCCAAACAGGCTCCACACTCAGCATGGAACCTGATGCAGGGCTTGATCCCAAGACCCTGGGATCGTGACCTGAGCCGAAATCAAGAGTCAGATGCTCAGCTGACTGAGCCACCCAGGCACCCAGGATCAGACTATTTCAAAGCAGCTGTAGAATCAGAGATCAGCCAGTTAGGTACTCTTTCTTGAGTGAGATCTCATTTGGGCTCTGGAAAAGATGGATGAGCACCCCAGCCACACCCAGGGGAATTCAGGGGTATTCGCTTCTGGACTGCAGTGTCCCTTTCCTCTTGGCGGGATGGAATAAACACGGATTAAGTGTTCATAACATTCTTCCCCCATGTGGACCATGCAGACCACACTGCAGCGGGACTGGTCGGCTTACGCTGGTGCTGCTTGTGTATCCACTGAGACACCCGTATCGGTTATGAATGGAATGTTGATTACCGATCAAGCGCCTGAAGTTCCCTCTCTGACCGATAGTTTCACTCTAGGAAAGGGGAGAAGATAACCAGCGGCTTATGACTCTTCCTCGGAGAGAGGGACCTCTTCCCCTATGCCCTTTTAGTAACTCAGAGGCCAGAAAGTAGGGAAGGAAGGGAGACCAAGAGGACATAGCGGGGGTCCTGGGAGGAGAAGGTGCTAGAGAATTCTGGCTTCCTGAGATATGCTGACAGGAGGAACCCTCCTTAAGGTCCTTTAGAGGGAAATTGGGAAGCTGCTCAAAGCTTTTGTTCATTCCGTTGAGGTAGCTAGAAGCCCAGGCTATTGGTCCCAGAAGTTTGCACCCAGGATGGGGATCCTGTCACTCCTGGTTGTCCTGTGGGGGCGCTCTACCTACCTTTTCAGTACTCAGAGCTTTGCCTTGACAAACAGTTGTTACTTAGAATTACATCAAATTTTCTTTGGCTGCGGTCCACATTGCCAATTTCTGCTTCAACTTCAGAATGCTTTAAGCTTAATGCTTTCTGGGCCAGCCCCTTAGGTATTGAACGAGGTGAATTGGAAACTTGGCACACCCACATAAACACACACTGATAATTATTACAAAGAACATCTTACTCTTCTACAGCAATTCCACAGCAACTTGCCACGGCAGAGTGAATAAAGGCATCCTTCTGGGGACTAGAGTGCAATTTAATTAACCTACTGCAATCAAGGATAATGTCCTTCAGTAATTTGTTTTACCCTAAAAAGGGTTACAAATTCTGCATTTTACTACTTGACGTTGCTATGTTTACATTAATATTTCTAACTCAATAACCATCTTGTAATATCTCTATTCCAGGAAGTTGGAAAGAATGACTTTTCATATTAGTTGTGTACCTCCAGGGTATGCATGATCCATTTTGAGCTTTCTTTGGCTACCTTTTGGTATTGAGTTAGGATCACCTTGACTGGTATTGGGACACTTGCCAATATTTTTTGCAGAAACGTGGTCACTTCTGGTGATGGCAAATCCTTTCACTGTTTGTTTATTATTTATCATATCTATTTATTAATTTATTAGGTTAGGTAGTCAACTAATTAAATGGTATTGTACAGTGGTGATTTATATTTATTTACAAAAACCGATGCTCTATTTAAAGACTGTCTTGTCCATTTTTATACCCTATGGACTTTATTCCTGGGGAATGACTGGCAAATTTTTTCTGTGAAGGGCCAAATAGCAAACCTTTTGGCTTTGTGGGCCTTACGGTCTATACCAAAACTACTCAGCTCTGCAGTTCTAGTGTGAAAGCAGCCATAGACAATGAATAAATGGGCTGGGTACGGATGTGTTTCAATAATATTTTATTTGCAAAAACTGGCAGTAGGTGAGATTTGGACCAATTTATTAATTCCTACTCTATACCCTATAGAAATTGAATACTGACAAAAATTGGCTCACATATTTCAGCCACAAGAACCTAACAAATACAAACGCCAAACAACTGGGCATCTTTACTTTATATTTTATTTTTATTTTTTTACAACTGGAAATTCTTAAATACTCTCTTAATTCCTGCATCAAAGAAAACAATCAAAATTGTAATCACAAAATATTTAGAAAATCATGGTAATAAAAAGAGCAAATAGCAAAACGTTTGAAGACTAGCCAAAGCTATACTCAGAGTCAACTTTGTGGTCTTTAAGAAATTTAATATAAATAAAGATTTATTTAAATTTAATATAATTTAAATATTTAAATTAAATATAAATTAAATAATTATAAGGTTTAATATTACTATTAAATATTAATTAATTATCAATTAAATAATTATTAATTAAATAGTAAACATTAAATATTAATATTTAAATTAAATATAAATTAAATATTTATAAGACAGAACTTATAAATATTTATTTATATTAAATATATATTATATATTAATTTATATAGTAAATATACTCATATATTTAATATATCATAAATATATATTTATATTTATATATTTATATTAAATATATATTTATATTAAATACACCATATATTTATTTAAAAATACATGTAAATAAAAAATGAATGCACTGTGTTCTATTCAAGATGTTAGCAGAAAAATAGTAGAACAAACCCAAGGAAAGTGGTAATAAGGAATTAACAAAGATAAAAGCAGACATTTAATAATTAGGAAACAAATAGTAAAATAGAGTTCCTTTTGACAAAACATAACAAAGTAGATGATCTACTATCTAATCTAAAACAAAAATGAATAAATAGATATAAAACATTAAGAATGAGAAGGAGACTATAGTCATAAA
The DNA here is from genome assembly GCF_016509475.1 of Prionailurus bengalensis. NCBI lineage: Eukaryota > Metazoa > Chordata > Mammalia > Carnivora > Felidae > Prionailurus > Prionailurus bengalensis. The sequence goes on along the minus strand of NC_057360.1, from coordinate 9,794,070 downwards.
TACAGCAGGAATGTTTAAGATTTACAAGTATGCTTCATACAGTACATTTGACAATTTGCATTAACAATTTCTAGAAAAGTAGAAGCAGTTACAATTTCCTCAAAAAGATGTAAAAAATAATAAACCACAGGCCATGGAAGAACCACTTTAAATGCTGTATAGAATAACTAGACGGAAGATCAGCAAAGAACTAGAAAACTTGAACAACACTATAAGCCCACAGAACTAACAGCCATCTACACAACGCTATATCCAACAAAAGCAGGATACACATTGTTTTCAAGAGCACTTCACCTGGTTAGATCATACGGTATATCATAAAACAAGAGTCAGTAAATTTAAAAAGGTCGCAATCACATAAGGTATGCCCTCTGACTAAATGGAATTAAATTAGACATCAATGGGGTGCCTGGGTGGCTCAGTCAGTTGACCGTTCAACTCTTGATTTCAGCTCAGGTCATGACCTCAGGATCGTGAGACTGAGCCCGGAGTCAGTCTCCACCCTGGGTGTGGAGCCTGCTTAAGATTCTCCCTCTCCCTCTCCATCTGCCCCCTCCTCGCTCATGCACTCATGTGCTCGCTCGCTCTCTCTCTCAAAATACATAAATAAACATTCAAAAAAAAAATTAGACATCAGTAACAGACGAACATAGGAAGAAATTAAACAACATACTCCTAAGTAAACAATCCATGGGTCAAAGACGAAATCACAAGGGAAATTAGAAAATTCTTTGAGATGAATGAAAATGCAAGTGGAACATACCAAAGTGTATGGGATGCAGCTAAAGCAGTGCTTAGAGGAAAACTTATAACTGTTAACACCTGTATGTTTAAAAGAATGACTTCAAGGCAATAATCGTATCTTCCACCATAAGACACTAGAAAAAAAAAGAAGAGCAAAGTAAACCCAAAGCGGGTAGAAAAAGTAAGTAGCTATTATTAGAGCAGAAATAATTGAAATAGAATAGAAAAATAATAAAGAATCAATAAAAGTTTGGTTATTTGAAAAGGTTGACTGGAGTAACAAATCTTCAGCTGGGCTAAGCAAGAAGAAAGAAAGAGAAGACAGAACTCACTAAAAGCGAGAATGAAGAAGGAGATGGCATTTCTAACCTTACAAAAATATAAAGGATTGGGGCGCCTGGGTGGCTCAGTTGGTTAAGCGTCCAACTTCGGCTCAGGTCATGATCTCACAGTTTGTGGGTTCAAGCCCCACGTCGGGCTCTGTGCTGATGGCTCGGAGCCTGGAGCCTGCTTCGGATTCTGTGTCTCCCTCTCTCTCTGCCCCTCCCCTGCTCATGCTCTGTCTCTCTCTGTCTCAAAAATAAATAAACATTTAAAAAAATATATAAAGGATTGCAAGGGAAGAATATGAACAACTGTATATATAAATAACTAATTATATACATAAGCCTTCTATTTGTGTGAATTACTGAATAGGAAAAACCGTAAGGAAAAAGACGGAAATTTTTTTGACTTATCTCAAAACAACATTTCTGTATATCTGAAAAATTAGCATTAATAAAACTACAAGAAAATAAACTGAGGAAATAATTTATTTGCAAGATATGTGACAAAGTCCAAGTGCATTATGGCTACAGACTCTATGTAAATTAGTCAAAAGATAAATACCCCAAAGTGAAAAGGGCATAGCAACTGCAAAGGGTGCAACTTATAAATTATGAAATACCAACAGTCAGTAAACATATGGGAAAAAGCCAGATTCAGCAGTAATATTTTAAAAAGTATGAAACAATGAGATGGCATTTTATTATGTGATTTGGGGCAAGCTGCTGATACTTTCTCTACTTTTCTTCTTTAAAATTTATTTGTGATTTTTATCAAAGTAATACATATGTGTTGCTTTACATGTACATCGTTTCTAAAGTTAAATACAACTACAAAGTTAATAACAAAAATCAGGAGACACCCGCGTCAGGTCTCTTCCCTGCTGATTCCTGCCTTCTGTGGGCAACCACCTTCACCTGTTTCTTCTAGCAAATAGGACAGGCGGCCCTGAGGTGTGTGATGAGTAAAGGTATAGTCATTGCCTGGGAAGGCTGCAGCTGAAGCTGGGTCCTGAATGAAGCGCCAGATTTCTTTTAAGGCTAGGAGAGGATGAGGGCAATCGGAGAAGGACGCGGGTCCTCAGGGAGTACCAGGTGTAAGGCAGCCTTTGCAGGAGGGTTTGGATGTGGGGAGTAGTGGGTGCGCGGGCATGGGCCAGGAGGCACAGGGCATCCTGGGAATGATGGTGTAGAGAAGGTGGGGCCAGGGTGGCTGACACTTGAGCATCATCAGATGAAAGAGGGGACTGGGGATAGTGTGGTTTTGGTTCCCAGTCTCTTTGAGGGCTAAACAGTGGGCTGGGACTAGAAGGTTAGTTTCACTTGGCCTGACGGAGGACCTAAAAAATGACAGACTCCCACCAGCTCTGGGAAAACACTGGCACAGTGCTTAGCACATAGCAAGCATTCAATAACCTCAGCCATCGTTAGCATCACACTATTTTCGCAAAGATAAGTGTGTTTGCTAATATCCAGCCCAGGTGGCAGTGTGGAGAACTCGTATTTCTGCTGATACTGAATTTATACAAACTTCATAGAAGGGAGTTGACCGTATGTTACAAAGAGGGTTTGTTTTCGGATTCTAAGTATGTAGGCACGGAGGTAAGAACTTACTTGAAGAAATAGCTGGACAGACACCCAGCCATGTGTGTATAAGGTGATTCATCTCGTTGATTGCAATAGGGAAAACTAGAAAACATAATTGTAAAATGAATGAGGCAGCCCCAAGATAGAATACTATGAAGTTGTTAAAAATCGCGTGGTGGGGGGGGGGGGGGGGGGCGCCTGGGTGGCTCAGTCGGTTAAGCGTCCGACTTCAGCCAGGTCACGATCTCACGGTCCATGAGTTCGAGCCCTGCGTCGGGCTCTGGGCTGATGGCTCAGAGCCTGGAGCCTGTTTCCGATTCTGTGTCTCCCTCTCTCTCTGCCCCTCCCCCGTTCATGCTCTGTCTCTCTCTGTCTCAAAAATAAATAAACGTTAAAAAAAATTGCGTGGTAGGGAAATATCTTCAGTGGGAAAATATCAAGTGGAGATTAAGTTTAAAAATGTATATAATATGACCTCAAATATATAAAATGTATTCATATATACACATAAAAAATATCAACAGTGAACTATGATTACAGGTAGCTTTTCTTTCCTTTTTGTGTTTGTGTGCATGTGTGTTCCAAATTTGCTTCAGTGAAATTTTCCTTTTTATTTTATTATGATTATTACTTGTGGTAATGGAGGAAAAAAACCCTCCAGAATGTTATTGGGAAAAGTGTAATGATTCACACCATCCAAGTTCACATTTCATTATCTACTTTTTAAGTATTCTCAAATTGATTCTCTAATTCGTCAATGGGCATTGGGTTTGTCTTGTCTGGAAATTGTATTCTGATGGGAAACTGCTTTGGCATGGGCGCGTTTCTTATCCTCAATGTTTCTGTCAGACCAGAGCCACAACCCCCGCCTTTAATTTTTTTTTTCAACGTTTATTTATTTTTTGGGGGACAGAGAGAGACAGAGCATGAACGGGCGAGGGGCAGAGAGAGAGGGAGACACAGAATCGGAAACAGGCTCCAGTCTCTGAGCCATCCGCCCAGAGCCCGACGCGGGGCTCGAACTCACGGACCGCGAGATCGTGACCTGGCTGAAGTCGGACGCTTAACCGACAGAGCCACCCAGGCACCCCAACCCCCGCCTTTAAACAGCAGCTGTACTCCCAATGACAGCAGAAGTCTGCAGAAGTTAACTAATCTCACCAAGCCTTTGGCTGAAGCTTCTGTAATTCCGTGATGGAATCACTGTCCGCAACAGGCACAGATCTCTTTTACTGGCTCTGGGGCGAATTTGCCTTCTCTCCTTCGAAATACCTAGAACATCGAGCAGTAGCAATGTAATTAAGTAAGCTGATAGTGGCATTAGCAACAGAGGTCGGTCTCACTTTACACAAACATTCTCAAGCAACAGGTATTAATGATGTTTGTGGCGTGCACCAACAAATCTGACAAAGCACGTCTGATACCTACAGCAAAGCTGAAAGCCAAGTGAGAAAGTTGTTCCAGAAAATAGCAGATGCTCTCAGATCACATATCTCTTCCCAAAGGAAAAAGAAACAAACATCGGAGATGATCCCAGACATGATCAGGACGTCCAGTTGGGGAAATATCAGTATTAGAGACCAATTAAAAACCATGTGCTCAGGGTTGATTTGTGATATTCGTCCTTGATTGAGGGGTCGGGGAATGGTAAAATGAATTAGGAGCATGAGAAGATTCAAACTCCCAAGACTTTCAAAATCCCAAGCCATACCTGTAAGAGCATTTTGCAATTGGGAGGCCAAGTAGGGTGAGAGAGAGGGTGTCGGCTCCAGAGTCAAGCAGAAATGTGTTTTAAGGTCAATCCTGCCAGTCTAGGTGTGTGACCTTGGGCAAGTAATCAAACTTCTCTGAATCTGTTTTCTTAACTGTAAGATGGGCATAGAAATGCCTATCTTGTAGGATTGTTGTGAGTATGAAACAAGAGAATGCATGAAAAGGTTTGGCATAGTGCCTGTGGACATTTCACCCACGGTGGCGCCGAACATTATTAGTACCATTAAGGGACCAGTGCACAGGATCACACAGAGAAGCAAAACAGACTTTGACAAACAAGCAAACACACCCAAATGGGTGCCTAGTCATCCAGTTCCTTACCGGAGAAAATAACAGAATGCTTTCGTTTAAAACTAATCATGGGGTTAAACCAATCAATGTTGAGTTGAACTCTTCCACACTCAAAGTGTGGCAAAAAGATATCACTGTTCCAGAAAAGGCTTGGTGGGAGGGAGTGTTGTCTAGAATATTCTTGAGAAAAACCAGGATTTCATTTAAAGAGAAAGTTTTAAAAATCACCTTAAGGAAATTGATAAATTTCTAAGAAGTTCCTAATGGCTAGAGGATGGGCATTGAAGTAAAAAAAAATGTGAAAAATCATCTTGCTGATCCATAACACTAAAAAAAAAATCTATGTAGTAGTCACATTTGAATTATTAACTAATTATTTTTAAGTAAAACAATCAAAATGCCATCACATATTGCTTTGGATCTAGAACGAAAATCAATTAAAGTGGCCCCGTGAAGAAATCGTGGGATCCAGGCTCAAAGTTACAAGGTGGATTCCCTTCTCTGTCTTTCCCAGTCGATTGCCCTTGTGTAATTTCTTTAACTCCTGAACCTATTTGTCCAGTGCAAAATGGTGATTAAATGCCTTCTTTTGGTTGTTGTTAGGTCACCTAGATGACGTAGAGTCACAAAAGCTGGGATGCGCCAACAATGGCTTACCGTAAGATCTTGGTGAGTCCTGGAAACTTGGGTGGAATACAGGCCCTGAAAGCCAAGTTGAGAGATTTTGTGGAGAAATCAGAGGCGGGGGGGGTAGCGTGGGCTACAACCGTGCAGCTGAAAGTTGACTTAAAGCTTCAGACTTGAAGAAACATAATTTGATTTAACAACAAAAAAGATGGAAGAATAATGTCTGATGCCATTGTATTCTATAATTTTCTTGATCATTTCTTAGCTTTATCATAATGAAATAAACACAGCATGATAGGCATCTTACATAGAGAGATGCACAAGTTAATGAAATGACATTTTATCGGCTAAAGGGAAGGAAAGGAAATTTTGAAGGTTGTCCATGCAATTAAATTGTTCTGCTCACTTGCTTTCTGTAGTAAGTACTCTCGGCTTGGCCAGGCCAGTGGAGACATTGAAGGTGCCATGGAGGGCTGATGGCTGTCCATGCACAGGCATGTAGCATTCATCTGGACAGAACTCAGTCCTACCACTGAGACTTCATTGAGGGTCAGGCCTGCAAGGCCAGAGTTTAGAGGGCCTAGTTCATCTTGTTCACTAGTGTGGTGGTGGTGAAAATATTTTATGATCGTAAATGCAATTTTTTTTAAATTTTTTTTTTTTTACATTTATTTATTTTTGAGACAGAGAGAGACAGAGCATGAACGGGGGAGGGGCAGAGAGAGAGGGGGACACAGAATGGGAAGCAGGCTCCAGGCTCTGAGCCATCAGCCCAGAGCCTGACGCGGGGCTCGAACTCACGGACCGCGAGATCGTGACCTGAGCTGAAGTCGGACGCTTAACCGACTGAGCCACCCAGGCGCCCCCGTAAATGCAATTTTTAAAAACCATCCAGTATACAATCATAGCAGACATGATATTTTTGTATCAAGTAAACATTATCGCCTAAAACTCCACAACTGTCATAATGAAATAAAAAGCTTTGATTGGCTTGGCTGAAATGCTGACACACAGACTTTAAAAAGAAAAGAAAATTTAGGGGCGTCTGGGTGGCTCAGTCGTTGAGCTTCCAACTTCGGCTCAGGCCATGATCTCGTGGTCTGTGAGTTTGAGCCCCGCGTCGGGCTCTGTGCTGACAGCTCGGAGCCTGGAGCCTGTTTCAGATTCTGTGTCTCCCTCTCTCCCTCTGCCCCTTCCCAGCTCGTGCTCTGTCTCTCTCTGCCTCAAGTACCCCAATGTTTATAGCAGCGCTTTCAACAATAGCCAAATTATAGAAAGACCCTAAATGTCCATCAACTGACGAATGGGTAAAGAAGATGTGGTTTATATATACAATGGAATACTACTTGGCAATGAGAAAGAATGAAATCATGCCATTTGCAGCAACGTGGACGGAACTGGAAGGTATTATCCTAAGTGAAATAAGTCAGTCAGAAAAGGACAGATATCATATGTTTTCACTCATATGTGGATCTTGAGAAACTTAACAGAAGTCCACAGGGGAAGGGAAGGGGGAAAAAAAATAGTTACAAACAAAGAGGGAGGAAGGCAAACCACAAGAGACTCTAAAATACAGAGAACAAACTGAGGGTGGATGTGAGGGGGGGCGGGGAAAAATGGGTGATGGGCATTGAGGAGGGCACTTGTTGGGATGAGCGCTGGGTGTTGTATGTAAGCCAATTTGACGATAAATTGTACTAAAACATAAAAGTAAATACATAAAAATAAATAAATGTTAAAAAAATTAAGAAGAAAAGAAAATTTGGAGTGGAGGGCCAGGATGTTGGAAGCGAGCTGTGCGGTCTTGCGACCCACTGCATGCACTGAGATGTACATCGTAAGAGACTTAAAATGATAGAGGAGAAAGGAGGAAGGGATCTTTCTTGATTTGCAAATGGCCCCATGTTCCCCTTGTTATTCCTCTGTCACAACTTACAGGCTCCCAGAGCTTCCGATATTCCTCATCAAACCTTACTTTCTCGGGGTCTGTCTCCTGTCACAGGGACCCCAGCTTATCCATGCCGCTGAGTCACCCCTAATTCACAGACACTGTAAGTACAGCTGGGCCTTAATTCAAAGGAATGAGTCTACTGCTGGGATTTCAAGCCGAAATTGCCTCTGGGCTCCCAAGTGCCATTCTTTGTCAGAGAACCCACCAGAGCATCCGCACTCTTCAGAGGAAGACGCTGTGTTTCATTCTTCTTTGCATTTGCAGCGTCCAGAACAATTCTTGTTCCCTAGAAAGTACTCCCTAAATGCTGCTTGAATGAAAGAAGGAAAGAAGGGATGAAACCAGCGAAGGAGAGCTTTTCTGGCGGGTCCCAACTGTTGTTGATTAATGTATTATAAACCAGGTCAACGGAACGGGTCTAGGATTAGACCCATTTGTCTAAATGTTGGCTGTATGTGAAGTCCTCATGCCCCCTGACCCCACTACTATCGGGCAGGGCGCATTTTCCTTCTGTTTGAAGGACTGTGAAGATGAGTGATTTGCTCTTTCTCTGTCTCTGTTTCCATCTCTGTCTCTGCCTCTCTCTCACACACCCGCACACGCGCGCGCGCGCACACACACACACACACACACACACCCTCCAGCTCTCTGCCATCTCCCCCAGCAGCCTTTGTAATAAATCAAGAGCTACATAACTACCTGTGCCGAACAGCTTTAAAAAGAGAAAACTGTCTGAAATACGCACAAATATTGTGACTCCCTGGAATGAAAGCTTCTCTCCCAGGAGGAGGGAGGAGAGAGCGTGCCGAACACTGAACCTCTTTGAACAGCCGTCCTGTAGGTAAAGCTCCTATTTAAGAGCAGTCCCTGGGGGCTCGGGGCTTGTCATCTTCCCGACACTCTTTTGCGCTGGGCTGTTTATTAGTGAGACGGCTAACACAGACGACGGAGGGAGGCCAACTAGAGCACCGGCTTTGTTCAGGGACTGCGTCTTCTGGATGCTGCCCCGCAGTCGGATTTCAGACTTCTCGGCAATTCTGGTTTCAATCCTCCCTGGGCATAGATCTTTCTTAAAGGCAAAATGGCATGCTAGAAATAGTGGATTTAAAATTAGACGTACCGAGGTTCAAATGTTCGTTCAAATGTTCGTGCTTACATTGCGATCCTGGGCACATCGCTTAAGCCCTGTGAGTCTGACTTTTCACACCTGTGAGATGGGGATGGAAACAGTGGTTTTACACGGGCCCCTGGGTGGCTCAGTCGGTTGAACGTCCGACTTCGGCTCCGGCCACGATCTCGCGGTTCATGAGTTCGAACCCCGCGTCGAGCTCTGTGCTGACAGCTCCCAGCCTGGAGCCTGCTTCCGATTCTGCGTCTCCCTCGCTCCCTGCCCCTCCCCCACTCATGCGCTGTCTCTGTCCCTCTTTCAAAAAGAAATAAAGGTTAAAAAACAATTTTTTTTTTTTTAACAAAAACCACCCAGTGGTTTTACAGAGTTGGATTGGTCAGCAGGGCTAAGTGGGACTTGGCCGAGAGGTGGTCAGCTGCCTGCCTCTCTTTCTAGGCCGCTCTTTGGGGCCAGCAGGGCCAGGAGCGGGAAGCTACCGAATCGTCTTCCTGTCTGAGGGCGCGTTTGCCTTGTCGTCTGGTTCCAGCAACTTTTTTTTTTTTTTTAATTTTTTCAACGTTTTTTATTTATTTTTGGGACAGAGAGAGACAGAGCGTGAACGGGGGAGGGGCAGAGAGAGAGGGAGACACAGAATCGGAAACAGGCTCCAGGCTCCGAGCCATCAGCCCAGAGCCCGACGCGGGGCTCGAACTCCCGGACCGCGAGATCGTGACCTGGCTGAAGTCGGACGCCCAACCGACTGCGCCACCCAGGCGCCCCCCAGCAACTTTAATAAGGCAACAATCCATTTCAGCCACGTCTTCTCAGGGTCCCGCAAAGGGCAGGGAGTCATGCCTGCTGTCTGTCCTTTTGCCGGCTGCGGGGGCCTTTCTTGCTCTCCGTTCCTTTGAGGGATACCTGCGTCTCCCCAAACCGCTCTGAGCGGCTTCACGTGAATGAGGTCAGAGCAGGCCGGCTATCGCTGGCGCAGAGCAGGGCCGGGACCGGTCATAACTGTACCAGCTTTTGGAGTGGCTTTCCTTTCCCCTCCCTTCCCTCCGCGTCAGCCTCAGCCCCCCCTTGGAGAGCGTGGACTTCAGTCAAGACTGGCCTCTCCTGAAGCACCTGCGGTGTCACCATGACTCGGAGAGAAATGCTTTCAGCAGCTCTGGTCCAGCCGTCAGTGTCCGCGAAATGGGGGCTGCTCTCCCAAGCGGGTGCCTGAACTGCTGTGCCTCCCGTAGACGTCCAGAATTCCCTCGGATCTTGAGTGTCCCGGCACATACCCCGTCACTGTCCCATCACACCCTCACGGTCTTGCTCACTCGTCACGGGGAGAAAAAAGGGAAAAGGTCGCTCTGAAACTCGACGGAAACAACCTGACTTCTTTGGGTACTAAAAATGACCCACGCTGAATCATTAATTAACTAGGCCGATCAATAATGCCATGCTTTTAAAATAAGACTGATTTAAAAACTGGCGATCCAGTAGTGGGTGTAAAAGATGCTTATTGAGCATTTATGATGTACCAGGCATTGTCCTAAGCACTTGACGGAAGCCCCCTGCTCTGTAAAGTGTGTAGGCTCTGAAATCAGATGGTCTCCATTGGCATTTTGACTTTGACATGGAGTTGCCATATGACCTCGGGTCACTTATGGTTTCACCCCTCCGGACCCCAGTGTCCCCATCAGGTTCTCTGTGGAGGCTGTCTTTCCTTGGGGTCCTTACCTGACTGGCTCCTTCTCATCACTAGAAAAACTGTCCCCCTGATCACTCTATGGCCACCCCACTCCCCACCCACCGTTGTTTCCACTGTGTTACCCGGCTTACCTCTCTCAGAGCACTATTGTCTTTAGCCAAAACACATGTTTGTTAAGAGCACCTTTGAGCCTAGGCTTGACTTCTGGGTGCCGGGGACACAATGGCGAACTACAGGTACCCCCGCGGGGCTTGCATTATCCTATTTTACTTTATTTTGTTTTGTTTCATTTTTTTGTGAGCTCTACGCCCGATGTGGGGCTTGAACTCATGACCCTGAGAGCAAGAGTCCCGTCCTCCTCCAACTGAGCCAGCCAGGTGCCCCGGGGCGTGCATTTTAGCAGGGAGACAGATAAATAGGCGGGCATCTAATAAATAAACAAGTAATAATCTAACTCTTCAAAATTCCTTGTTCACTGCCTGGCTCCCTTAAGAAGATGATTAGCCCCTTGAGGGCAAGTTCACCCGTGTCTTCGTAGCTCCTGAATCGCCAGTGCCTCTCATTGTGTTTAGTCCATCATGTACTTCAACAAAGCGAAGTAAAAAAGTAAAGGTTTGGATTTTGAAGAGAAGGAGTAGATAATCCATGCTAAAGCTTTTAGCATGCCCGGAGCACCGTAAACACTTAGTAAAGTATCAGCTGTTTTCCCATGAGATTCCAAAGCTGTGTTCTTAACCCACTTTACCACGTCGTGTCTATAATAATTCTAACAGCGGTCACATTATCGTTATAGAATTACACACAACAGCGTACAACTTGCTAAATTCTACAGCATGCCATCGCCTGTCTAGGTACGTTCAAATAGTATCTGATTTAATTCTAACCTCACAATAATCCTAATAGGCCTGGGAATGGAGGGTGAGCTGGCCCGTGATGGCCAAGGGAAGAAATTTAAGTTTCGTCACACAGGCCGGAGGGAGCACTGTCGTTTTTAAGCAGAGGAATACAAAGAACCGGAATTATGGACCCTGGGAAGATTCGTTTGGTTCTAGGCTAGACAGAAAAGAGAGGAAGTCTGGACCTGGTTAGGACCTTTGGCAGTTGCCAAAGCCAGGTGGTGGAGACGGTAACAGAAGGAAGAGGGCAAACGTGGTGGGTGGGGTCACTTGGCCCGGGTAGAGGCAGACAGGCAGGTGTCAGACCAGGTGTCACAGGTGTCAAACCTGCGAGGTGTCAAGCTTTAGGGGATGCTCTCCTGATAGACCCGGCACACTGCTGAGCCTGGACTCACTTGTCATTGGTGACCAATTCTCCCACGCCACCCCAGGGGTGAACGTTTCAGAGAGGCCAGAGACATTCACATCCCTTTTCTGTAACATTCCTGACACCCACAGCAGAGTCTTCACAATCCAGCGTCACCGCTGTGTCACAGGGCAGCTGGTGCACTGGCCCAGCAGCACTGCTGTTGGAATCTTCCCCACCCCCCCCCCCTCACCCTCCTCTGTGCCCACGAGGCTGGTCGGATGCCCTATACGCACCGACTCTCTTGCCTCTGGCTTTTGGTCTGTGGGGGGACCGGCGGGAGACTGGAGGCTGAACACCTCTGGCTCCTTCCCTGGGGGGCCCTGCCAGGCTGGCTCCCAAGACCAAAGGTATCAGCTCTTGTAAGACAGCCCCCTCCGCACAGCCGGCCCTCCCTGTCTCTAGGGCTCCCGTGACAGCTCAGGCTCAGCCTCTTGCCTCTTCAGCCTAGAGGCGTGACGCCTGGGGTGCATGCTACCCCTCTACGCTCTGCTCACCGCTTTGTAAATGGACCTCCCTTTTTGAATTACCCTCATCTGGGCTTTCTGTGTCCTTCCGGCAGGCTTCTGATACACGTTGTTTCTTCACAGCCTCCATGTGTTCATTTCCCCTCTAAGGCCTCGCCTTTGCGGCAAAAAAAAAAAAAAAAAAAAAAAAAATCTGTTCTCTCTTTCTCACCACCCCCTCACCCCAGGATTCTGCGCAGTATGTCCACTCTTGCGGGGTCCCCTTCTGCATACTATTCTCCCGTTATTGTGGGAGTTTTCTCCTAGTGAAGTCTACCCAACTCAGGACTCGACAAAGGACGTCGGTTCAGATTTGTCTTCTCTTTTCTTTCCCGTAAGACAAAATCACTGGCTTTTGGTTGGGTTTGTGCAGCTAAAACGCTGTCCCAATCGTTAATTCTTAAGAGTAGATCGATCCTGTGATCAGGGCATAGTGTTCTCAGTCCTTTAAAACAACATCACTGGGGAGGCTCCAAAGACACGGCCCTTCCACTGAAATCTATGCATCTCTGTGCTGGTTATCCTCTGCCCCTTCAGATTCATTTTTTTGCTCTTCTCCAACACTGGGCTCCCCTTCTGGCTGGATTCCAGGCAGGTTTGGCCAGTGAAAGTTACAAGCATGACACCACATGCTAGGAAGAGAGAGAGGTCAGGGTATTCGTTCCCTCTCCGCCTCTGCCAGGATGTCGGGTGGCCCTTCTCCCGTCGTTGTGGGTCTTCGGGCTCTGCAAACAGCCCCTACACATGGTCCCTTCAGCCCTAGGGTGGTATCCATTTCTCAGGTAGTGCTAGTACCTGGATGCTTTACTATTCCTTCCTGTCCCCTTACCCCTGCCCACGCCTCTGTGCATAGTTCCTGCATTAAACTCTCATCAGTTTCCAATGGGGGCGTGCCATCTACTGGAACCTTGACAGGCAACACATACCTTTTAATGTCATTCAGAGACTGGACGGCTGGAGTGCCACCTATCATTCTGGGTTTGGTCTAAAGCAGACGTCACCGTTGTAATCCTAACCCTCTAAATCCCAGCTATTCCTTCAAGCTCATCAAAAATCACATAAAGTTTCTATTGGTGTCATTTCCCCAAATAAAGTGTGGACTCCAGGACTCAACGAAATTCAGAATCCTAAATTCTCAGACAGACACCTCTCTGACTACAGGATTCTAAAGGAGCTCTCCCTGGAGACACGGCGAGCAAAGGCTTTTCTCCAGGTCTTGACCTCACCCCTCTCTGGTTTCATCGTCTAGTGAGCTGAGCGCCTCCACAGAGCGGCCAGTGTTGCCCTCTAGCCTATGAGTGCAGCTAAAAGCAGGCCAAGGTGGTCTGTGTCCCCCGAGGCTCACACTCAAGGCTGGGGAAAGACTGGTGGTGACTCTCGAAACCAAGAGTTTTCCATGTTTGTTCAACATCCATTCAGGGGCGTATGAGTTGGGAGTGACTAGGTATGTTTTTAAAACAATTGTCTACCTTGAGGTGATTGAGATCACCTTATTTATATTTTTCATTTATGTTAAAAAAGAGAGAGACATGTGTGAAGGCCTGAGTTAATTCGCTCCTATGGATGGGTGGGTGCCGGGGGCAGCTGCTCAGCTGGCCTGTCAGTTCATTTGGTCTCTTCATCCTTGACCTTGGCTTTCTAAGTGTTTATCGTCAAATCACAAGATTATTCAAGGTAAGGGGCGCCTGGGTGGCTCAGTCGGTTAAGCGTCCGACTTCAGCTCAGGTCACGATCTCACGGCTTGTGGGTTCGGGCCCCGCGTCGGGCTCTGGGCTGACGGCTCAGAGCCTGGAGCCTGCTTCGGATTCTGTGTCTCCCTCTCTCTCTGCCCTCTCCTGCTCACACTCTGTCTTTCTCTGTCTCAAAAATAAATAAACTTTTTTTAAAAAAGTAAAAAACAAAAATCCCAAAACAAACAAACCAACAAACAAACAAAACCAACCACAAACAACCAAGATTATTCAAGGTAAGAGGATCGGAAAAGGAAAACACAGCTGTTGTCTCAGGAACATTCTCATCGTTCCCTCCAGAAGACTGACCTCCCAATTTATTGTGCTTGTGCCAGAAACTTCCCCATAGGAGTGAAATGTGCATACCCTAAAATGGGCCACAACTAGTCTTCTTGCTGGGGCCATTTTGAAAGTTTACTTATTTTGAGAGAGAGAGGGAGAGAGCGTGAGTCGGGGCTCGAACCTACGAACCATAACATCACGACCTGAGCCAAAACCAAGAGTTGGCTGCTCAACCAACTGAGCCTTCCAGGGGTGCCTTGCTGGGGGCATATGGAGATGATGTCGTTTCATATGATGAGAATGTTCTATCAGGCTCTGGAAACCAGGGACCAAGGCTCACTGAAATTAAGCGAGCAAAGGGAGAAGGAAAGGGCCAAATGGGACAAAAACTGAGCAGTGTTTTTTCCCAAGGCCTCTCTCTTCCTCTCAGTCAGAGAGAAAAGGCCCATCATCAGATGCCGCTGAACTGTAGCCTGAAGGATTAGAGGGAAGGCAAGCGAATTAAGTCAATTGCTTCGACGGCCACTATGTGCAGTTCTGAGTTTGAGCTCACGTCTGCTCCCTTCTGCCTTAGTGTTTTTATCTTTGTGCCCATTGAAATGTTTGATGCTTGAGTAATAATCCACACAGTAAGGTTACATAATCTCCACATCCCATGAATCTCAGTTAAAAACAAAACTGGTCACATGATTAGCGATCACCTACTATTCATCCCGTTGGTGGGTTCCTTGCCACCCCTCTTCCTTCTCATTAATCATCCTATTGCCAACTGCATCTCCTGAAGTGGATTTTTGCGTTGGTCCAGACATCCTGGAGCCCTGCATGGCACATGCCTATCTTCAAATCTTGCAAGTAACGGCAAGTTGAAAGGAACTGTAGAAACCAACCCACCAATGCTTGTCATAAGAGGCTCAAAACATGTCTGCTGGATTCAGGAACCCAACCTGTGTCCGGGAAGGCAGACGTGCCTCCGGGAATAAAGGGGAGAGAATTCTCACCGACCTAGCTCATCCAGAGTGCGGGAACGATCCAGTGGGCTGTCCACTGGATTGTCCAACCATCCTCCAAGGAATGAAAAGCAAGGGTGACAACGAGATTTCATAAAACCCTGTCTCCATCTCCTTGCCTTGGGCTTCTTTTCTTCCCACCCCCCGCCCCGTGGTTTGCTTTCGTTTCCCTGCTGTTCCAGAGGGACCCCCTCTCCACCTGCATCTCTGACCGCAATAAAACCCAGTCTCGGTCTAATTCACGGTTGCTCTCAAGGGTCCTCCTCATGTCTTCCCACTACGTTGTATCATAGGTGAAATACTTGATTCCTGTTTTAATGTGATGTCTGGAGTCCCAGCGTTATGGAAGGAGGTGAGGCTGGCTCATGATAACCCGCCTCTGTCTTTTAAGGTGGGTTCAAATGAGCTGAAAGTGACCAGAGGGAAGGGGAAATGTTTGACAACATACCACTTTAATGGAGATCCAAAGCACTGAAAAGGAACAACCAGAACTCAGCTTTGTCAGGAGAGGGGAGACTTGCCACAGGAGACATTTCCTGGGTCTCGTTACAGAACCACACACAGAACCACGTCCTGCATTCAGTCCTCCCGCGGACGTAAGCCGAAGTCTCTGGCAAGCTCTGGTTCCATCACGAGCTCACCTCGCCAGTAGGTGACGGACACTGTCAAATACACGAGGGAAGCGTCAAAGGTCAAGAGGACGCCGGGCAACAGAAAACGGTGTCAGGTGGCCTAGCATGCAGACCGCACGCCGACGGCTCTCCTCCTCCCCTCTATCACACCTCTGGGGCCCTGCTGCCTGGTACCTCTCTTTCAGGCCCTGCCCCTCAGGACGATCCTTTCCACATGCCTGTCCCTTGGCGGGTGGTGGCAATGTGTGTCCTGATCCCTGTGCTAAGCCGCGCGGCTTCTTGCCATGTTCTCAGTCTCCCAGGTCCGCCTGGCCCAGCTTAATCCTCCCTCCTTCTCTGCAGCTTAGTCCTGGTTTCTTCCTGCCGACGTCTCCAGGCAGCGATGACGGCTTCGTCGTCCATTTCTTTCTCTTCCTCTCCGTCCGTGCTTCTCCGATACTGGGACCGCCGCCCCGAAGCAAACCTCCCTTCTTCTCTGCTTTCCATCCTCTCTTTCTCTCCCTCCTCCTCGGACCTCATGAAGCTCTGGGTGAATTTCCTCTTGGCTCCGAATTCAGAAAAGTCTGAGTTGGACGACTCTTCCACGTCTTCCCAGTCCCTGGGCCTGGCCCAGTTCCGACGCCGTGGTTCCGGGGACTCTTCCCCTTCCGAGGGCTCAGGGGTCCGGCGGAAGAAGTAGGGCTCCGGGCTCTCCTCCCGGGAGCTCGAGGTCTCGCTGAACATCGCCCGGGAGAATCTGTGCATCTCTCTGCCCTCCCGGGTGGAGGAGGAAGAGATCCGTGAGGTGCTCCTTACGGAGTTGCCACTGGCCTCATGGTAGGAGGACGTGTCCTGTTCCTCCGACTGCGATTTGGAGAACTTGTAGCTGGAGGACTTGGACGCCGTCTCCCGGAGCAGGGAAGATCTGGTGTACCTCCCCCTGGAGCTTCCAGACCAGTCGCTCTGGGGAGGAGACTTTTCCTCTGTCCTGAGGCCACTGAGCCACTTAGCGATACTGCCGTCCGTGTCTTTGCCGACGCTGCTGGCGCTTCCACGGCGATCGGGGCCAGCCGGGGGGGAGGACGTGTCTGTCTCGGGTTTTTGGGAATTGCTGCGGGAAGAGTACCGGAAGCTCCCTATGGCACTGTCAGTGTCCTCGTCCCTGTCCCCCCCATCCTCCTCATCTTCCTTGACCTTCTTCTTCTTGAAGAGGGAGCTCCGTTTGTTGTCGGAGGCCAGCTTCTCTAGCTTGTACTCGGACATCTTCTCCCTCAGCCCCATTTGTATCTCCCTCTCCTTCCGGCCAAGCTCCTTCAGGTCGACGTCGTCAGCAAAGAGGCTGTAGACCGGCTTGCCGGTCCCCCTGACTTTGCTCCCAAGACCTTCGGCCCTGGAGCCCGGCGCCGTGCGGGAGGACAGCAGGGACTGCGAGTCGGGGCCGGGTCCCGGCTGGCCCCGGGGCAGCAGGCAGGCGCCCAGGGAGGAGCTGCTGTGTCCGCTGAGCAGGGACACCTGGTCATCCCCCAGGCAGCTGGCCTCCGGCGCCGCCTTCGCGCTCGCCACGGACGGCGGGCGGGACAACAGCAGCACCTCGTTTTGCTTCTGGGCGAGAGTTTCGCTGACCACGCTGGCAATCCAGTTCTGAATGCTGGCGATGGAAATGGCGTCTCCCGGCCCCACGGGCAGGTCAGGCGGTGCGGGGCCAGGGGCAGAGGCCGGGCATCCGCCTCCGTTGCTTCCAGCCTGAGAGGGGCGGGAGCCGTGGCTCCGGGTGCTGAACACCGATGCCGCGTCCTCCCCGGCACTGACCGGAGGGGCCGCGGACCAGAAGGCGGACAGGGGGATGCTCCTGCCCGCCGCCGAGCTGTCTGCCTCCCAGCTTCCCAGGGACTGGCTCTCCTCCAACGTCTGCCTGCTCCTCTCCAGCAGCTCCAGCCTCCGCTGCCTCTTCTTGGCCGAGGCAGCGTCCTCGCCCTTGCTGAGCTCCACTACCTCCTCCCTGTTCTCGCCGCCCACCTTCTTCTGGTGTTTCAGCTTCCAGGCCTGGTAGGCCGTCAGGTTGACGTCGGAGAGACGCCTCTCGCCCCCTGCCTCCTCGGCCCCTGGCTCGGTGCTGCCGTCCCCGGCCCCCAGCTCTTTCTTGTGGAATCCGAACTGGATTCTCTTGATCTTCCACCTTTCCAGGGCGGTGAGCTTGTCCTTGTTCCTGCTGCAGAAGTTGGAGAACGAGCTGGCCTCGGAGGACACGCTCTCCTCGTCGTCCTCTCGCACCCTGCCCCCCGCCTCGGAGCCCGCGTCCGCCGCCTCCCGCTGGCTCCTGGAGTGATACTCCCGGGAGGCTTCCCTCTCGATCTCCAGCAGCCTCTGGTTCCACACGTCCCAGGTGCTCTCGGTGGACACGGAGTCCGAGCGGCGCCTGCCCCCTCGCTTCTGGCCGCTCGTCTCCAGCTGCTGCTCCAGGACCCGAACGTCGCGACTGCGGACACTCGCCGAAGTGCTGCTCTCGCTCAGGGTGTGCCTGCGCCGCCTCGTCACGAAGCCCTCGGCGTCGCCCGCCTCCACCTCTGCCTCCTCTCTACCCCACCTCTGATGCCCCTCCGCCTGGTACCTCTCATTTCGGCTCTGCCACTCCCGGATCATCCTGTCCACGTCCTCGTCTTCGGGCTCCCCGCCATCCTGGCCGGAGGCTGAGCGCCTGCCGTGTCCCCCCGGGGGGGCCTTGGCTGTGGGGAGGCCCCGCGCCTTCCTCCACTCCTCATACAGCTTCTCCTCCTCGTCGTCGTCAATGAGGGTGAGGGGCTTGGAGGCCTGGCTGGCCTTCCCCAGGGAGGAGCCGCTGAGGTGGCTGGAGGTGTCGTCCTCCTCCTCCACCGTGAGGGCGCCCACCCTGGCCCTGCTGCCGCTCCCCGCGTCCTCGCCCTCCTCAGCCTCATCCGTCCCCCCTTCCTGGCCGGAGTCTTCTTCTTCTCTCTCCTCCATCAGCTTCTCATTGAGCTCCCGGAGCTGCTTCAGGAAGCCGTCGTTGGGGTAGATGGCCCGCTTCTGACGCACAGTCATCAGGGCCTCCAGGATGGCCTTGTTGTGGAAGATCATCAGGTAGGCCACCACCAGCACTGCTGACCGGCTGATGCCCATCTCGCTACTGACCAGGACTTTCCCTGAAAGAAACCACAAGAGATACTAATGTAACCACAGTGGCTTCCTTATAGGTTTTTGTTGTTGTTTTTTTTTAAAGCACTGTTAAAAAGAACTGTTTAGATGTGCTGGATTTAATATATTTGCTTGCCCCCGGCATTCATCTGCGCTCAAGTCCCGTGAGGGATAAGCATCACTGCTCCAGATCACAGACGTCTGAGAGGGCAGGGAGGCCGCCTGCACTCGTGTAAGCGTTTTCTGCCCTGTCCGAACCCGGGCAGAGAGAAGGAGGGAAAGGGAACTAACCAGCATCCCCGCTTTTGAAACACTAGCGTGCACGACTACTTTCTTCTTGCCAAGCTGAGCATCGGAGGGAGGAGAAATAAAAGAGTTGGGGTGGGGGGGGGGGGCGCCTGGGTGGCTCCGTCAGTGAAGCGTCTGACTCTTGATTTCGGCTCAGGTCATGATCTCACGGTTTATGGGATCGGCGCCCGTGTTGGGCTCTGTGCGGATGGCGAGGAAGCAGCTGGGGATTCTCTCTCTCCCTCTCTCTGTGCCCCTCCCCCTGTGCATGCTCTCGCATGCGCTCTCTGTCTCTCAAAATAAATAAATAACATTAAAAAAAAGGGTAGGGGAAGTGGGGAGAAAGTAGAAAAGAAGTGCAGCTAAGGTGAAGAATCACAGACACACGGAGTCTCAGCGTGGGAAAGCACCACAGACATAACAGACACTTGAGAATTCCCTTTACAGAATCCCTGAGGCTGGGTCATTCATCATCCAGTGGAGACTGGATCCTTCTGTGACAGGGAGCTCAGTATCCTGCATACACACACACATACACACACACACACACACACACACACACACCCTTCATTCCATATGTAGATCAATCTACTCTTTTGAAAGTTCTTTCACATGTTAGGGCAAAGTATACCTTTCTGTAATGGGCATCCGGGCATCCAGGTCAATAACGAACACATCTATATGAACAGGGGCTTTTATACAAAAACTACTTAAGAAGATCACTATCATATTCTCCATTAATTTTTTTCTTTTCCTGGCGATTCTAGGTTTTTCAGTCATTATTCAGACACCTTTTCATGTCCCATTACTATACTAGCCAACCTTGCAAATCAAACTTTATCAGTTTTTTTCTTAAGAGTCTGTGTCAGGATGGAGCAGATAGGGACGCCTGGGTGGCTCAGTCGGTTAAGAGTCCGACTTCGGCTCAGGTCATGATCTCCCAGTTCGTGGGTTCGAGCCCCGCATCGGGCTCTGTGTTGACAGCTCCGAGCCTGGAGCCTGCTTCGGATTCTGTGTCTCCCTTTCTCTGCCCCTCTTCTACTCATGCTCTATTTCTCTCTCTCTCTCTCTCTCTCTCTCTCAAAAATAAACATTAAAAAAAGAAAAAAGGACGTAGCAGATGTATTTCAGGTTTGGACTGGCCCACACAGAGCCGAGTGGGCCTCTCTCCACTCTCATTCTGGGCATCGAGCCTTCACGGATGCCATTTAAGCTTGCAGTGTGCATGGCTATGTCCCCAAATGAACTCAGATTATCTTTTATATCAACTGAAACCTGTAAAGCTTTTTTTTTTTTTATTTTTTTTTCAACGTTTATTTATTTTTGGGACAGAGAGAGACAGAGCATGAACGGGGGAGGGGCAGAGAGAGAGGGAGACACAGAATCGGAAACAGGCTCCAGGCTCTGAGCCATCAGCCCAGAGCCCGACGCGGGGCTCGACGCGGGGCTCGAACTCCCGGACCGCGAGATCGTGACCTGGCTGAAGTCGGACGCTTAACCGACTGCGCCACCCAGGCGCCCCTGTAAAGCTTTTTTTAAAAAACTTTTTTTTGTAGCATTCTTAAAGCATAAGGCTAACTTTACAAATTCCTATTCGTGTATTTGGTAGATATAACCGGTTCTTATAAGCTAACCAAAACTTGTACCAAGTCTTGACCCTAGCATTCAACAGATCAATTATCCCCTAGCCTCGCTTTCTGCTTTGTATCCTTCATAAACGTGACAAACACGCCTTCTGTGCCTTTATCTAATGTTTACAGTGCAGCCTGGAGCCACTGGAGACTTCCTTCCAGGCTGTCATCAATCTATTTGCCAACAGCCTTTGGGGATGTTTGTCTAGTCGGTGAAGAGTACTAGCTAACGATATAGGATGGGCGGGGGGATGACTAATGTACGTCTTTGCATCAGTTAAGACCATATCTGTCACACAGGAGGTGGGAGACCAAGGCAAGACGAAAAGGGACCTGAGGCCCAGTGATGCTGAAAGGCATTATTGCCAAAGGCCAGCAGTCACTAGAGGGAGGCAAGTGGGCAGAATCAGAGCTGCTAAAGGTGCATCTACAGATTCACTCTCTCATCTCCTCCCACCCCAGCCCCAGGCTCAGTTTCTCGCCAAGGACCTCCCTTTATTTTTTTTATTTTATTTAAGAAAAACTTTTAAGGGGCTCCTGGGTGGCGCAGTCGGTTGAGCATCCGACTTCGGCTCAGGTCATGGTCTCACGGCTTGTGAGTTCGAGC
This sequence comes from Prionailurus bengalensis, assembly GCF_016509475.1. Lineage (NCBI taxonomy): Eukaryota > Metazoa > Chordata > Mammalia > Carnivora > Felidae > Prionailurus > Prionailurus bengalensis. Next base: position 9,772,853 of record NC_057360.1, on the reverse strand, counting down.
CCCACGTCGGGCTCTGTGCTGATAGCTCGGAGCCCGGAGCCTGCTTTGGATTCTGTGTCCCTCTCCTGCTCTGTTCCTCCCCCACTCACGCTCTGTCTCTCTTTCTCTCAAGAATTTTTAAAAATTTTTTTAACGTTTTGTTTGTTCTTGAGAGAGAGAGAGAGAAAGAGAGAGTGAGTGGGGTTGTGGTAGAGAGAGAGGGCGACACAGAATCCCAAGCTCAAACCCGCGAACCGTGAGATCATAACCTGAGCCGAAGCCGGACGCTTAACCCACTGAACCACCGAGGCGCCCCACCAACGACCTCTCTTTAACTGGCTGCCCAGGCCACCGTTTGCTACTGCCGGCACCAAAGTCCTCCTTCCTTCCTTTGAAGGAGTTACCAGGCCAGCTGACATCAGGACGCTTCAGGCACGACCAGCCAGGCTTCCTCATAGAGACATCAAATGCCTCTTAGACTCAGTCTGGCAGAGACAAAGTTGGGTGGGCCATGCTTTTCCATGCTGTGGAATGTGTGCCTGGCACCCTGGGATGCCTCCGTGGAGCCTCAGCGGCAGCCTCCGGAAGAAGGGAGAGCCTAAGTGGGTCAGACCCTGGGTGACAGGATTGTCCATTTTCTGTTAGGTTCAAGGTCACACTAGCTAGCACTGTATAGACTGTGCCCTACACAACTCCGGGGGGCGCCTTTCGTGTTGAAGTCAAAGTAGATTTGTTAGGTTATGATGAAAACTTTCCAGCTGTAAGACAGCTGGAGGAAGGTGGTCTTTTTCTACTTTGCAGCCTCCATTTTGATCAGCAGCAGGGCCGCTGCGGGAGGGAGGTTGCATCACGACGTGCTCTCTCTGTTGTAAAAGTTTGAAGGGTGCAGAGAGCACTGGGCTTGAGTGAGTTCTCTCTCCGTTCTCAGTATGCCTTCACACGGCAGGCTGGTGTGCTGTATTCTTCCGATTCGTCATTCTCGTTCGCCTCAGAACTTTCCCTCTCTCCATACCTGAGAAGACCAAGAAGGACTTGCCCAGAAACCACCTTTGCCACCATGGATAGAATTCAGGGCAGACAAAGGACCGGAGTCTGCCAGGCAAATTTTCTCTCTCCGGGCACTTCGGAAAAAAAGTCGCTAAACCTTCCGTGGGTCTCAATTTCCCATGTGGAAAATGTAAGTAACATCCTCTGGCTGCGGGCACGGTGATTGTTACATGGAGCACCCAGCCCAGTGTTAGCTTTCTTCCTTAAGAGCTGTCTCCCAAGCACCTTGGAGGCAATCACAGAAACTAAGGCTCAGCGGCGACTTCTAGGGATGGTGACCACCGTCAGGGCCCTGACGGGAGGAGGAACCACCCCAGAGGCAACCCCAGTAAGGATAAGGTCCTTTCCCTGTCCGGCAGGGGTGCGGGCGGGGAGGGGGAAGGGACGCGGCGGGCTGAATGCAATCGCAGGGGGGCAGGTGTGCCGGCGGGGGCCCCTGCTGGTGACGGGGCTCCCCCGGGTGTCCCCAGCGCCTGGGCCAGGCACCCTGCGCACCGCTCGGGCCACAGGGCGGCCCACAGCGCCGCCGCCCTCCTCGAAGCCCCGACGACACCCGGCTGGCGCAGCTCCGGTCCGCCCAGGCCCCCCCTCTACGCGCCCGGCAGCTTGTCCCGCCGTCTGGCTCTCGCTGTCGCCCCACTTCTGGGGCTGCGCGTCTGCTCCGCTGATAGTCACCGGCCCTAGGGGCTGCCCCAGGCCCGCCCGCCCGAGGCCGCGTCTGCGCGATCTCCACTGCGCCGCCCGCTGGAGTCGCCAGGGCGCTGCGCGCGACAAGCAGCCCAAGAAATCCTCTCCCCGCTGGCATTGGAGACACGCTCAGATCACATTGGTCAGAAGGAATACATTTTTAAAAAGAAGTTGTTGTTTTTAAAGCATTGGAAAAAAAAAGGAGAAAACCGTTTCATATATATACATACGTATGTAATATATATATGTAAAATTTATAAATTTCACTTTTTTAACGTTTATTTACTTTTGAGAGACAGAGCGTGAGCCGGGGAGGAGCAGAGAGAGAAGGAGACACAGAATCCGAAGCAGGCTCCGGGCTCTGAGCCGTCAGCCCAGAGGCGATGGTGGGGCTCGAACTCATGAACCGGGAGCTCGTGACCTGAGCAGAAGTCAGAGCTTAACCGACTGGGCCGGCCAGGTGCCCTCATAAATTTCACTTTAATAAAAACCTATACATATATAAAAGCATTATATGTATAGATATGTATTTATAAATATACAGATATGCATACACATATTTGCAGCTCTTACGTGCGTTTTAAAATTTTACTCCTCACAGCAATTTTAGGACGATTAGGTCTCTTTGTCTCTGTGCTAAACACAAGGGAAACTGAGGCTCTGCTGGAGAACGGAACCGCCCGAGGTCCCATAGAATAGAGAGCGTAGCAAAGCCTGGCCTCAAGCCCAGGTTTGTGACACTCCCAGCCGCCCCCGCGGCATGGGCTGTGGCCCGTCCGCACCGAAGGGTCCTATCCACTCTGCCGGCTCCCACCGCTGTGGTCTCCCAAGCCCAGAGAGTGAGGTTTCTAAAACGCAGATCAGATCAAGGTGCTTTTCCACTCCCTCACCTTGGCGGTCAGCTGCCTGCGTGTCGGGGCCCCTGCCACTCGGCCACTCTGACCCTTCCCCGCCACGCCGATCCGCTCTAGCCTGTGATCCTGAACGCGCCACGCTCACCCCACTTTTGGAGCTTTGTGCTAGCACTTTCCCCTGGCCGGGAATGCTCTTCTTCCGACTTCTCCGTGGGCAGCTCCTTGTCACTCATTGTAAAGTGGCCCCTTCTCAGAGAGGACCTCTCAACCAGCCTCCCCAAGGAGCTGGCCGGTCACTCCAACACACGGCCCTACTTAGTCTCTCTGCCTCACGCTTGTCACGGACATTTTTCTTTGTAATCTTCTCTGCCATCACCACTGTGTGAGATTCAAAGGCCAGGACCCTTGTCTGCATCTTCCACCACCCCACCTACGACAGCGGCCGGCACCCGTTAGGCCCTCAGTCATTACCGATAAGGTGCATGATCATCCTTTCCTTTCCCCTCTTCTTAGAATGAGACAAAAATCTTAAGACAGATCGCCTCCAGACACGACAGATAACCCAGAGGTTTCCATGATCTCTCCTGGTTGCTTCTCCCCCTTGCAGAATTAATTCGAGCAGCCTGGAGCAGGCAGGCAGACTCCCCCCTCCCCCCTCACCTCTATAGGTCAGCAGGGCTTCATCGATGAACTCGGCAGCCTTCCGGAAATGCTGGGAGATGTCCACTTCGGGAAAGTCGTCCACCTCCACACCCAGGTACTGAATCTCCAGGCCAGTGTAGAATTCGGGCCCAGTGTAGACGCCGGTGCCATGAGCGGCATTGAGGATGTGAGTAATTCCCAGCCTCTTCAGCCTCGCCTTGTTCACAGCTACACTCCTGGGGGGAAAGAGGCAGAGACGATGTTTGCCAGAGTCAGAGCTAGAAAGGAAAGGTGCACCGCCACTGAGACCCGCAGCCTGCTTCGGCTGGCTCGGGAAGGCCATGGCTCGGTGAGTGCCTTCTGTGCTGCCAGATGTGTCCCGGGGTCACTGCAAATACAGTCATAAGCGGGGGCCAGAGAGAGAGAAGGCACAGGGAGCCGGGCAGGGGAGGGCAGGATGAAGGGAACAAGACTGATGTGTAAGGAAATCTTTGGTCCACAGATCTCTGGTTTAAAAACCCTCTGCCTTGGGAATGGACATTCATCAAGACACAAAAGTGGCAGGGGAGCCTGGCTGGCTCAGTCGGAGGGGTGGGCAACTCTTGATCTCCGGGTCGTGGGTTCGAGCCCCATGTGGGGTGTAGAGATGACTTAAATAAATAAAACTTAAAAAAAAAAAGACACAAAAGTGGCAGACAAAAGTAGTAATCAAACCCGGTGTGCTTCACTTTTTCAAAGTCCTTTCACCTGCATCATCTTATTGTATCCCTAGTACTAAACTTAAGAGGTAGACAGGGCAACTATTTTTATGCCCATTCGAAGATTCGGAAAATGAATCTGACAGCTTTTTTGACTTCCCAAGACTGAAAGGAAAAAGGACCAAACAAGGGCAGGTGTTTCTGGTTTCTACAATGAATCAGTGAAGACAATTTCTACAATGAATCAGTGAAGACAGGGTTGCCAGAGAAGGAGCAGAAGCCTGGGGCTATCTGGAGGTGTCTGGGTCCCTGGTGAGCATGATGTGAAAGTTTCTGGGTCTGCAGAGCTAGCTGGAGATCACTCAGGACTTGGTGTCCAGCTCTGAGAATCAGGTTCTAGGCGACAGACTACTTCCGGGGCAGTACTCAAGACCCACAGTCCAAACTTCCCTACTGCCTGCCACGGAGGCCCCAAATTGCCTCCTTTGCTTCTGTGTATCTGAGTATTTACACTGGGAGAATTAGTTTCACAAACTAGCCTGTTGGTGCCAATTACGCACTGGCAAGAAGATCCTGAAGGAACTGCTTTGGGTTTTGTTTGGGAAACCACTCATAAACTTAAAAAAATAACATTTTTTTCTGATTATAAAAACAAGTGGTGTTTCCTTAGGAAATCCGTCCGGTTCAAAAGAAACCTAAAGAAGATAAACATCAGTTGTAGAACCATCGCCTAGATGGTTACGCTTTTATCTCGTTTGTTTTGAATTTGTTACTTATGCAAAAGCGCATACACATACACACCTATGTATTGCTCAGGTAGCATCACACTGTATATATAATTTGTAATTTAGCATCATACTATATATATACATATATATCATACTATACATATATCATACTATATACATATCATACTACATATATATCATACTACATACATATCATACTATATATATCATACTATATATCATACTATATATGTATCATACTATATATGTATCATACTACATATATATCATATTATATATATCATACTATATATATAATATATATAGCATACTATATATATATCATACTATATATGTATCATACTATATATATCATACTATACACATACTATATATATATATATCATACTATATATATCATACTACATACATATCATACTACATACATATACTATATATATCATACTATATATGTATCATACTATATATGTATCTTACTATATATGTATCATACTATATATGTATCATATTATATATATCATACTATATATATATCATACTATATATGTATCATACTATATATATCATACTATACACGTACTATATATATATATCATACTACATACATATCATACTACATACATATCATACTATATATATCATACTATATATGTATCATACTATATATGTATCATACTATATATGTATCTTACTATATATGTATCATACTATACATGTATCATACTATATATATCATACTATACATGTATCATACTATACATATCATACTATATATATCGTACTATATATATCATACTATATATGTATCATACTATATATATCATACTATATATGTATCATACTATATATGTATCATACTATATATATATCATACTATATATATCATACTATATATATCATACTATATATATCATACTATATATGTATCATACTATATGTATCATACTATATATATCATATTACATATATCATATTATATATATCATACTATATATACTATATCTATCATACTATATATATATCATACTATATATGTATCATACTATATATGTATCATACTATATACGTATCATACTATATACGTATCATACTATATATATATCATACTATATATATCATACTATATATATTATACTATGTATATATCATACTATGATATATATATGATATATATATATATATCATACATATATGTAATTTGTAACCTCTTTGTCCTCTTGTGAAATGTTTCGGTGGTTGGCAATACATACAAAAATCAGTATCATCACTGGCTCCAAATGTCCCATCAGGCAACATCAACTTGCTGATGGAGTTATTGGGGCCTTTGCCAAACGTGGGGGAGTTTCATCACTCTCGGGCACTGTCCAGAAGGGTAGGACAAAGGGTCGTGACCTCCCCGCAGTCAGACTCACTTCTCTGCTATGAAGATATTGGGCCAGACCTCATCCACCTCATTCCAGGGGGTCTCCTGGCGGTCTTGGACCAAGGCCCGCTGCAAATCCAGGATGCAGGGGGTGTTGTATAGGCTGCTGTCGTCCATCTTCTCCCTAACACGGTTGTACAGGTCCTCCACCAGCAGGTGCTCGGCCGACTCCAGCATGCCTGGACACTCTGCCTCGGCTCTGATCCCCCGTGGCTTGAATTCTAGAAGGGACAGGCAGCATTCTCGTCAAAGAGTCAAGAGCACCATGACGCTCCCTGTTCCTCAGGAGAATCCACTCTTGACCAATCTGCTGCCAGGACTCTGGACATGAGCTCAAATGCCAGGAAGGACTTAATGAAGGCCCGGGGTGGGGAGGGGACCTGCACTGGCCTGGACACTTGTGGTCAGGGCCAGCGGCAGCAGAGGTAGATTGGTATAGGTGAAGGGACACTGGTTTTCTTTACTCCTTCCTGTATTTTTCTCAAGCTGGCTGACAACTTCTTAGACCAAGGTCCTTAAGTACCTGGTATATGTCTGATTCACACTTACAGTTCCCATGGTGCGCCATACAGGGTGGAATCATTTACCAAACGAATAAATGACACTCTTTCATAACGTAAGTCACTTTATTAGTTTGACTCCTCTACATACGTAAGGCAAATAATCTTGGGAAAAGTAAAACTTTAGCCTTCACGTGCGATCACTTTCCCATACACGTTTAATTAATTTATTTCACGCGTTGTCTGCTTCTTCCCACTGGCGTCCGAGCGCCCGTGAGTCTCAGCCTCCCAGCTTTCCAACAGGTGGCAAAGGTTTTGCCAGGAACTCCAATGCCAGTCCCAAAACAGCGCTCAGGGCCTTTCTGCCAACAGCTCAGAAAAACTCAGATTCTAGAGGAGTTCAAAATCCATTCACCCACCTCTCGAGCGCGCCTCTCTCTCCTGCTCCTAATATTTCTGTTCTCAATTGATCAAATCTGGGGGGAGAGTCAGACATTTCTTTCTCTGAGAAAGTCTACAAGAATAGTGGGGGGGGGGGGGGGGACGAATCCTTTCCTGCCACTTAGGAGCCAAAAATCCTGACTAGAGATGGAAGAAAAGAAAGGCGTGTCGCCTGTGTTGGCCATCGCTTTCCCTGATGGGTGAAAGCCACGTGTGGCTTTCATGTGAGAGCACAGCCACGTGTGGCACATAGACGAGGCCCAGCCCCTCACGGGAAAAACAGTACAACGGGCTTGCTGCTCAGGGTCTGCGGGTCCTGGGAGTTCTGGGTTCTAGCACTCCCTTTCCCTAAAGCCCTTCTCTCTCTCTCTCTCTCTCTCTCTCTTCCCTTTCCCACACCACCCGATGGGCCCCCATATCCCTGCGTCAGATCTCAGCTCTAAATGCTCTCTGATCTCCGTTTCAAAAGCAGAAAGAAGAAAACCCGTGCAACCCCAGAGCTTTATTTTGTTTAAAAATAGATGAATCATTCCTATTTTCTCTACCGCTCAGTCTCCCCTGGCTCTCCTGGGATCTTACTTAGCAAATGTAAAAAGCCCCTCTCCCTTCCTCCCCTAACTGAGATGGCTCTCCTTTACTACATGTAAAAAATAAAACTCGCCGATGCTTCATGAAAAATATACATACAGCATTGTCTGCCTCAGCTATTTATATAGCAGGTCGCTGTCTTGATATTTCCCTTTCCAGTGGAACACATGTCCCAGTCCCTCATGCCTGCTGGTGGCCCCTGCTTACAGTAGGTCTCTGGTCCACCCCTCAGCCTGTTTCAACTCCACCCCCCTCGCCCTGCATTCATTTCTCCCATTTATTTCTGCAATCTAAGGTTTCTTCAGAAGAACGCATATGCAGACTTTCATGAGAATGAAGGACTCTTCAACAATCATTTTTATCCCTCTGATCACTGGTGAGCAGGGCGATGGCTTGGAATATGACTTGATACGTTTTTCCTTTCTCTGTCATATACTGTTTCTTCCCCTACTACGCTTCCGCCACTAAGACCGAGGAAACGTAAGCTTAATGCCCCAGACAAGAGGAGAGTAGCTAAACCCTAGAATCGAAGAAAGGCTTTCGATTTCCACCTACGTGTTCAATGTCCCGTAGACGTGTCTATAGCATTCTATAGGCTTGACAGTGACGTTTTCAAGAGGGGAAATGGTTTTCTCACAACTCCTAAAGCTGGATTTTCGCTTGGCAAGAACTCAGGCATGGAGGGGGGCGGGTCCAGAGAGTGAAACACAGAGCAGGGATGATGCAGGCTGGAAGGTGAGGGAAGTTCCCAAACACACAGGAGGAAACAAAAAACAAAACTTCCGGACTGAGGGTGGTCCCTGTGGCAATTTAGAGAGATCTGGACACCGGGTGAAGCTACTTTGGTCTGCCTGGAGCAAGGGAACAGAGACCCCAGATAGGGTGGTGAATTAGAAAAAACTTGAGAGTTCCTTAAAAAGATGGGGCCTCCCACGGTGCCCAGATTGCAAGCAGAGGCAAATGGAATTTCTGGCTCCTCGCGAGGTGAACAGGAGATCTAGGCGTCCTCAGGGACCCTGTGGGGACCCAAAGAGCCCAGAACTGACAAAGACCCGGGATTATATATACAAGCAGCATGCATGGTTCTCACGACCAATGGCCGGGGACGGGATTGTGGCCACCATCAAGTGGATGTCGGATTAAGCCCAAAGCCCAGCAGGGCCCTGTGTCGTTAGCGACATCCCCCCAGCAGTGACAGAGACACCCAGGACAAAGGAAGAAGAAAAGAAATTTGCTCAAAATTGATTAGAGGGGCGCCTGGGTGGCTCAGTCGGTTGAGCGTCCGACTTTGGCTCGGGTCATGATCTCGAGGTTTGTGGGTTTGAGCCCCGCGTCAGGCTCTGTGCTGACGGCTCGGAGCCCAGAGCCTGTTTCGGATTCCGTGTCTTCCTCTCTCTCTGACCTCCCCTGCTCGTGCTGTCTCTCAAAAATAAATAAGCGTTAAAAACATTGTTTTTAAATTGATTAGGAAAAAAAAAATCCATCCAGTCAGGATGAGTATGTTTTCTGCTGGGTGCATATTAACATTTCTCCCCTCCTCACCTTTCCCTACCTCCTCCTTATTTATATTTCAGATTGAAAACCATTTCCAGGCACTAGTGGAAATGCAGATCTAAATCTGGATATCCCTTTGAACAGAACTTTCTGGGTGCTTCTGGTCATTTCTTGGGCTTTCGGGTCTGTGCCTCTAGCATAAGCCACCAGAGAGCTGGCCATTCAACCTGATACGTAAGAATTTCCACCTCCGTCTCATGAAGGTAGATAGTGACTTGTGTCGGCAGAAATGCCTCCTCGGATCTGTTCCTCTTAATGTGACGGGCAGCACCTGGGAAGCACACGGACATCTTCCACGGGGCCCCTTCCGAGGGTCCCCAGAGGAGTCGCGGACTCTCCCTGCTCCCAACCGCCTTCCGATGGCATTACCTTCACCGATGATCTGTTTAGCTGCAACAGCCGAAGACAGGTGAATGGGTTCCATGAAAATGCTTTCTGTTTCTGCATCTGAGACCATGGAGTACCTGAGGGAAGAGGACATCTGTGTGAGAAGGTTCTGGGCGGCATCTGAACGGGAGCCGCTCTGACTAGACAAGACCCCTGGGTCTGACTTCAGGCATAGTACAAAGCAACGAGAGATGAAGGGAATGCCGTCCTCAGGGTAGGGAGCCCGAGAATGCAGAACACCGTGACGCTGTCGCCACCTGTGTTCAGACCGGAGCTGGCACCTGCGTGAGCTGGTGTTTACCGATGAGGTAGTCCAGGCTGTGGACCGAATAGTGTCTGTGGTTGGGGAGAATTTACCCTGATGCGGCCTCACCTTCTATACTGGGTTCCCATCCCTGGCTGTAGTGCTGTTCATTTTTTTCCCTCTCGCCCCCGTTCCCCTGTTGTCAATACCATAGCATGTCCCTAACCAAGGTGCTGCTGGACTGGCGGGCTGGGTAGACGGCCACCGTTCCCTCCATGCCCCACATCTTTCCCCTGTTTGAAAGAGAGCGGGCTCACAATAAAGGGCTGGCATGGGGAAATCCGAAGGTGTGCTCAAATGCACAGTCCTGATTCTCAATATAAGCAATCAAGGTTCAGCCTGAGACCAGGGATGCAATAAAGTTACTTAGGGAAATGTCAAGGCAATTAATTCAGCAGAGATGTCAAAAAGGATCTGAGGAACGCGACGAATTACGGGCAGAAACAAGGGTAGGATGCAGTATGGGGGTGGGTGCCCTCCCCCTTAGTGGGGGGGGGGGGTTCTTCTCTTTCCCAGGTGTTGGGTGAGCTTTGGGTCTTTTTTTTTCTTAGTCTTTCCTTTAGGTCCAGAGAGGTTAAAGAGCAAGTGGGAGTATTTAATTTATACCATGTTTTTTCCCCATCCCCCCAATTCCCTTATGCTGCCCCTTTATTTTCAGCCCCTCCCTGAACCTCATCCCCTGTAAAATCGATGATCTGTTTTCTGTCCCTACGGTGTGGCTTTTTCCCAGAATGTTATGTAAGTTGAATCATATCATAGTCTTTTGTATCTGCCTCATTGCACTTCGTACACGGCATCTATGAGTAATCTATTCTATTGCAATCATCAATAATTTGTTCCTTCTTACTGCCGGGTAATGTTCCATTTTCAGGCACCCCAGGCTACTGTTTCCATTGCCTCCAGTCACAACTGGGTATTCCAGAGGGAAAAAATGATACTCATATTGCTGGTTTGGTTGTACTTTGAATTCTATCTTCCTCAATCTGCCTGCTGCTATTTACTTTCCAGAGTCCTTGAACCGTTGCTGTACCCTTCTGTTCGGGTTTTATAAAGGCAAGCCATGGGACCGTGGCGGGTGTGTTTGCCGACTTGTCCAGAATTGGGACCTCTGTTCTACTGTCTTTTTGCTTTTACAAAGTCTGAAGTCAGTGTGTTTCCTGATCCTTGTAAATTGACTTATTTTATCTTTATGGAAACTGATAGGATCTTTTTTTTTTTTTTTTTTTTTTTTTTTTTTTTTTTTGGTTTTCAGTATTTAGAAACTTCCCAGGGATGCTCCTTGGTCTATTTTCATTCGTTGTGTTGCGAATGGATACCATTTTGGGGCTCCCTTTATGAGTTTCATCCTGGCGAAACTCCCACGCAGCAGGTATTATCATTTCCGTTTATTTTAAATAAGGAAACTGGGGCCCAGATAGGCTAATGAAATTCCCCCACGGCAGCCAATAAGAGGCGGGGCTATGGTGCAAACATAGGGCCATCTTGTTCTGAGTTGCAAGGAGTCCAGTTGAACTGACCGGAGCTAACTCGAGTGAAGATAAGTGTAGCTGAGTCGATTAGCAGGGCAATTTTCTCATAGAAATCCACATTACAGAGTCACCGCCTTGGAGAATGGTGTGCTCAGGGCTAGAAAGCCTACGGAGGAGGAAATCGCTTTGCCAAAAGAAAGGAGTAGCCTACGACTCTACCCAGGACGGGGCTAGACCTGCCCATGCAGCATAAGGGACAGCACAGTGGGCACTGTCGTTGGTAATTCCTGAGGGATTCCCATTCTTGCACCGAGTACTCCCCTGGCACTCCCAGCACTCCAGAAGATGCATTTTTAAGTAAGCGTGACTGGAGAGTGGGGGTGGATTGAAGGTGAGGTGTGTGGGATACGATCCTTGGATGAACTGGAGACGTCCCGTTGTTTGGTGAAGGTAGAAAAGAGTAGAACACCTGGTGGGGGCAGGTGTGAGGTCTGGGTCCTTTCTTTGGCCCCTGTAGCTCCAGACCAGTGAAGGTGATCAGACAGACAGATCACACTGAGTGAAGGGTGGGTGGACAGATGGATGAACAGACGGACGGATGGATGAATGGACGGAATTTGCCAGGTACTGGGCAAGGTGCCCGCATACAAGCTTGGGGAGCAAACCCAGTGGTCTCCAGGGCCTTCCATCTCTGGTCTCTTTCTCTTTTCCAGCCTCAGCTTGCACTGGTTTCCCTTGGGCTGACATCCTTTCGGGAGGCTAATCTTTTGGCCTCCCTTCCTCACCCAGTTTCCTCCTGCGATGGGACTTTGCAGAAGCCCATCTCCCTGTGGACATCGTGGGCCCAGGTTTCAGGGCAATCTCAGTTTTCAAATAGCAACACTTCATAAAACTAGGGTCAGAGCCTCAACTTGTATAAGAATGTGAGTCATGGGGCGCCTGAGTGGCGCAGTCGGTTAAGCGTCCGACTTCAGCCAGGTCACGATCTCGCGGTCCGTGAGTTCGAGCCCCGCGTCGGGCTCTGGGCTGATGGCTCAGAGCCTGAAGCCTGTTTCCGATTCTGTGTCTCCCTCTCTCTCTGCCCCTCCCCCGTTCATGCTCTGTCTCTCTCTGTCCCAAAAATAAAGAAAAAAAAAAAAGAAAAAAAAAAAAAGAAATGTGAGTCACATCCCCATAAATAAACAAACAATATTTACTAAGGGAGTTTTATTCTTTCGTTTGTAAGCAATATTAGTCATACTAGTATTAGTAAAATAACCATTTTGTTTATTAAGGGTCAGTATTACGTCAAACGAGGTGGGGGGGGGGGGAAATCACAGCAAAACCCTGACCAGGTAATGGCAGAGAACCCTTGTGTTGCTGCGGGATGAGAGGGGCTTTCTCCTGGCCCCGCACCTCTTTTCTCCCTCAGGGTGGTTTTCCCTGTGCTCTGCGCTCTGAAGAGGTTTTCTCACTCCTGTAATCGGTTTTCTAAACAATGGGCACAAACTGAAAAGGGACACAGGAGGAGCCCTCACCTGGCAGCTGTGTAGAAAGGCTGGCCAGGGACACCCGGCAGTGTCCCCAGGATCCCCGCCTGGAACTCTCTGCAAAGCCCATGATCACGCCGTTTTTCCCTAAACAACACAGATGCCAGGTCGTCGTGTGGATTTGGTTTCCCCGACAAATACAGGGAACTGAGCATCTGTCCTAAATGGACCCGAACTCTGAGGCTGTGGGTTTGATAGGGGAGAATTTGAAATTCAAATCTGAAAATGGAAATGGGTGAGAGGCATCCTCCCCTCTTGTGGGTGGTCAAGATCGAGAGGCAGCTAACGGGCCCGTGAGTCTGAGACTCTGGAAGACTCTACCCAGTACACTTTTCAGGAGTTGGCGGCTTTATGGTTGAGAAAGGAAGGGGGTAAAGAACAGATTCTTCCCCCAGCCCCGTGATGTGTCTGTTCTTGGCCGCTGAGGCAAGCAGGTGAACCACAGTAAACTGAGCTCAGCAGTATCTAGTGTTGAGGATAGGATGTAAATTATGAGTCATCTGCTAAGAGAAAAGGACGTGTAAACCTAACGGTCCTAAACTGTTGTGCCACAGACGCGGTTTACTAAGTCAAGTGAGGAGTGGGACCCCAAAGAACCTAAGTGGAGAACAAAGTTTAGGCATTGAGAAGCAGTTCCCTCATTTTCCGTGGAGAAGCAGGACCACGGGGAGGAAAAAGGAGAAAGAGAAGCGAGACCTGAACAGCGGGCCCCGTTCATATTTGCAAGGTCAGTGAGATGGTGGCCGGGGAGGCTGTGATTTATGACCACGTCTGTGCCTCCGCCCGCAGATCTGAGACAGAGCGAAATGACACTTACACCCTGATTGGAAAGCAGCAAGGGCTGGCTGCTCGAAAAGACAGGCAGGGAAGGAGAGAATCTAGGATCGATACACACCTCATCACGGGATCACAGAGCAGCAGCTAAAAAGCCTTGAGGGTGATTTGGAAGAGAAACAATAAAGCAGAATTTGATGGACTTCCTAACCAAGAGCAGGAGACTGGTGCAGTTTTCTTTAGACCTGTGTTTTTCAAAATTACAGACTGTGCCCATTAGTGTTTCATAAAATCAATTCAATGGGTCCTGCCCAGCATCTGAAAAAGGAAGGAAGGAAGGAAGGAAGGAAGGGATGAAGGGAGGGGGGAGGAAAGAAGAGGGGAGGGAGAAAGGGAGGAAGTAGGGAGGAAGGAAGATAGGGAGGAAGGGAGGAGGGAGGAGGGAAGAGAGGGAGGAAGGAAGGAGGGAGGGAGGAAGAGAGGGAGGAAGGGGGGAGGGAGGAAGGAAGGAAGGAAGGGAGAAAGGAAGGGGGGAGGGACAAAGGGAGGAAGGAAGAGAAGGAGGTAGGAAAGGAGGAAGGAAGAAAGGAAGGGAGAGAGGGAGGGAGGAAGGGAGGAGGGAGGAAGGGAGAAAGGAAGGGAGGGAGGGAGGAAGGGAGGGGGGAGGAAGTCCCCCCCCCCCCCCCCCCCCCCCCCCCCCCCCCCCCCCCCCCCCCCCCCCCCCCGGCAAGGAGTCCCTTGGGAATGAAATGGAGGCAGAAGCCCAGGAGGGGGTGTCTATCTTGATGTGGCTTTTGCAAAGAAGGAACAGATTTCTGAGTTTCTTCCAAGTGTTCATTCACTTCAGAGAAAGTGACCACACAGGCAAAGTTCAGGCTCCAGAGAAGGAGAGAAGTCAGTAATCTTAAGCAAATGGATTTATGGCCAGCTGCTTCCAGCAAGGTTTGTGAAAGCTGGAAAAATCTTCACGGAAAAAGAAATATAAAAGAGAAAGGGTAATCAGGAGTAGCCATTTCCCAAGGACACACACACCTGACACTCCATGTCCCCAGCTCCTGTCCCACCTGTCGCTACCAGGCACAGAGACCTCGCTGTAGGGAAGGTTGGCACAGCATCGTTAAGGGACTTAGCTGAAGGTGGACAGGAAAATGCTGTCACGAGAGACGGTCTGAGGAGATCATCAAGGAGTTCTAGAAAGTGCAAAGGCTTGAAAAGTTCAGGTCCAAAGCGCCGAAGCAAGAAATGAATTTTGACTTGGAAAGAAATGAAGGAAAACAGAAAAACGCTCTCCAAATCAGAACAGGAGAAGGCTAAAGAAGTCTGATCCTTCATTTGGAAAGGAAGAGAAAATGGGTCATAGCCAAGGAGGAAGAGGAGAGGCAGACGTGGGCTCCAGACCACCTAGAGAGTTGGGGGGCGGCAGTCTCCTTACTAGGGAGGGAGGGCCGGTCTCAGCTTGGTTTGCCGCACAAGCACGCTGACTTCTTAGACTGTGCTCATTTGGGTAAGTGGGGAGGTCTGATGGAGATTATGGAAATGGGTGAGGCCCCACCAAGTCGCCCCACTGGACAGGAGGTTTTAACTTGTAGCGTTAACTCATAAATTACCTAGGGAAATTTGTCTCACTGGGAGATGGTTGAATCTCCAGCTGAAGGCTTTCTTCCAGAGAGAATGACCCACAGAGGCGGGTTTGAATTTAAGGCGTTTGAGGTCAGTGCCTCGGTCAGGCAAAAACGAAGATCTGACGAGCTCTATCCACTGTCTACACATCTTTCTCAGGTTCTTAGTTCACCCCGGGATGAAATTTACTGACGAGGCTGGAAATGTCAAGACTCCCTGCCGGGACAGCAAGCAGACCGTCACCCCTGAATGCGCTCTGGTTGACAGGCAGTGGCTGCCTGCAGCACTGGGTAGACTTTGCAAGTTCCTGTCCGGGTCGCACAGGGGACAGTACGGTTTCGTCTCCCGGGGGCTGGAGCTAGGGCAGCGGTGAGTTGAATGGCGGTATCCCAGAAAGACATGCCCCCCAGAGCCTGTGAATACGGTTTTATTTGGAAAAATGATCTCCACAGATGTCATTCAGTTAAGGATCTTGAGGTGAGATCATCCTGGATTAGGGCGAGCCCGAAGTCCAATGGCAAATGTCCTTAAAAAGGACACACAGAGAAGAGAGAGAAGAGGAAGCCTGCGAAGGTGGAGGCTGAGGTTGCAAGGACACGGCCACAGCCAAGAAACTCCTGGAGCCTCCAGGAGGTGGGAGAGGCAAGGAAGGGGTCCTCCCTAAAGCCCTCGGAGGGACAGCGGCCCTGCCAACACCTTGATTTCACACTTCCGGCCTCTGAAACTACAGGAGAACGTATCTGTGTTGTGTTTAGGCAACTCAGTTTGTGGTCATTGGTTACAGTAGCCGTGGGAAACCAGGGCCAAGAGTGGCTGGTGGGGTATTTGCTGACTCCGTACACATTTAGTCTTAAAAAGACTCAAGCCTTTCACTGAAGAGATAAAGCAGCGGGCGCCTGGGTGACTCAGTGGGTTAAGCGTCCGACTTCAGCTCAGGTCATGATCTTACGGTTCGTGGGTTCGAGCCCCGTGTCAGGCTCTGTGCTGACAGCTCGGAGCCTGGAGCCTGCTTCACATTCTGGGTCTCCCTCGCTCTCTGCCCCTCCCCCACTCGTGCTCGCTCGCTCTCTCTCTCGAAAATAAATACACATTAAACATTTAAATAAAAAATCAATAAATGTTAAAAAAAAAAAAAGATAAAGCAAGAAGGATGGAATTTCAGTCACTAATTAAGTACAGGGAGGACTATTCAGGATGGAGACCAAAAGCAACGGTGACGATCAGCTGCTTAGAATACAGTATTTGCTGACAGCACAAGAGACATGTGCCATTTTTTTTTTCAACATTTATTTATTTTTGGGGCAGAGAGAGACAGAGCATGAACGGGGGAGGGGCAGAGAGAGAGGGAGACACAGAATCGGAAACAGGCTCCAGGCTCTGAGCCATCAGCCCAGAGCCCGACGCGGGGCTCGAACTCACGGACCGCGAGATCGTGACCTGGCTGAAGTCGGACGCTTAACCGACTGCGCCACCCAGGTGCCCCGAGACATGTGCCATTTTAACGAAGGTGGGTGGGTCTCTGGTTAGATACAAGTTCCTTGACATCATTAGTTACTGTCAGATATCTTTCTCTGGAAGGAAAAGGAAAGAGCCACCATTTATCAATACCTGATATGCCTTTCTATGTTATAACAATGTGTGTCATATATTACATGTCGTATATTACAAACAACATACGTTATATCATTGAATTTCCACCACTGGGCAAACCAGCTATTCCAACTTTATGATTAAGTAATTTATGGACGCTCTCATGGCTACCGAGTGGGAGAGCAGACCTGACTTCAACTTTGGCCTCGGTTATACCATTTAAGTTCTTTCCACAGCACTACGCTGTCTCCCGGAAGAGAGTTTTATTTCCCCTTTTATAGTACAGCTTTTTGAGGTATATACTTGTTATACAAATGGCACATACTTAAAATGTGTGATTGGTTAACATTTGACACACGTGGAACCATCACCACAATCAGGACTGTGAACGTATCTATCATCCCCCAAGTTTCCTTAGGCCCCTTTGAAGCCCTCCCTCCGCCCTCCCTCCGCCCTCCCTCCGCCCTCCCTTCGCCCTCCCCCTGCCCGACTCCCCAGGCCACCGCTGATCTGCTTTCTGTCACTATAGAGAGTCATTTGCATTTTCTGGAATTTTCTATAAATTGACTCACGTGGTATATACCCTTTCTTGTCTGACTGCTCTCATTTAGCATAATTATGTTGAGATTCATCCATGTGGTTGTATGAATCAATAATTCATTCCTGTTCACTGCTGAATAGTATTCCAGTGTGTACATCCACCACTGTGTATTTACCCATTCACTGGTTGATGGACATTTGGGTTGTTTCCAGGCTCTTATGCATAAAGTTGCTCTGGACATTCATGTACAAGTCTTTGCAGGGACACGGGCTTTTATTTCTTGTGAGTAAATACCCACGAGTAGAATGACTAGATCATACAGGTGTAGGTATCTGTTTAAGCAGGTGTATGTTTAACTTTTTTAAAACGTTTATAAAATGGTTGTACCATTTTACGTTCCCACCAGCAGTGGGACTAGGCCTTCCACATTCTCACCAATATTTAGTATGGTCGATCTTTTTAATTTTACATATTCTAATAGGTATGGAATGGTGTCTCCTTGTGGTTTTAATTTGCATTTCCCTAATGACTAAGGATTTTGAGGATCTTTTCATGTGCTCGTTTGCATTTCATGTATCTTCTTTGGTGAAGTATCTGTTCAAATCTTTTGTCCATTTTTAAAATTTTTATTTTTCATTTTTTAAAATTTACATCCAAATTAGTTAGCATCTAGTGCAACAGTGATTTCAGGAGTAGATTCCTTAGTGCCCCTGACCCATTTAGCCCATCTCCTCTCCCACAACCCCCCCAGGAACCCTCAGTTTGTTCTCCATATTTATGAGTCTCTTCTGTTTTGTCCCCCTCCCTGTGTTTATATTCTTTTTGCTTCCCTTCCCTTATGTTCATCTGTTTTGTCTCTTCAAGTCCTCATGTGAGTGAAGTCATAGGATTTTTGTCTTTCTCTGACTGACTAATTTCACTTAGCATAATACCCTCCAGTTCCATCCACGTAGTTGCAAATGGCAAGGTTTCATTCTTTTTGATTGCCGAGTAATACTCCATAGTGTGTGTATATATATATATATATATATATACCACATTTTCTTTATCCATTCATCCGTCGATGGACATTCAGGTTCTTTCCATACTTTGGTTATTGTCGATAGTGCTGCTATAAACATGGGGGTGCATGTGCCCCTTCGAAACAGCACACCCGGATCCCATGGATAAATGCAATTCCTGGGTTGTAGGGTAGTTCTATTTTTAGCTTTTTGAGGAACCTCCATACTGTTTTCCAGAGTGGCCGCACCAGCTTGCATTCCCATCTTTTGTCCTTTTTTAAATTGGGGTGTTTGTTTCTTTTTTATTGGGTTTGGGGAGGTTTTTAAGCATATGTTCTGGATACAGGTTCTTTATCAGATACATGATTTGCACATTTTTCTTCTAGTCTGTGGATTGTCTTTTCTTTTTTAAAGGTACTTAGACTCATTCATCTGGGCTGGTTTAGGCCTGGTTCTGTAATGCAGTGGGATTGACTGAATGATAACTCAAAAGCCAGCGGAGCTGTAATAGTTTATATCTCAGGTTTGATGATGATTATTGTAGAAAGAGATGGCCCACGAAGTGTCTCTGTGTTTGCCTCCCTTGAAACTCTCTGAAAAGGGCTGTAGCCAATTTGGGGTCCGCTTCAAAAACCAATTGCTAAGGAATCTATACAAACCACGAAAAGCATCAAAACCGACAGGATTCGGCAGGAGTCACCGAGAACCTGGGGAACATGAGGTCTGTATGTGCGACCATGCTTGTAGGAAGCTCAGCCGGTTCCGTGTAAGGGGGACTTGCAGGCTGAGCCTGTTTTTGCCCAGGACGGGGACTGGCAGCTGGAAGGACTAAGGATTGAATACCACTGGAACTTCTTCTCTTATAAACAGATGCTTTTGTCCTGTGCGTGGCAGGCTAACTTCATGTGAAACTGTGCAAGCAACACGATTGGCCTTGCCTGTCTCCCACCTTCCCTGACGGTGACCCACTTTTCACCTTCACAGCCAGTGCTCACCGTTTGCGCGCCCCAACCAATAATCCGAGAAGCTCAGTGACTAACGTGATAAGCACGTAGTAAAAATATTTATTCCCTAGGGCAGTATCTCAAAATATATATATACACCAGACTTTATATATCCAGCCTACGGTTAATTGGACAGTTCATCCTGTTATTTACACATTCTATACCCTTAATGACTGTTAGCTGCTAAAACATTCCAGGACTTCTCTCCCGGTGCACAAATGTACTTATTTCTGTCAGGTACGTATCAGCAGTGAGCCTGCTGGGTTACAGGACTAAACATATGCTTAGCTTTAGTAGATACTATGAAAGAGTTTTCCAAGTGGTTGTACTAGTTTCCTCTCTTCCTAGTTATGGATGGAGTTCTGATTGCCTCCCATCCTCATTAATGTTTGCTATCATCAGGTTTTGATTTTAGATAGTCTGGCGGATATGTAGCAGTATTGAGCTGTGGTTTAACTTAGAATTTCTATGATGTATTTCTGTGTTTATCGATTTCTAGCTGAATTCTCCCAAGGTCAAATAACATATTTTGTACGATTTCAAGCATTAAAAATTTGTTGATACACGTATGGCCCAGCATATGATCTATTTTGGTAAATGTTTCATGTGCGTGTGATAAAAATGTATATCCTCCACTTCTTGGGTACACGTTCTGTTAATGCCAAACATCGTTTATCATTTTGTTTAAACTTCCTATATTCTTTTTTTTTTCAATATTTATTTTTGAGAGAGAGAGAAAGAGAGCACATGAGCAGGGGAGGAGCAGAGAGAGGGGGAGGGAGAGAATCCCAAGCAGTCTCCTCACTGTCAGCACAGAGCCCCACGTGGGGCTTGATCCCATGAACCATGAGATCACGACCTGAGCCAAAATCAAGAGTCAGACGTTTAACCGACTAAGGCACCCAGGCGCCCCGAAACTTCCTATATTCTTAATGATTTGGCACGGGGGGGGGGCTCATACTATAACAGTTGCTGAGGTTGTTTTTAAAAAATTTTCCCATTTGACTAAGATTGTGGGTTTTATTTTTGTCTTTAGTTCTGTCAATTTTGGGCTGTATATATTTTAAGGCTACATTATTCGATCGTCGAAATCTTAAATGATGACATCTTCCTGGTGAACCACACCTTTGGTCATGGTGAAACATCCTTCTTTGTCTCTGGTTACGTCCACCTTAGTCTTCCCTGTCTGATATCAGTAACTGGCTTTAGTTAGTGTCGGTGACTGTGGCCATTTGTATTTTCCAAAGGAGGCCCCAGCGTTTCCCATCTGGCTCGTTCTCTTTACTCCTACAGAGGTAGCAGAATTCACGTTGCCTCCTTTTGAGCCCCTGTAGTCCTTTGTATGATTTCTGAGGCTAGCTCATGAGCATCAGTGCACTTCTGTCTTGCTTTCTTGAATGCCAACCCCTGGAATTCGGTCACCAGGCTATGAGAAGCCCAAACTGGCTCGCATGGAGAGACATGTGACAAGACCACGTCAGGCGCTCTAGCCTACAGCCCACCTAAGGCCCCGGCTGATGTGTCAGACGTGCGAAGATGCCACGATGATACCAGCCCTCAGCGGCCGAGTCTCCCTCAGCCTCAAGTCCTCTCGGACCTTCAAGTCTTTCCAGCCGAGGCCCTAGACATCTTGGAGTGAAGAGAAGCCACACCACTGTGTCTTGTCCAGGTTCCTGATCGTGAACATTAAAAACGGTTCTGACACCACTAGGTTTTGAAGGGGTGAGCAATTGTAACTGAACGGGGTAGTGTAAGTTTTCTATCCTTTGTTAATCATTGCATATCTCTATGTTTTTAAGGCGGGTCTCTAGTAAACAGTAGGTAGGCTTTTAAAAAAAAAACTGAGTCTGATAATACTGGCTTTTTTTTTTTTTTAATGTTTTTTTTTTTTTTTTTTTTTTTTTGAGACAGAGGGAGACAGAGCATGAACGGGGGAGGGGCAGAGAGAGAGGGAGACACAGAATCGGAAACAGGTTCCAGGCTCCGGGCCGTCAGCCCAGAGCCCGACGCGGGGCTCGAACTCACGGACCGCGAGATCGTGACCTGAGCTGAAGTCGGCCGCTTAACCGACTGCGCCACCCAGGCGCCCCAATACTGGCTTTTAATTGGAGTGTTCAGTTTCTATTCTGTTTAACGTAATTATTTCTCCACGGCTTTGAATCTACAATCGGACTATGTTCTCACTATTCACTATACTCTCGCTCTATTCCTTTTCTCTTTTCTCTTGCCTTCTTTTGGATTGACTCTATTTTAGTTTTGCACCGTCCCCTCATTAGCTTGTCAGTGACACACTCTGTTGTCAAACTTGTAACACTTGCACTGCACGTGGCAACCTGCATCCTGGACTTCCCACTCACATTTAAAGTCCCAGACACCCTCTCAAGATAACAGTCTTAAGCGTAGAGTGAAGTATGCAGACAAGGAGGCCAAGAAAGAAATCAAGAGCGAAAATTATATCTAGGAAAGAGCTTGGTGCGTGGTTTCTGACCCAGGAGGCCGTCTGGTCTACGTCCATCGGAAACGTATTTAGTTTCTGAAGGGATCATGTTTGCAAAGGAACCATGAGCCCTAAAAAAGCCTTTGGCTGTTTTCAGCCAAATTTGGGCCCCCAAATTTCCATAAGTAGGACACAGTCTGCCAAAGCAACAGCCTTCAAGGAAAACACACTCTCTCCAAGGGCAGTTCAGATGTGGTTTGATAACACACAAGGAAAAAGGCCCAAACGGGGAAGCTAGAGGCCACAGAGAACAACAGACAAGGGAAGGCTACCCTGAGAGCCCAATCAAGGTCGAATCTGGGAGATCTTCCTGCTTCTCGGGCAGACATGCTCATTACTTGTATGGACTGATGACTGTACCTCCTGTTCCTCCTTTTAGCAAATGGGGGCTTGTCTTCCTTCACCCTGGCCAGCCCGTGACATGCTGCACTCAGACCTGGGCAGCGGATGCAGACCTTCTGGAGAACCTCGCCCCTTTTTTTTTTTTTTCAAGGTTTTATTTAAATTCCAGTTGTTAACATACAGTCAGAGAACCTAGCCTTTGAACTGTATGCAGCGGTTGGTAAACTGCTTTGGGGGTTGTCTCCCCTGGGGTTTCACGAGTGGGGAGAAAAATACCATGAATATTAACCGCCTACAGGGGTATACTGCAGCTGAGACTGGTCTGTATTACCAAACCCATTTCCTCTTTTTTCGGGGCTCACGGACCTCATTCCCCATCCTCCCTTGTAAGAAAGCACGGCTTTGCGGAGTTCTAGCCAATGGAAAATGAATGGAAGAGAAAGGGCCATTTTGAGGCCTGGCCCATAAAAACCTCCTGAGAGATTCCGTCCCATTTTGTCTTGATGCTAAGGGGCACGGTGACTTTAGCAGCCTGCCTTAAGAGGGACGAGCTACAGGCGAGAAGGAAGGAGCCTTCTTTCCGGAATCACTGCTCCGGCACCTGTTGTGGAATTTATGTGAGTGGGAGAGAAATACCCATTTGCTAAAGCAAGCTAGCCTTACCCTAACTACCACACAAAGCCTTTCTTCACCTACGTCAATCACACACAAAACTCTCTCTGCTTTGTCTGGTAGTTTAGAGAGGGGAGGGATATGCTTTAAACACTCCGTCCTGATAGTGTTTCTAAGTGGGAACAGAACGCCGCATTTTAAAGGAACAGTCCCCAACTCCATTTGGACAAAGTGTCCTGGCCCACTGAGCGGTAACCCCTGCCCTGTTCCCATCTCACTCCAGTGGGGAAGGCTTTTGAACCCTGGGAAGCAGGAGCCGGCAAGACCCCAGGAGAACGGAACAAAAGTGGAGTCAGGCAGAATCACAGATATGTTGAGGCAAAGTTACCTTGAGGTATCCTGGTTGGGTCCTTCCTCCCTTTTTTACAGATAAGGAGACACAGGCTCAAGAATTAAAGGGAGTCGTCGCCTAAATTTGGTGACAGGGCTAAGATTAGAAGCCGGGTCTCCTACTATTATCTATGGCAGAAGAAAATAGATAGGCACACACCATTGCTGCAGCCGGGGGTTAAACATTTCTTTGATGTCTCGTGGTTTTCCTGAAGATTTCATGCCACTTCCCCAATCGATACCATAACATACGCTCAATAATTTTATGTAAAAGAAAGTTTTAAATTACTCGTCATCAACTAGAGAGGGCTCTCCCGGAAGACGCACTATATTTCTCTACCCCGGGATACACTACCACTTACCTCCAGGCATGCACATACCCCAGGCTGAAACCCGTGGCTGGATCGCAGACGCAAAATGATCCTAGCACAAGGGCCTGGGCCTGAACTCTTCTTGTCCTGACTCCTTCCCTCTATGGTCTAGCGCCCAGATTCAGCCTCAGTCCTAGAGAGTCAAGCCTCACCCTCCAGGTGGGCCGGTCGGACTCCTACTTGTCCTTCGAGGGTCAGGTCCAACATCATCTCCTCTAGGAAGCCTCCTATGACCCAAGTTTCCCTGCCCCACCCCCCACGCACGAGGCCCGAGGCAGCCTAATTCCCGCACTTCCCACGCCACGTTCCAGGGCCGTCTGTTGGCATGTTTGCCTCTTCCAGGAAGTATGACACACAAAAAGTACTCAGTAATAGAAACGAGTGACCCGAAGGCGGTGCCTGGGCCTCCCTGGGGCCCACATCTCGAGCTCCCCGGCCCACTCCTGCTGGGGCCGCCCGGGTAGGGAGCTCGGCAAGTGCACACTTACTGGCTGGGGGAGGGGCTCCGGAGGTAGTGGGCCTGCACGGCTCTCACACTGGTTTCATCCTCCTCACTTGGGACGACCTGCTCCTCCTCTGGGTCCCCGCTGGTCGCCATGACAGCCTGCCAGTCCCTGTGGCTTTGGCAGGAGAAAGGTGGTTAGGGAATCCGCTTCTGGAGGTTTTGTGGGGGGAAGGGGTATATCCGCGGCGTTAGCGGGGGAAGGTCAGCGCGTACGACCCACCCCCGGGAGGGAGACGACCCATGGGGAAAGCCCGGTCTGACTTGGGTTCGGCAGGACACCGAGATGCACGCCCCAGCTGTGTCAGCTGTCCGCCTTGGAGTCACAATATTTAAGAAGCGACACCCTGGCCCCTTCCTCAGATCCCGGCAAGGAGGCAGCGAGGCGACCCAGGGCTCTGCGTGGACTAAGCTAAAGCCGTTGGAAAGCAAGAGATTCCCCAGGCCAGAAGGATCTTTCTGTTGGAACTCCCGGGTGTGCCCTCACATACACACAGGCACGTGAGCACACACACGCACGCGTGCGTACATATATGTAGGCACACGCCCCACTCGTGCACAGACGCACGCCTTGGCCTCTCCCGGGGGAGGGGCGGCTGGCCCTCTTCAGTGCCTCTCACCAAGGCCGCAGGGGTCATTGCCTTTGGCTCAGGCACCACCCTGATTAAGGGACATGAAATCCCTCCGGAGCTGGTCCCACACACACGGCTGGGCCTTGCCACTCCAGGCAGAGTTGCTGCCCCTCTGCTTGTGAGTCTCGGGCTCACAGGACGCAATGAAGGGAGAGGCACACTCACCTCGGCTTTGCCTAGATCTCCACACCAAAGGGCAGTCACCCAAGGGCTGAGGGACCCGGATAAAAGGGCCAAAATTTCCGATCAGCGAGAGGGACCAACCTCTCTCCTCTCTTCAGTGCTTCTGCTCTGAGGGACAGGACAGCTGTTAACGGGAAATCTTAGCTGCCTTCTAAATTTAGCCTCTGGCCCCATAGCCTGGCAGATCTCTGGGAGGACGGAATGCAGTCTCAGGACCCAGACCTGAAAGCTGGCCCCATTTAACCCTTTCCCTCCTGCTCCTGGCCGATTCTCTGGACACCGGACACTGACATTGAGCAGCAAAGTTAGAAGACGGTCAGGCTTCATAGATGGAGAGGCCTGAAGAAAAGGTTTCCTTTGGACTCTCTCTCTTGCCTGCAGCTACCTATGCAAAGTCTTCCCAGAAGGCGGTCTAGTGCCACAAATCTAGAAGAACGGAACAAATTGTATCCCAGCCCCATGTCAGTCTAGAGGGTGCTGGGAAAAAATACCCAATATATAGATTGGGGCAGGGGCTCTGATGGATGTCAGGAGAGGACCATGGTGCAGCGAAAGGGTATAGCCAACGGCTTGTGGCCAGGGTTACGTTTCTTTGAACAGCGATGACTCTGAATAGTAAACGAGTAGTTGTGTTCACCCTCTACAGTCCCTCCCCGACGACACTCACATTCGTGGGGATGGTCAAGTGGCCAGCCTGGGTGGTGTAAAAATCCCACGAGCTTCGGGGCTCCTGGCTGGCTCAATCGACTGAGCGTTCGACTTCGGCTCAGGTCATGATCTCACGGTACAGTTCTGTGAGTTCGAATCCTACATCAGGGCTCGCTGCTGTCAGCACAGAGCCTGCTTCCAATCCTCTGTCCCCCCTCCCTCAGTGCTCCTCCCCCACTCCTGCTCTGTCTCTCAAAATATAAATAAACGTTAAAAAAATTCCACAAGCTTCATAAACTTCAAATGAGCTCATAGCCCACCTTACTCCCCTTTGTAAACTCCCACCATCACCATGACCAAAGCAAAGCCCCAAAACCCAATAGTTCAGCCCCTCATCTCACACATTCTATAATTACACCTCCATCCATCCATCCATCCATCCCATCCCATTGGTCTACCCATTCACAAATGCTTATCTACTATGCGTCACATAATTATATGCTCAAAATGGTCCTTCTCCTTGGCCAAATGGAACAGTGTCTTGCACATAGTACCATCAAAAATTGGCTAAATAAATGAATGAGCTCATGCTTTATTAGGAGGAATGAGACACAGATCAAAAATAACTCCAGCATAAGGCAGAATGTAGTTAGTATCCTAAGAGAGATCCAGAGTGCTGTGTGAGTTCACAGGAGGGAAGAGCCCTTCTGGCTGAAGAAGTCAGGAAATGCTCCATAGAAGAGGTAATGATACACACATTGGCCTTTTAAAAAACAAGTTGGATCACAAGAGCAGACATGATGGGGGAAGAAATGCCAGAGGGGAGAGCATGAACGAAACTGGGGGATGTCAGTGGTTAGAGCTGGGAGAAAGCAAACAGGTTGTGTGGCAGAGACTGGGCAGGGCTGGAGTTAGGGGCTCCTTTGGAAAGAGTGGTCAAGGAACACGTCTCTGAGGAGGAACATGGCACCACCCCTGGCCAGTCACCAAACCTCCACCCTGAGGGTCAAAATAGGGACTCAGGAATTGACTGCCAAGGAATGGCCATAACTGAGAAACGCTGGGGATTCATCTCATGCCCACCCAAGGTTCCATAAAGATGAAATGTGGTTTGGGAGAGAGGTGACATAAGGGAGGGAAGGGGCAGGGAAGGACAGAAGGGCTGCCTCAGTCAGGGTAAGGCTCAAGGGGATAGGACCACAGCACAGAGAATGAAAGGGTGGCAGGAAAGTAAGGGAGGGAGGGAAAGACGGAGAGCCAACAACACACCTGAGAGAGGCAACAGGTAAGGAGGGGACCGCTCAGGAGGAGGCATGGCCTCTGTCTTCCGTATACCCTCAGTCACCTGCAGAGGGTGACATCAGGCCACGGGAGTGAAGTCAGAAAAACACTCACTAGCTGTGTGACCTTTGAGAGCTCATTTCACTTCTCTGAGAATCAGATCCCTGTTTGTAAAATAGAGAACCGTCATACTCCTCTCCCCACTTTGTTCTGACCACTCAGCCTAAAGTGGGGCCCCTTTCCTTCGCTCAATTTCATTTCCTGTAACATGTTCTGGGTTATGTTCCCCATAGCACCATCACCCTTGAAGTAGGGTGACCAGTCATTTCCACTTTGCCTGGACTAAGAGATTCCAGGGACAAGGGATTTTCTCTTTTAAAACCAGGGTAGTTCCATGGGCGGGGGCGGCGGGGGTGGAGACAATCCCTTTAATAAATGGTGCTGGGACAACTGGACGGCTACATGCAAAAAAATGAAACTGGACCACTTCTTACATCATACACAAAAATAAACTCAGAATGGATTAAGGACCTAAATGTGAGACACGAAACCATAAAACTCCTAGAAGAAAACACAGGCAGTAATTTCTTTGACATCAGCCACAGCAACATTTTTCTAGATATATCTCCTCGGGCGGGGGAAACAAAAGCAAAAATAAACTATTGGGACTACACCAAAATAAAGAGCTTCTGCACCCTGAAAAGAAAAAAAAACCATCAACAAAATGAAAAGGGCAACCTACTGATTGGGAGAAGGTGTTTGCAAAAGATATGCCCTATTAGGGGTTATTATCCAAAACATAGAAAGTATTACTCAACACCAAAACAACAATCTGATTAAAGAATGCACAGAGACCCTGAATAGACATTTTCCCAAAGAAGACAGATGGATGGCCAACAGACATGTGAAAAGACGCTCAACATCACTAATCGTCACGGAAATGCAAATCGGAAACACAATGAAGACATCACCTCACACACGTTAGAATAGCTAACATAAAAGAGACAACAAATAACAGGTGTTCACAAGGACGTGGAGAAAAAGGAACCCTCAGGAACCGGTGGTACAGCCACTGTGGGAAATAGTATGGAGGTTCCTCAAAAAATTAAAACTAGAAATACCATATGATCCGGTAATTCTACGGATACAAACTCAAAGAAGATGAAAACACTAGCTGGAAAAGACATATGCACCCCTGTTGACTGCAGCGTTATTTACAGTCGCCAAGAAGCAGCCCCCGTGCCCTCTGATGGCTAAACAGATGAAGAACGTTACTCGGCCACAAAAAAGCACGAGATCCTGCCATTTGCAACAACGTGGTTGGACCCAGGGGGCATTATGCTAAGTGCAATAAGCCCGACAGAGAAAGGCAAATACCGTTATCATTCCACTTACGTGTGGACTCTAGAAAACAAAACAAACAGACAAACGAAAAGCAGAAACAGGCCCACAGATACAGAGAACAAACCGATGGTGGCCAGAAGGAAGGCGGAAAAATCGGTGAGGGGAGTAGGAGATCCAGGCTCCGGTTAAGGAATGAATAAGGCACAGCCAAGAGAATTACAGTGAAAGGTATCACAATAGCATTGCAGCATGGCGGGTGGTAGCTAACTCGTGACGAGCACAGCGTAAGGTATAAACTTGTTGAATCGCTATGTTGCACACCGGAAACGAATGTCACATTGTGTCTGGTTCAACTCTACCTCGATTCTTTTTCTAAGGACGGTTCCAAGCAAACCGAGACAAGTTGGCCATAATGGTTCTAAGATGGTCTTCTTTCTTTACTCGTGTGACTCTCATCTTCCCAACCAAATGGTCAATTCTCTGAGCATAGAGCCTTCCTGTCTTCTTCATGACTGTGGCTGTAGTGTGGGTCAGGTGGGGGTTGAGGAGAAGGGAAGGAAGAGGGGGATCCTATTGTGCTCTGGGGTGTGTCAGCAATTGTGGGCGACGCCCTTCTTTCATTGGCTTAGAGAACCTACCTCTGAGATCATTCCCCTTTTTATTACAAGATGTTAACTTCCTATCTGTTATAGCAGCCCACGCCTTGGTGAGAGGTCCAGGACTTTGTACACCTGCCAAATGGAGAAAAGGCGGGGGGTGAGGGGGCGGTGACTGGTTCAAGTCCAGTCCAATAGGTTAGCTCCTCTGCCAGACCAGCTGACGAGCACAGTTGGGGGGCCAGGCTGGGCAGAGGTGTGCAGGAAAAGGGAAACCACAGCGACAGAGGGCTGGGCCAGGTCAGAGGCTGCTGTAAATTCAACTAGTCAGCCCAGACCTGTCTGGGGCTCAAGCCAGGCTGGGCTTGGGGCACAGAGGAAGCAAGACCATGGCGAGGAAGATGAGGCCTGTGCTGGGGATGCTCTGTGCAGGTGAGTAGGCTCTTCCCCTGTCCAGGGCCCAGGGGCGGGTGAGACAGGGGGCCTGAGTGCTGACAGTGCCTCCTCAGGGAGGCCCTCCAGTGACACAGTTGAGTTCCTGCTGGGCAGAATTACAGGTTCTGTTGTGCAGGCGGCAGGTTCCGGGCCAGAACCAGTATCAGAATGGTCTGTATATGCGTATCAGTAAATAGAATTCCGGTCCATTTCTGGAATGGATAATTCATAAACTCTCAAGACTGTAAATTCTGATCCCGAATCAGATCACGAGATCAGACACACGATCGGACAATAGGGACTAAGTATTTGAAATCCCAGAGAATCCAGAATGTGTGGATATCGACATGTTCACTACCTGGGGTTTTACCCGTCGCCTTAAAACTAGAGGAAAAGGCAATAGTAAAAGTGATAATATCTCCATCCCACGTAGGGAAACCGAGGCAGAGAGACACTGCAACTTGCTCAATATCATCCCCAGAGCAAGAGAAGACTCAAACCCTTCAAAAACCAAACTACAAAGGCCCTCTCCAAAGGTCGAAGCCCTTCGGCCCTTCTGATACTCTGGTCGCTGAAAACTTGGCAGATGGGAACACCCTGCAAAATAGAAATCAGACATTTGTCGATACAATGGTCAAATCCAAATCCACTGCTGTCAAACAGCAAAGCCATTGCGTGGGACCCATGGAGTGTTTAAGGGTTAGGGCGGAGGCCTTGGTGTTGGGGTACTGGGCACGGGGAGGAAGTAGAATGGAGAACGGAAATTGAGAGACTGGGGCTGAGGGAATTGGAGGAGTATCTCTAATTTAGTGTATTTGGCTATGCTGAGAAATCCCATCAGCCTGCCATCTAGAAACTGTTCCAGGCTTCAGGGATCTGGTAAAAATGGGGAGGAGGTGAAGAGTTATACCAGGAAACTTAGGAAACCCCAAGGCCTGGGAAGTGGGGCCAAGGTATTCAGCTGTTAGAGCAAGCCCCAGGACCAGCTGGCCTGTCGGCCCAGCGGGCCCCACGCTTCCCATCGCTCAAAACCTGGCCTTCAAGCCCTTACGTGGAGGTCAGGGCCTGGATGTGGACCTGGGAAAGATCCATCAGCTCAGGCTGGCTCGAGCCCCACAAGAGGCCCAGATGACTGGGGGTAGAGAGGCCCTCATGAGCAGGTTAGAGGGCCTCGGTGGTTCATTCCTTCATGGAAACCTCTTTACTGCACGCATGGGTTCTGCAGGGGTCTCGGGAGTGAGGGGTCGGGAATGACCACAGCCATGAGGGAACCTGTCTCAGCCATCAGTTGCAGACAGTAAGGATGCTTCAAGCCCTGAGGGAGGGAGGCTGAAAGGAAATGACCATCCTCCCCGGACTAGGCCAGGGACGCTCTGAGCCCGAGGTCTTGCCAGGGACGTTTCCCCCTCCGCCACCCCCCTGTACACATCCTTGCATTTACAGTCTGGCTACAACCAGTGCGTTTTTGACCTAGCAAACAACTCTAAAACACAATGCTCACCCGGCTTAGAACGAAAAGTGGCCTTACCTCTGAATTGCCCGGAGGGGTCCACTTTGCCCCTTCCTTTGAGGAGGCGTGTGACCCCTGGGGAAACTCCCCCAGTGGAACCAGCTCTTGGGCCTGTGTTCAGACCGGATGATGAAGCGTGCCTTCTGCCGTCATCCCCTTCCCTCTACCCGCCCGGCCTGCCCGGTCCAGCTCCATGCGTCCACGACCTTTGCCTCCATACCTTACATGAAGGGGGAGGAGCTGGAGCAGTGGGCAGGGCAAGCCCCGGTCGGTGGCCAGCTCGGGGCATAGGGACGCTTCGCCAAGTGGAAACATCTGGGGACAAAATGCCCACTGCCATGCACAAGTGAACAATGAAGGTGTTCAAAGGGCATCTGGGTGGCCCTTCCCACCATGTGTCAGGAGAGGACCCCCGAGGAAGGAGCAGGGAAGTCAGGGAGGGGCTCCTGGAGGAAGCGGAGCTTGAGCTGGGTTCCAGAAGACCTATTAGCCTTCCCTCCCGCTTCCTTTCTCCACCTGAACCTGCACAGGAATGACCTAGATTTTGCTGATGTCCTGGGCAGAGCAACACCCCCTCTGAATGAGCCGGTAGGCCCCAGGACTCATCAGACGTCGGGGAGACAGAAATTATGACATACGGTAGGGACCCAAATGGAAGGTGGCATATTAGAAAATTTAAAAACAATATGAAAGCCCACGGGAAATCAGCCTGACAAGACTAGTTCGCCCTGCCAGAGCAAATGTTCCCACCTCCTCCTATCATGGAGCTCTACCCCGTCACAGGCACTGGGAGGGGCCTCTCCCTTCCTGTGCTGACTTTACACGGCGGCGGTGGGGAGGGCAAATTAGTTAACCTCCATCAACCTCCGTTGCCCGCTCTGTGCAATGGGGGAGGGTAATCTATAATGTGTACAAACGCAGTGTGCCTCCCACAGGGTTATTATGGATAGGAAATGAGTTTGTAAACGTAAAGGTCTTGGAACAGTGCCTGGCGCATAATAAGCATTCAATAAATGCCAGTTATGATTATTACGGATATCATTAGTGCGGGCAAGTGTAAGTTACAGAGAATTAGTAGACTTTGGTAATCAGTCGCCTGAGCGCTGGGGTCTGGTTAGACGTGTGCCAAGAAAGAGTCAGGGTCACCATGGACGAGTCCTGAGTTATCGCCCCTCCCAAAGGCTTCTGGAGAAAACGGCCCAACTCGTACACAGAGCTAAGGCTCTTCCCCTCCGGGGAAGTTTTTCCAGCCACCAGACTCCGTGAGACTTGAAGTGACGGAGGTACAGTTGCAGGAAAAGAGATGTGGAAAGAGGAAGCCGCCCGAGGGAAAATAAAGTCTCTAAGCAGCTCCGCCTGGAGTCACTAAAATCTTTGAAGACTTGATAAAAGACACAAAAAAAGCCCCACCTTCCCAGAACTAGAGGAAACCCCTTTGAAGCTTATATTAGAAGATCTTTGGAAAGTACTGCATTACACAGAGAAACAAAGGAATCTATCATCCCAAAATACAGTAGAGGAGGAAATACATTTTTTCTCCCCCATCCGAAAATATTTCAACAAATCCATGGATGCTTGATGTACTTGGGGGGGGGGGTGTCTTTCCTGGGATCTAGGCGTCCAGGTTCCTGAACTGAGGCTGACACGCCATTTTAGATCCCTTCCCTGGGGTCTCTGCTAGAGCCACAATTCCCAGCAGGATAATTTTCCCTAAAAGACTTACACTTGTCCGCTCTGAAGGTCACACAGGCTCGGGGAGGTCCCTGTGCTCTGCCCTGTCACAGTGCAGCAGATCTGAGCTCAGTGTCAAGCTGTATGTCCAAGCTCCTAAGCAGGGACCCGGCCCAGGCTGCGAGGTTTGTGGATTTCGGCCTTAGACGTGCACACCTGAGTAGAATCAGATAAGAGGGTGGCCTTGCGCCCAGCGAAGCTTGACTCTGAGAGGACGGTACTCAGGCCAGGGCCAGCATGGTGTCAGCGCGGCGTGCTGTGAGATGGGCAGCCCAGCCTTTCATCTCCTCCGTGGGTATGAGCCCTGTTGTCACGCCCATCCCCCGGGCCCGGCTCCCACCAGGGGCCTGGGTACCACCTGCTCCTGGTATCCGAGCACAGGTCAGAAGCCAGCACTCCCAGGGAGGGCTCATGTGCCCGGGGAATTACACAGTCTACCTGCCAGAGATTCGATCAGGATTAAAATGCGCCAGTCCCGGCCGCAGCCTCAAAGGGGAAGGATGTCATGAATGGTCAGCCCAAGGGGAGTACGCGTGCAAAGGGGGAGGAGTGATGGTTTAGGGCAGTGGCTATCAACCCGAGCTGCCCATCACAATCACCCCGGGAGTAAAAAACAGAGATGCCCCGGCCCCCCAGACCTTCTGAATCAGAATCATGGGGAGGCAGAATCTGCGTGTCTCCCTGAGGTTGACAGAGTTACCCAGGTGATTCTCACGTGCCATCTATGTTTATGTCACATACTGAAACTTGAAAGAAAGTAGGTGTAATCAACGGTCACCTCTGTTGCCACGGATACTCTGCAAGTGACTCGGCTCAGTTGTGCGCCATCTGGAGACTGTCCTGAGTTACCGTCCGGCCTCTGATTTGGTGTCTCGACTCAGGGGCCCAAGTGCGTGCCTTCTCGCACTTTCGCGTGCATCAACGTCCCCTGGGGATCTTGTTAAAATGCAGACTGATTCGGCAGGGCAGGGCCTGAGATTTCGCATTCCTAACAAGCTCCCAAGGGATGGTGATGCTGAGAAACGGTTTAAGAAACAAGACTCCAGGGCGGAACGGGTTGGTGAGCACAGGTGTGACCCTCATCTTGCCCTTGTCCCCCAGTCCCATCCCCGGGCTTCTGGGTAACGCAGCCACCCTGCTGACTGTGAGGTTGGTCCCTGGGAGGCCTGGGGAGAACGCGTCTGGCTCAGGATGTGCTTGTATTCCTGACAGCCCTTGACCCTGCTCATCCCTCCTTCCGGAAACTATTCTGTCTGCTCCCATGATACCCCCTCTCCCGGTTCTCCTCCTCCGTGCTGGCCTCCTCCTCTCAGGTGTGTTTTGGGGCTTCATTCTCCTCTGCCCACCAGGAAATGTCAGAGCTCCTCACGCCTAGACCGCTTCTACTTTCACTCTATAGTCGCATCCACATCTTCGGGCGTCACCCGTTTCCAAGGGGCTCACGATCTGTGCCTTCAAACCCGACCTCTCTCCTGAGCTACCTACACCCGCAGATCCAACAGCCCGCGTGACCTCTCAACTTAGATGTCTCAGAAGCACTTGCAGACTCACCAGCTGAAAAGCAAGCTCGTAATCTTTTCCCCTAACCTGACCTTTCTCAGCGGACTCTGCCTCGTACATAAATGACGCTCATCCGTCCAGGAATGAAAGCCAGAAACCTAGCAGTCATCTGTTAACAGCTTCCTATTGCTGTGTGAGAAACCAGCCCCGGACTGAAAATGATAAAGTAGGCATTTGTTTTGCTCACGACTCTGCCGTTTGGATGGGGCTGGGCAGGGACGCTTGTCCTTGCTCTAGGCGGCATCACCCGGGATGACTTCCCGGGGTTGGAAGACCCACTTCCAGGATGGTCCACTGGCTGGCAAGCTGATGCTAACTCTGGCTCCTCTCTCTCTGGGCCCCTCTACAGGGAGGCACAGCCTCTAACTGGCCCGGTGTGCCTGTTTTGCCCCTTCTATCTGTCCTCTACACTGGAGCCAGAACAATCTTTTAAAATAAAATGATGACCATGTCAACTACCCCTACTTAAAGCTCTGCAGGGGTTTCCCACCTACTGCCAGACTCAAATCGTGAGGGTAGGTTCTCCTAATTAGGTTAGATTTAAGTTCTATAGACCCCTGGAATGTTCACCAAACCCCAGCATGTCAGCACTCCGACTGATCCCCGAGACTGCCTCCTATACCTTGGACGGTCCAAAAATTTCTGTCATATCCCGTGTTTACTCCTCGGTTTGGAAACGTATTCATCACTGGCTTTACCTGTAGTATCCACACCTTCCTTTTTTTTTTTTTTTTTCCTGTCTAATCTTCAAAGGCCACAAGTCCCTTTCCTCCATTAAAGCCTTCTCAGGTCACTTTGGGCCCCACTGATGTCTTCCTAATAGGAATTTATCGTCTGACCGTCACAAAGTACGCCTGGTTTTCCACAATCCACTATAACTTTCTGGTCCACTTTTCCTCTCCAACTCTTTTCACTGAGCCCTCTCCTCACCTCTGAGACTCCCTTTGGCCTGACTTGGGCTTCCATCCTACCAAGCATTCTTAGCTGTTACTGACCTGGGAAATTCCACACTGCAGTCCTGTCCTCGGTGATGAAGGCTCTTCTGCCTGCTCCTCTCCTTTTCAGTACTCCCCTCCTCTCCCCTCAAAATCAAAAGTGCCCTTCGAGGCCGACAACTTCCACAAAACAAAGCTTCTTCCCAACCAGCAGCTGACCTCTCACCCCTCCCAGTCTCCTTGCGCCCATTTCCGGGCACTCGTTCTCTTCCCTAAGATGGCCGCCACGGAGCACAAGAAAGGCGGCTGGCGTCCCGGCCATGCGGGGCCACCATCGTGCTGGGGTGGGGGTGGGGGGTCAGAATAGGTTGGGCCCGAGGAAGGGGGCCCTTGAGGAGGATGAAGGGCCGGAGAGGGGGACCCCCGGATGTGGCGGGCCCACGAGGCTCACCACTGAGCTCCCAGCCTCTGGCTCTAGCCAGCACCCACCTGCCTGGCACAGGAAGTGGGGGCCTCATCCCCCGGCATCAGCGGCCGGAAGTGATTGTGGCTGGTGCCCAGATGTGGGGTGAGGGCATCTCTGTCTCCACCGAGCGCTTAGATGGGCTCTTTTTCCGACGTGGCAGAGCTTATGAACCGTACTACTGTTGAAAATAAGTAGGCCACTTGGCCCTTTGATGCTCACCACCAGGTTCCTTGGACTGAAACCAGTCGTTATAGCGCAAGCCGTGATGACAAAAGTTGTGTTGAGGGGGTTGCTGTCTACCAAACCAGGAACCTAGGACAAGAGATTGGCTGAGAGCACATGGCAGTGCCTTCCTTGCCCATGAAGACTGGGATAAAGATTTGTGGGAACAGGTCAACGCCCATTTGGGCATAGCCAACTACTTTAGCCACAACAGCCCCACAAACAGCATAGTTATGGAATGTAAGACTAACCTGGCTTTAAGCATGCACCTTTCCAAGTCTGCTGTATGCTCTGCCGTGGAAAACCGATGGCAATGCGCGATAACCGAGTATATTATTCACGTGCTAGACTCTAGATAATGCTTGCCTTTCCCCACTAGCAGGGGGTTCTTCATTTTTCTCCTTATCTAATTGTAGAAAGATAAACTGGTTTTCAAACTAATTAGTGCTCTTTTTTCCCCTCCCCCGTTTGAGTCTTCACTTCTTTGATGCAAAAAAGAACTGTATCAATTTAGCCATCAAGGCAGATAGCAAGAAAACCCACACACAATAAAACCCCTCAAATTGTCGTCATGGCCTTTTAGACTTGGGCCCCGTTCCACATTTCTGGCCACAAGGCGTTATAGGACAGCCCAGAATTGCATTGTAGGACAGTCTTGAGGGGACAAGGGGAGGCAACCTGGCTGAAAGAGGACAGATCGTGGAATTTGTCCTAAACGGCTTCTTTTACTTTCTGGAATGTGCCCCACCTTCTCCATGCCCTGACCTCTGTGCAATGCTCTTCCCCCACCCCCATCTCTTCTCCAATTTTCTTGTGGTTCACTCCTGCTCATCCTCTAATGTCAGCTCAAGAGGCTCTCCCTTAGGAGCACCTCTTCTCATCCCCAAATTTTGTTATATCCTGTCGCTGAATGTGTAATACTTGTTTTCCATGGCGGTTTCACATTTGCCTCTGGGATTCTTCATTCCAGTTCGACTCACCCAGAAGATTGAGTGCCGGGAGAGCGGTGACCCTGCCTGCCCCTGCTTGTCATTTTCTCCCCAAAGTCTAGCACAGTGCCTGCAACATGCGTGCCCCGCAGCCATTTGCTGTGTTAATGAATGAGAACCTACCCTTTGGAGCCTCACTAGGCAGCAAGCTGGTTTGCGTATAGTTATCTCCTGTCCTGCCTTTCTTTCTTTCCCTCTTTCTCTAGGCAGTCCCAGCTTCTCTCCAAGTCTTCACTGTCTAATCTCATCTGCTTCCATCAAAAGTCACCCATTCTAGGGACGCCTGGGTGGCTCAGTGGGTTAAGCGTCCGACTCTTGGTTTGGGGTCGGGTCGTGATCTCATGGTTCGTGAGTTTGAGCCCCACATCGGGCTTTGTGCTAACAACCCAGAGCCTGCTTGGGATTCTCTCTCTTCTCTCTCTGCCCCTCCCCCGCTAGCATTTTTTCTCCCCTCCCCCTCCCCCGGCAACAAAATAAACTTAAAAAAAATAATAAAAGCACTTAAAAAAAAAAGTTACCCATCCCGAGTGCCTTCCCAGGGTCTGATGGATAAGAGGGACTAATTAAGGAGATGGGTCGGTCCTGCGGGTGAGAGGAAGAGAGTCGCCCAGTGTGTCCCCCCTCCTCCCCAGACAGGACTTGCATTCAGCAGCTTCAGTGTCGCCCCTCAGTGGTAGGGATTTCAGTATTGAGAAAGCTGGTGGCAGACATATTCCACCTGGAGGCTCTTATAGAGGGTGTTGCCCCTCAAACTCCTCCGTGTTGGCAGAGCCCAGGTCTTACCCACCCCCCCCCCACCCCCCACCCCCACCCCGCCCCACCCCCCACCTGCTGGGCTTGTCTCTGTTCCCAGCTAGCCCTGTCCCTGGAGCAGCCCTCCCTGCCCCAGCACCAGCTGTCACACTTGGAGCCCTCCTCCTTCCTGAGGTGCCTCCCTCCCCTGGGCCACCCGGTGGCCTTTGGGCTGCTTCCTCGTTTTCTGCCCTGGTGAGTCAGGGATGCCCTAAACACCTGGCACGGGCAGGACACAGTCACAGACAGGGGCTCCCACGTAGGGACTTGTCTCTCCGCACACATGGAAGCAGCTGACACTCGCTGTGAGCACGGCTAGTCCCATAGGACCTGATCCCACCCTTCCTTCCCCCCCCCCCCCCCCCAGGCGGGAGTCTTGCTTTTTCTGGCTGCTTCTTCTGCGTTCTTACACATACAAGTTCAGCATAGTGAATTGACTCCTTCGGGGCGGGGCAATTCCAAGTCCCGCCTCCTCAAGGAGCCTTTCTGTTACAATCCTTCTTGGGGTGGTAACACTGCCCCGCCCGTCCCTCCCCCTACACTTGACTCCCTTGACACTTGCACTTAATTAGGCTCCATTAGGCTGCCGGCTGGCAGGGACCTTTGACTCCTTCCTGTGCAGGGACTGTGCCCCAGGCCACTTGTTTTTAAGTTTATTTATTTTGCACGAGAGAGAGAGAGAGCGAGAGAGAGAGAGAGAGAGAGAGAGAGTCAGTGGGGAAGGGCAGCGAGAGGGAGGGAGGGAGAGAATCCCAAGTAGGCTCTGAGCCGTCAGCACCGAGCCTAACGCAGGGGCCCGTGACCCCAAGCCCAAGTAGGATGCTTAACCGACCGAGTCGCCCTGGCGCCCCAGTCCACAAGGTCTCATGAGCACCCAGCTCTGTAGAAACCTTGGTGGGGGGGGGGGGGGAGCTGGCAGGCAGTGGCGACAAGAGAAACGGGAGACACCCTGCCAGCAGGAGCGTGCCATCTGACTGCACGCACCAGCCGTCAGAACGTGAAGATTGTGTGTGCACGAGAAGCGTGCCGCCTGAAGCAGGTCTGGACAAGCCTGCGAGCAGGCGGGGGCTGGGACGGTCCCGGTGGTTTCTGGAGGAGGTCCCAGTGGTTTCTGCTCACTTCCCCAGCGCCTGGCCCTGAAGTAGGACCCTGGCAAAATTCATGGACTCGATTAGAAGTTACGGATCCCTACACGTCCAGGCTGACAAATGCTAAGTTCTAAGCACCGTGGCCACCGGTGGAGGCAGCACAGATCCCACCCCCCCCAACCCCCCCAGGCCCTGTGAGCTGCCCCTCCCCCTCCAGGGGACTAACACTTCCTCGAGGCCAGAGCCAGCGCCTTGCCCTGGGGCGGGTGGGGTCACCTCTGGCCTCAGGGCACCTCCTCCTTAACCGTGTGGTTTCTCAGAGCAGATGGATTTTCCTAAGTGAAAGCCTCACTGCCAGTTCCCCAGGGGTTCCAATAATGCGCTGCGTTTGCCTCCAGCGGCCAGTTCCATCAAACATTTCATTATCCTCCTTGGATGTATTACTTTCCGGTGAGCTCTCAGGAGACAGTTTATTATCTTCTTAACAAACCTTAATTATTTACAAGCAGTCATCAGGGCTTCAGGCTGGGTCTCCGACCCCACCCTTTTAGGGAGGTTCAATGGACCTCTCTCCTTTCCAACTGGGGCGTCTTCCCCTCTGCGGGGGGGGGGGGCTCTTTTGGTCCTTTATTTGATTTTTTGGCATGTTTCTAGCAATCGGTAAGACAGGTTCTCCAGCAAGTTTCTCTGGGTGTGAATCCCACCCATCTTTCAAGCTCAGATTCTCTACAACTCGTTTATTTGCTGTGGAAGAGTGCTTGCTTGAGCACCTCCTCGGTGGGGCCCTTTGTTGAGCCCTGGGGACGCAAAGATGAGGAAAACAGAGTAGCAGAGGGGGAAGACGTGACGATCTAGAATGCTGGTATAGTTCTTGCCCCTGTGCCAGGGTAGAGGACATGCATGCTGACTACGGTAAGCC
Source organism: Prionailurus bengalensis (assembly GCF_016509475.1). NCBI lineage: Eukaryota > Metazoa > Chordata > Mammalia > Carnivora > Felidae > Prionailurus > Prionailurus bengalensis. Next base: position 9,733,427 of record NC_057360.1, on the reverse strand, counting down.
ATGCAATCCCCCCCAACAACCTTGAGTTAGGTAATACTGTTGTCCTCGTTTCATAGCTGGGAAAACGGAGGCACCGAAAAGTTAATTAAGTTGGTTAAGGTCACACAGAAAAAGAGGGGTGCCGAGGCGGCTCTGTCGGTTAGGTGTCCACCTTTGGCTCAGGTCATGATCTTTCGGTTCGTGGGTTCGAGCCCCGCGTCGGGCTCTGTGCTGACAGCTCGGAGCCTGGAGCCTGCTTCAGAGTCTGTCTCCCTCTCTCTCTCTGCCCCTCCCCGCTCACGCTCTGTCTCTCTCTCTTTCAAAAATAAATAAACATTAAAAAAAAAAAACTTTTTTAAAGAAAGAGGATGGCAGCCTGGGCAGTTTGGCTCCCGCATTTGGGCCCTTGGCCACTCTGCCACTTGTGTTATAAACTTTCATGAGACAGAAGTGCTAAGAGGCAGGTACTGCTGGGTAGCAGGTGGCACAAAGGAGAGAGGCATCCACTCTGCTTGGGAGAGCCTGGAACTTTCCTCTAGGACAGTGGACCCACTCTAAACTTCTTCCTGAGCAAACTATGGCACCAGGAGATTCTGATTCCTTCCAAGAGGTGAAAGCACTCGCTCTCCCACTTTGTCTGTCCTTGGAGAGGTTAACACAACACTGACCATTTTTAACCCCTTGTGGGGAATTAGCTGAGTCAGTTGGATACTCTTCACAAATAGAAGGGCTCGGCCTTGAGGAGAACCTTGAGGGGGGTGAGGGTGAAAGAGAACCCTTTGAGCATGAGGCAGGCCGCTCTCGGGCAGCAGCAGGAAGGGGGGGCGGCAGCTGTTCGGGGCAGGGTGGGTTCTGGGCAGATAGAAAGGAGATACTGGATAATTGGAAGGCTCTAGAGATGAACTTCTCTACTTCTTACTTTTGTCATCACAGATTAGATGTCCCGTCTGACACTTTTGTCTCACTCGCTGAGTAGGGATGCAAAGATCCCATAGAAGAGGAAAACAAAGGCTGCAGTATTAAAAAAAACATTGTTTAGGGGCGCCTGGGTGGCGCAGTCGGTTAGGCGTCCGACTTCAGCCAGGTCACGATCTCGAGGTCCGGGAGTTCGAGCCCCGCGTCGGGCTCTGGGCTGATGGCTCAGAGCCTGGAGCCTGTTTCCGATTCTGTGTCTCCCTCTCTCTCTGCCCCTCCCCCGTTCATGCTCTGTCTCTCTCTGTCCCAAAAATAAATAAACGTTGAAAAAAAAATTTTTAAAAAAACATTGTTTAAATCATGAAACATATATTTTTAAAAAGGCACAAACCTCTCTCAGCCCTTCCGACTCCTTTAGCCCCCACAGCCCCTTTTCTCTCTCTCTCTTTTTTTTTTTAATGTTTATTTACTTTTGAGAGAAAGAGAGAGACAGAGGCGTGAGCAGGGGAGGGGCAGAGAGAGGGGGAAACACAGAATCCGAAGCAGGCCCCAGGCTCCGAGCCGTCTCCAGGCTCTGAGCTGTCAGCACAGAGCCCAAGGCGGGGCTCGAACTCACAGACCGTGAGATCATGACCTGAGCCAAAGTCGGCCGCTTAACCCACTGAGACATTCAGGAGCCTCCCCTCTCTCTCCCTTTTGGCAAAAGCCGTCCTCTTCCTCTCCTCCCATTTGCTCTTGAACCCATTTCCCAGGCTCCATCCCTCTCCACTCCGTGGAATCTGCTCATACCAAGGTCACCTCCATGTGACCACAGCCAGTGGTCATCTCTCGGTTCCCAGTTCCCTGGCCCAACAGAGGGGCAGCATCGGAGTGGTTGGCCCCCTCTGCGTTCATGAAACGCTTCCTGCGTGGCCCCTGGGAAATGCTTTCTCTTGGCTCTCTTCCTAGCCCCCTGGCCAGTTCTCTTTCTCCCTTGCCGGTTTCCCCTCATTTTCGCCACCACTAAGCACTGGAGTGCCCCAGGGCCCCGTCCCGGATATCTTCCCTGTCTTTGTGCACTTCTCTGTTTTCCTCCCCGTCCTCTGGCCTTCAAAGACTTCTCCGGGGAACTTCAGACTTGCACAACCGTCTCCTCAACACCTAGGTGTCTAATAAGCATCGCAAACTTCACATGTCCACAAACAAACTCCAGATCTTCCCCCCGAAACCTGCCCCTCCCTCAGCCTTCGTCTTCTCCGTAAATGACGATCCCACCCTCCCAGTTGTTCAGGCCAAATCCTGTACAGATCCTTGCCTCCTCTTTTCCTCTAACATGTCAAATCTAATGTGCAGCCAAATCCCACTGGCTCTATTTTCTACATCCATTCGAATGTGGATCACTTCTCTCCACCGCCACCACCACGACCTCCTGCGCCCAAGCCACCACTTGCACTCATCTGGACTGTTGGAATAGCCCCTTGAATGTTTGCCCTGCTTCCGTTCTGTTCCCCAGTATGCTCCTTCCTTTCACCTCACTTCAGCCAGGATGATGCTTTAAAAATGTATGTCAAATATGGGAAGGCAAGCTGGTGCAGCCACTCTGGAAAACAGTATGGAGGTGCCTCAAAAAACTAAAAATAGAACCACCCTCCGACCCAGCAATGGCACTACTAGGTATTTAGCCAAGGGATACAGGTGTGCTGTTTCGAAGGGACACAGGCACCCCCATGTTTATAGCAGCTCTATCAACAATAGCCAAAGTATGGAAAGAGCCCAAATGTCCATCAATGGATGAATGGATAAAGAAGATGTGGTGTGTGTGTGTGTGTGTGTGTATATATATATATATATATATATATATATATATATATATAATGTGATATATATATAATTGATATATATATAATGTGATATATATATATATATATATATATATATATATATATATATATAATGGAGTATTACTCAGCAATCAAAAAGAATGAAATCTTGCCATTTGCACCTATATGGATGGAACTGGAGGGGATTATGCTAAGTGAAATTAGTCAGTCAGAGAAAGACAAAAATCCTATGACTTCACTCACATGAGGACTTGAAGAGACAAAACAGATGAACATAAGGGAAGGGAAACAAAAATCATATAAACACAGGGAGGGGGACAAAACAGAAGAGACTCAAAAATATGGAGAACAAACTGAGGGTTGCTGGAGGGGTTGCGGGAGGGGGGATGGGCTAAATGGGTCAGGGGCCCTCAGGAATCTACTCCTGAAATCACTGTTGCACTAGATGCTAACTAATTTGGATGTCAACTTAAAATTAAATTTAAAAAACGTATGTCACATAGATTACCTCTGCTTAAATCCCCCCCAAGGGCTTCCCACGCCTCCAGAGTAAAATCTAAAGCCCCAAATATGTGCTACAAGACCCTTCTCTGTCTCGTCTCTCCTCCTCACTCCCCTCCCACCCTTGTGTCTTCCTTGCTGTTCCTCGCGTGGACCACACTTACTCCTGCCTAGAAAATTCTCATGACACGTATCCACGTGGCTTTCTGCTCCAACCACCCATTGCTACAAACCAAACCACCCAAGACTTTGTGTCTTAAAACAGTGCCAACATGTATTTTGCTCAGGAATCCTCACTATGGGCGGGTTCTGCAGGGTCCGTTCGTTCGGTTCTGCTTCCCTCGATGGCTGGGCTTGCTCAGTTAACATGCCGGGAAGTGAGGGTGGCTGCCCGGGGACTTCCGCTGGGGGCGTGTCCCAAATACCATGTGGCCGCTTCACTTCCTCGCGGAATGCTGATTTAGGTCCTCAGAGTGAGCATCTCAAGAGGGCCAGGCAAAGCTTATGGCCTCTTACAGGTTAGCTTGAGGAGCCGTATGGTGACGCTCACACTGTAGTCACAGCCTCACCCAGATCCAAGAGGAGGGGACACGGAGGAGAGTCACCATCATGTAGTAAGATGAGCACACGTGATGGGACATACTCGCGTGGCCGCACTGGTTTCCTCACCTTGTCCTGATAAACTTAGGTAGAATAAACTCACCTTTTCCCGACAAACCCCGGGGAATACCTTCTATCTCTTTACCTTGATCTAATCTTATTTATAAAACTCCTTACCACCTTCAAGCGCTGCGTAAAAATGTGCTCAATGAATGACTACATACATCATCATCACAACGAAAAAGATGGTGAGGACTATTTATCAAGAGCCGTCTATGTGACGGGGACTAAAAAAAATGTATCTATTTACGCGTCTTATCCCATCAAGTTCTCCCAGAAGCTCTAGGAAGTATCCGTGTTCCTACCTGATGGATGAGAAAAGTTCACGCAGCTGGTAAGAGGTGGGGCTGAGGCTCAAAGCCGGGCTTTTAGCTACCACACTACCGCACGATACATTTAACTTTGTGGGGCTGCGGGATGGGTATGGGGTGGACCAAGGCACACGTTTGTCTTCGCCTCAGTCTTGGAGGAGAACAGCTGGTGCGCCACGGCCAAGAGCACAGTGTGATCTTGTCCGGCTGCGAGTGCAGACGGAGGATGTCCCTGGGTATTCCCTCAGAAGCCCTCTGGGCAGCGAGTGGCTATGCCGTATGGTTTACTTCTTCCCGCTTCCCACTTGCCTTCCAGTCTGGGTGACTGCCCATGCCGTCATTGTGGAAACCCCCCGGAATGTTCTCCGGGCTGCCCGGGGAAACAGCGTTACCCTTCCGTGCACCTACCACACTTCTGCCTCCAACCGCGATGGATTTGTGCAATGGGACAAGCTTCTAAGGAGTCACTCGGTAAGGATCCTTAAAAAAATACTCCTGTCATGGGAATGCGTATTACCTGACCACGACCTCTTAGGGGACAAGCACTAAAGAAAGAGTCTTTCAATAAATGTTAGAATAAACGTTAACACCCAGGCTGGGCTGACGGGAGGAAGCAGTGAATGTTGGCCCCGGGGGCGGGGCCCTTTATCATGAAAAAGTGACCTTCTCTAAAATATCCTTCTGCTGGGCAGTCTCACATGAGCTAAATTGTGCCATTCGAGACCGTCATTCCTTTTCACGAGCACAGAGCTCTCCCTGAGACCAGATTTTATAGGCAGCATATTCCAGGCTGTCCTGCCCCTTGCATTTTTCACTTAATATCGTTCCCGGAGAGCTTCCTGTATCAGTTAATAGAGAGCGCCCGCATTCCTTAAGAGCTCATAGGAGTCCATTGTGTGGAGACACTGTTAATATTTAACGAGCCCCGCAGTGACAGGCACTTGTTTCTTCCCAATCCTCCAATTACCAGTAATAGCCATTTCCATATGTCATTGTGTTCGTGAGCAGGTAGAATGCGCTCCCAGAGAGGGTGAATGCTTTTGCGATTTCACGATTTCACGGAGGCTACCAAGCCGCCCCCCACGGGGCAGCATTTTGTGTTCCACCAGCAGGGCCCGAGTGCCTGGTTCCCCACAGCCTCAACTGGGTGAATGTGTGTGTCTAAATAACACATGCTTGACAGAAGACCTCGGGGGAGGGGAAGGGGGGGGAAAAAGTCACAGAGAGGGAGGGAGGCAAACCCTAAGAGACGCTTGGATCCGGAGAACAAACTGAGGGCTAAGGGGACGTGGGGGAGAGGGGAAAGTGGGTGATGGGCATGGAGGAGGGCGCTTGTCGGGATGAGCACCGGGTGTGGTAGGGAACCTGATTTGTCAATAAGTGACATTAAAAAAGTAAATATATAGGGGCACCTGGGTGGCGCAGTCAGTTAAGCGTCCGGCTTCAGCCAGGTCACGATCTCGCGGTCCGGGAGTTCGAGCCCCGCGTCGGGCTCTGGGCTGATGGCTCGGAGCCTGGAGCCTGTTTCCGATTCTGTGTCTCCCTCTCTCTCTGCCCCTCCCCCGTTCATGCTCTGTCTCTCTCTGTGCCGAAAAATAAATACACGTTGAAAAAAAAATTAAAAAAAAAAAAGTAAATATATAAATAAATAACACATGCATAGGACCGAAGTTGAAGCAGTAAAAAGGTACCCAGAGTGAAAGTCTGTCTACCTCATACCCTAAACCCCCAGTCTCCTGTTCCCCTCACCAGAGGGAACCACCCTTAACAGTTTGGGGGTGGCCTTCAATACAGGCCGTACACAAATACAAACGTACGTGTAGACTTATGTATGTGCACATATACATATATGAATATGTATGTTTACACAGAGTACCCACAGGTCGTTCTGCACTTGGCTTTTTTCTGTTAATACGTACTTTTCATATGTCAGTACATTTATATCTATCTCATTTTTTAACCATCTGCATTGTGTTTCATTTTAGGCATGTGCTCTTTGTACCAACGATAGACATTTGATTGTTTCCTATATTTTGCTTTACGAGTAACGTTGCACTAAATCTCTCTATATCAGTGTCTATGGATATATATATATATATATACACATATATAAGAGCATGAAGGTATATTTAAATTATATACATATAGGATCAATTATTTAAAATGGAACTTCTGGCTCCTAGGTGGCTCAGTCGGTTGAGTGTCCGACGCTTGGTTTCTGCTCACAGTTCGTGAGTTCGAGCCCCTCATTGGGCTCTGCACTGACAGCCCGCTTGGGATTCTCTCTCTCCCTGTCTCTCTCTGCCCCTCCCTCTCTCCCAAAAATAACTCAATAAAAACAATTTTTTTAATGGAACTTTTGAGTCACAGGATATGTGAATTTAAAACTTTTATAAATAAAATCGAATGGCTCTCATTAGATGTCATGGCAATGTCCACTCTCACCAACACGAGGGCACCTCCTTCTCCAACACAGAGCATTCTCCAGACTGTTTGATATTTGCCATGTTGATAAGTGAAAAAGGTATCGCGTTATTGATCAAATTCACATTTCTCTAATTTGAAGAGGTGGAGCACCTATTTGATTTTTTTAATTTTATTTTCGGAGTGGGGGGGAGAAGAAAGAACATCCAAAATTTATTCTCCAGCAGACAGACAGCATCAGCTGCTAAAACTACAGGGGTTTCTCTCCTGCCTTCACAAGGCATTATTTGCTTACCAGTGAGAAAGCCTCTGGTGTGTTCTTTGCAACAATATCCACTTCACGGTATAAATGGGCACCAGGATTGTGTTCCACTTACAATCCAGGAGGAAAGGCACAACGTGGCAAAAAAAAAAAAATATTATTATTATTATTTTTGGATCCTAAACTCAGGGGCGATCACGCACACATTTTTTTTTTAATGTTTATTTTTGAGAGGGAGACAGAGTGCGAGCAGGTGAGGGGCAGAGAGAGGGAGACAGAATCTGAAGCGGGCTCCAGGCTCTGAGCTGTCAGCACAGAGCCCGATGAGGGGCTTGAACTCATGAACTGCATGATCATGACCCGAGCCAAAGTCCGATGCCTGACCGACTGAGCCACCCAGGCGCCCCCAGACAAACTTCTAACAGTCCTGATCTCTTTTTCCACATAGACGGAGACCCCCTCCCAGAAATTAGGGTCTTTTCTTTCTCCTTCCTCTGTTAAACATTAGAGCCATATTTCCTCATTTTCTCATGCTTAGCATTACATATACAAAAAGGGGGGAGAGGTTAAAAAATCACAAAAGTATCTTGAATGTCCCCCGCTCCCCAAACGTGCCTGCCAGAGGTGAGCATCAGGGCCCTGGAATACCCAGAGTGAAGGCATTTAGCTTTCTCCCTGACAGGAGAGAAGGGTGACCCAGGACACCCAGGGCCTAGAGCAGAAGGACAGATGGTAAAGGAGAGGAAATCGTGGCCTGCTGCACCTGCTGTCTGTGGCTCCAGGGACGCTGATGGGCCACGGGCACACGTCCTATCTATTTCCAGAATCCTAGCGGGGGAAAACCTAGAGAGGGAAGCTGCTGCCTTCAGCCTGAGAAACTGAAGGGTGTCTCTTTCACCACCACGTGGGTGCAGCCAAGCAGATGCAAAGTCTGCCAGGCACCTCTCCCAGTGCTTAAACACTAAAGCTCTTCCGGATGGATCCCTCACCTCCGAAAGGATCTGAGGCAATCCCCTTGAGAGTAAGCAGGGGTGCAGAGGAAGGCATTCGCTCTGGGTTCTCAGGGAGATTCTTGTGACACGGGCGAGGGGATGGGTGATCGGGGAGAAGACACGGGACAGCTGTGATTGGAAGGGCGGTTGGGGCATGAAGAGTCCGGGGCAGAGCCAGCAGGGCCGAAGAGAGCCGAGCTGGGAAGGATCTGCGTCCACGGACCGGTCCACAGCCGAGACCGTCCCTCGTCTCCCCCCCCCCTGATGCTTCGCCCCTTCTATCTGTCCCCTCCGGGGCGGTCACAGTGACGCCCTGCCCGGCAGGGGGCACTCCATTAGCCAGCTCGAGTGCCCTGGCACAGGCTGCGGCGGCCCGAACACTAGGCCTCCTTTTTCTAATTTCCCCAAAGGACACGGGCGGCGGCACCCCTGACACTGTGGCCACGCTGCCGTCTCTCCCCAGCGTGCTCGGCCCGCTGCCTCCGCCAATCCCCTGGCATCACCAGCGACTTCTCTTCCGCTGACTTCAATGTGCTCCTCCGGCCTCCGGTTTCCTCTCGCGCTAGCAGCTCCCACTATCAACCTCTTTCAACCTCCGTCTGGAATCTTCCTCCCTTGACCTTTCGGCAGTCTCATCCTGGGTTTTCTTCCTACCTCTCTGACCTCCTCTTGACCTTTCAGAACGAAGTAACCCGGCACTTGGCGCTTCTTCATTTACCTGGGGCGGCTTCACGTGGCCCACGGCTCGGTCAACATCTAGGTCACTGACTCCCAAGCCCCCATCCCTTGGAGCCCAGCTCCTAGCGAACTCCCCCCGCCCCCTGCTCCCCGCCCCCGTGTCCCATCAACACTCAGGCACATCACGTTTAGCACAGAATGAAGTTTGTCTTAGAACGTTCTCTCTCTCTCTCTCCGGGCACCTGGGTGGCTCAGTCGGTTAAGCATCTGACTCTTAATTTGGGCTCAGGTCATGATCTCCGTGTTCTCGGTTGGTGGGATGGGGCCCCACATCAGACTCTGCACTGAGCACGGAGCCTGCTCGAGATTCTCTCCCTCTCTCTCTCTCTGCCCCTCCCCTCAAAATAAATAAACGTTAAAAAACCCATTCTCTCTCTAGGTGTTTCCTCTCTTGGAAGTGACATCACCACACACCCAAATATCCGGGCCAAAGACCCTCACCCTTGACGTCTGCCACTCCCCAACCCTATACATTTAATACGCCCCAAGTCCCATTGTCTGTCCCCTTCACGCTCCTCAAATTCACTCATTCTTCCCATCTGCATGGGCACAGCCTTGCCTCAAGACCCATCACTTGTCATCTGAATTGCTAACTGCAGATTTCCTAACCGCCTTTCCTTCTCCTTCTAATTCATTTCCCACCCTGGGCTGAAATACGCAGGCTCTCCATGCTTTGGGGGTAAAATGCAAACTATTCAGGCCCATACACCCAGGGCCTGCAATCTGGTAACATAGAATCACCAGAGTTCAGGCTCTGAAGCCAGAACATCTGGTTCAAATCCCTGCCCTGCCATTCAGTTAACCATGTAAACTTGGGAGAAGTCCTTAACCTCTCGGTGCCTTGGTTTCCGCATGTGTGAAATGGGTGTAATCATAATATCTCCATCATGGGGGTATTGTGAGGATTAAGTGAGATAATACATACAAAGTGCTTAGAAGAGTACCCAGCATGCAACACGTGCTCAGTAGACAGCAGTCTGATCTTCATCGCTACCTGCCCGTGGCTCGCCTCCCACCCACCCTTCACTACACACTCACCTCCTTTCCTATGAACCACTTGGGGTTGACCCAGAGCTTCCCACTCCGAGGACCTTCCCCGTTGTTCTCCGTTTGCCTAAAATGCCAGATACGTCTGTCTTCCTCCAACAGGCACTGCCCCAACTCCCCAGCCCTTTGCCTGGCCGGTTCTCCTTTGTGCTTCGGGGTCCAAGGAACTGTCTTCCGGGAACTCTTCCAGGAAGGCTTCCCTGATTTCCCAGTTTAGAAGCAATACCTCTCTTCTGAGGTCCCATAGCTAATTATCGGGCATTGTTAACATTGGGTTGCCTATCGCTCTTGTTATTCATGAGTGACCCATTTTTGAATGCCAGGCACACCTAGTAGGTCCTCAGGAACAATTGTGTCTAGCACTCACAGCAAACCTAGCATGTCGGGCAAAGCCCTACCTGCTTTGCATATATTATCTACTGTCCTCCTCCCCAAAATCGTATAAAATAGGCATTATTATTTTGATCTCCATTTCCTAGAGGAGGAAACAGGGAGGCCAGCATTTTGCTCAAGGTCATACAACTGGTAAGTGGGGGAACTGGAATTTGAATAGAGGCAGTCTGGCTAGAAAGTAGTGATCTGAGCCAGTGTCATGTTCGTTTTGGTAAACAACGAGTATATCAACGAATGAACATATTCCAAAGGCACGAGTCAAGTAAACAAAGTGGGCTTGGAAGCCGAGGGGGGCTGCCTAACACCACGTATGGCACATAATAGGTGCTCAATAAATATGGGTTGGTTGAATGAATGAGAACAGACAATGGACTGAAATTGAATGGGTAAGAGGGAGGCCAGAACTGCCACTTGTACGGAAGGCAAAAGTGTGGGGGTCTGAGAAGGCCCCATTTATCCACATGTGCTCCTGCGGTATGAACGGCCCACCTGCCCAGGTCTTCCAAAATTTTCGTTAAACATATACACGCACAATAAAAGGATCCGCAAACGGGCACCACGTATTAGAGCTGTTTGTTCTGATGGGTTGGTGTGTCAGCACTTCGGGCTTGGGAACGATGGGTGAGGGTGGTCAGCACGGGCTGCAAGGTCCGTGCTGAGACTTGGGGTAAGACCGAGTGCCGTTTCTTCTTCCTCCCAGGAAACGGTGCTCATCTGGAAATTTTTGACCAAAACCCTCATCAGTGGTGAACTTTACAAGGACCGAGTCAATGTATCTGGCAACGCTGAGATCTCAGATGCCTCCATCACTATAGGTCAGCTGACTATGGAAGACAATGGCACCTACGAGTGCTCAGTGTCACTGATGGAGGACCTGGGAGGCACCTCAAAGTCACGTGTCCAGCTCTTAGTCCTCGGTGAGTGTCTCCATCTCTTTCCTGGGCCAGCAGGGCCGTGGTGCAGGGAGGGGTGCAGGGAGGAGGAGCCCCCCGGGTGGTCAGGTAAAGCCAGATTCCCCCAGGCCAGGGGGCTGCTCCTCCCTTTTTATTCTGAGCTGTGTCCACCAAGGACAGTTCCCCGGGCAGAGGAGAAGGCCTGTTTGGAGTGGCCCCGGAGTCAGCCTGGGAAATTCTGCCCCTGCTCTGTCCAGTGCTCTTCCCCATGCCCCAAGCTCTCTTCCTTTTCAAGGCGAACTTATTAGGGAGAAGCAAAGAGAAATCGCAGATCCTAGATAAGGGCTCTCACTGTGCCTTTCTGTGGTGCTGAGGGCCAGACATCTACTTTAGTATCTGCATTTTGTAGATGAGGCCCAGAGAAAGTAGGCACCTGACTCAGAGTCCAACTGTTACTGAGAACATTTTAGTCAATGCCTATTCTATGTCCAATAGGAGGAATGGCCTCTACCCTGGGAGGTGAGCAGCACTTTATTTTTTATTATGATTTTTTTTAACATTTATTCATTTTTTAAAAAAAAAATCTTTTTAATGTTTATTTATTATTGAGAGACAGAGAGAGACAGAGCATGAGCAGGGGAGGGGCAGAGAGAGGAGGAGACACAGAATCCGAAGCGGGCTCCAGGCTCCGAGCTGTCAGCCCAGAGCCCGACGCGGGGCTCGAACTCACGGGCCGCGAGATCGTGACCTGAGCCGAAGTCGGACGCTCAACCGACTGAGCCACCCAGACGCCCCTAACATCGATTCATTTTGAGAGACAGAGAGAGACAGAGCATGAGTGGGGAAGGGGCGGAGAGAGGAGGCACAGAATCTGAAGCAGCCTCCGGGCTCCGCGCTAACACTTTAAACCCAAACGATGGATCATTTTCCTTTGTAGTCTCCCCTTACGCTACTTGGTGGGATTTTCTTTTTAATTGAATAAAGTGGCTGCCTGGAAGCGTTTGTTGATATAATGCCAAACAGTATAGCCCCGAATAAAGAATCATTAACTGTCTCTTCCTCCCGGTCTACCACCAGCACGGTAACTAGTGGTGGTACTGATGTGTATTCTTCCATACTTTTCTCCATGTGCTTTCAAAACACGCACACGCGCACTTGTGTGTGCATGTACACACACACACACACACACACACACACACACTTTTTCTTTCTTTCCTTTCCTTTGCGGAAAAAAAAGAGATCAGATTATAAAGATCACCCTGCAACTTATCTTGGGTAATGTTACCTGCATATTTCTCCAGGTCAATATTGATAGAGCTACCTATGAGCATACGTTCGGTCACATGGATGTACTACGATTTGTTCCAGTGTTCCATACTGATGGATATCCTCAGGCTGTTCCCATTGTTTTTTTGTATGCCCAATACTGATATCAATAGATACATAGGTATTCTTCCACTCCGTTGTTTTTATTTTTATTGGATAGACTCTTAAAAGTAGGATTTCTGGGTCAAAGACTATGCTCTTGTTAAATGGCAATCCGTCCCGGCAAAGTGTTTTCCCCAGAGCAACTTACATTGCTGGGAGCATTATCTGAGCATAACTGTGTCCCCATATCCTTACCAGTACCGAATGTTGCCTATCTTTTAAATTTTCGTAAATATTGTTCATTCGTTAGGTGAAAAAAAAAAAATCAGTTGAGCCTAAATCAAAATCTTAATCCAACCACTAATAGGCCTCGCTATCCCCCAGTGGGGCCCAACCCCCTAAAGCTTAGGGACCAGCGGCGGGGAGTGAGGGCTTGGGTCTGTCTCCTTCCCCTCCTTAGTCCAATTCCTTCCACCCCTCGAGGCCATGTGGCTCCTCTGAGGCCATGGCCAAGGGAGGCAGGGATAAAGGGGAAAAAGCAAAGGCCTGCTCACCTGGCCGGACCAGGTATATCTCCGTCCTGGCTCCCATACAATTCCAGTCATAGCGGACCTCCCCACCACAGCCTTTTTAGGGGTGCCACGGTGGGTTCCTCCACCTGCCACAGGTAGTGTGTGTGCCCCCCTCCTTTTCTCTACCCAGCCCCTGCTTGTGGCACTCACTCCTGCTCTCTGCGCACCCACTCTGGGCTCCCTGCAGCCGGCCCAGCAAGCAGAGTCCTTCCGTATGACACGAATCGGCCCCGCCCTTACGCTGCCTTCGCAGCCTGCTCCAGCCAGCTTCTCTTGGCAACAGGCAGTCTTCAGATGGGTCCCCAGAAACGCAGGAGCGTCTATAAAGTCCTTCCATCATCGGGTTGCAGGATCAGCACCCAGGAGCTTACAGGTTTCTGTCACTCAGGGAGCTTCAGCCAGGGAATGAGAGATGCCCGCTCTAATGGCCGAGCACCCCAGTCTCCACGTGGGATTCTCTGGGTGCCTCCCTGACTTGAGATGGGGGACATGCCTCCTTCACTTCTAAAAGAAGGAGGTGGGGAGGGGCGCCTGGGTCACTCAGTCAGTTAAGCGTCTGACTCTTGATTTCCGCTCAGGTCATGATCTCGTGGTCCGTGAGTTCGAGCCCCCTCCCGGGCTCTGTACTGACAGTGCGGAGCCTGCTTGGGACTCTCTCTCTCTCCCTCTCTCTCTCTCTCTCTCTGCCCTTCCCCCCCCACTCTCTCTCTGTGTCTCTCTTAATTCTGAGGACACTTGCCGTCCTGGAAGTTGCGGTGGAAATTCTGAGCCACCGAAGTCCCGATCTTTGTCTTGTTGACGATTTCTGTCATGCATTTGGGGCCCCTTGTCATGAACGTCTCTCTCCACTGCCTTTGGGACTATAAAAATGAACTTAATGTTCTGTCCTTATGTCTTCAAGTCTTGTTTTTTACACTCAGACCTTTATTATATCTGGAATTTACTTGTGTAAATAGGATGCTGGGAGTTTAACTTTGTTTCCTTCCAAATGGACAGTCAATGACATCGGCATCATTTGTTGCAACAAAGAAACAGTTGTTATTTCACTGGACTTCCAGCTTTGTCACATATTAAGTTCTTACACAGACATGGCTGTTTTTTTACTCTTCGTTTTGTTCCTTTTCCTTTTGATTATTCCTCTGCTGATATGACATGGTTTTGATTGCAGCATGTTTATAATCAGGATTGATATGTATATTTTAGTTGGAGCTATCAGGCTTTTAATCTCTGGCACCGTGGAATATCTTTTCTTGCTAAACTTTCCCCACACAATTTTGTCAGTTTTTACACATTCACTCTTCCATGTTAATTTTTAACATGTTGCTTAGTTCAAAATAAAAGTTGACTGGGGGCGCCTGGGTGGCTCAGTCGGTTAAGCGGCTGACTTCAGCTCGGGTCATGATCTCACAGTTTGTGAGTTTCAGTCCTGTGTCAGGCTCTGTGCTGACAGCTCAGAGGCTGCAGCCTGCTTTGGATTCTGTGCCTCCCTCTCTCTCTGCCCACCCCCTGCTTATTCTCTCTCTCTCAAATAAATAAACATTAAAAAATAAATTAAAAAAATAAAAGTTTACTGGAAGTATGGTCAATTTACACCCTAATTTGCAAAGGAATGACATGTTAAAAATATTAAGTCCTCTCATCTAGGAAGATGTATATCAGATTCAATGACCTTCAATAACAAGGCATCTCTGTAGAATATTCCAGGCCTCCTGTGGACAAATGCGGAGCTTTTCTTTGTGTGCAGGAGGCAGGCAAGGAACCCTTTCACAACCCTGCACCCATCCCCAAAGCCAAATTCTTTGTGTCCTCCTGCTCTGCAAACAGAGGGGATTTATCTTAGAGAGAAAACTACCATCAACTTGCAATGACCTTTGTGTGAAAGTTGCCAGAAATTCATGGTGCTAACGGCTCCCATTTACTGAGGATCAGGTATGCACCAGGCATCTGAGAGCTTTACAGATATCAGGGCTTCTAATCCTTGCAATCTATTGGTGGAAGCAGACATTAACACTCATGCTTGATGAAGAGAACACTGAGGCTCGAGAGGTTGAATGACCTGTAGAAAATTCTCCAAGCTTCCATGGAAACAGGACAGCCCAAACGCAAAGCCCTTCACTGCTCCACCTCGTAAGCCTGCCTCTCCCAGCCAGCAATGGGTGCAGTTCAGGATGATTCCCGAATTCTTCTAGATTTATTCTCCTTTTCAAAGTACCGTCTCTTTGAGTGGATGGCAGACGTAAGCTTGAGGATGATGTTTCATCTCGCCCCAGGCAGTCACTTGTGCTTTGCCGGGGGCCAACAAAAGAAGGTTGGAGGGGGCAAAGCCGTGTCAGCCCTGGATGTGCCCCTCGCCCTCGTTTGCCCATAGAACACCCACATCGTGGACACGACGCTCATTGATAAGCGAGAGTCTGTAACTGCTCTTCTCCGGGAAGGTCTCTGCTTAGGGTCTGGGAGACAGCCCCGTGAGTGCACGAGCCATGGTTTCTGCGTCTTCACTGGGAGCTCTAGAGGGTCTTAGACCCTTGGAAACATCCCCACCCCCTCTCATCTCAGGGACCAGGCTGTCATCATCATACTCTATCCTCTATAGCATTTTTACCGCTGTGTTTTAGTTGCTCCCAATCTAGGTGGGGTGCCCCGATGTGTTGGGCTAGCTAGCTCCGTCGGTTCGTTCGAGCAGGGGGCCTGCTGTCTGGAGGGCTCCTCGCGTAAGAGACTCAAGTACACAGAGCTCGAGGAGCTCTGCTCGCCCGCTGTCTCCCAGTGTAGCGACCTTGATCCAAACACATATAAGGGCGTCTGGTGATCCCTCCCCTCTTAAAAATACTAATAAGAAAAAAAAAAAGAGAGAGAGAGAGAGGGAGAGAAACTAAAAAAGAAATTCAGTGGTGTCCCTAGGTTTTATGCTTGCGCGCGTTTACTTCCAGCTCGGTCCCCGACTGACCGAATTTGTAGCCTAACACGTAGCACTTCCTGCTGCCCTAGCCCTGAGCGCCCTCGAAGCCCCCCCCCCCCCCCCCCGCAGTTCCAGCAAGTGGGTGCAGCGTCCCCCGTCCCTGGACGGAACATGCAGCCCGTTCCAATTAAGGCTTTGTAAACAGTGTTGCAACACACCGTTCTGTGCGCATAGCTCTTCGTTTTTTATCTGCATCAGCTCCCGGGAGAGAGAGAGAGCACCACGCCAAGAAAACGCGCATTTTTCGCTGGTTTCTATTCTGCACTGCTTATCGCCCGGTAGCCCCCGGCTGAATCCCTCGCTTCCCCTGGTCCTTTTCTGGCTGATTCTGTCTCCTTCCGGCTTCCCTTAAGCGGCTCCCGTGCTCAGCGGCCAACGCGCGCGCTGGTTCGGGGCTGGGCCCCCAGACGTCACCTTAGTGTGAACGTCCGCCTCCTCCCTCCCCTCTCAGGGCCAGCTTCATTCTAAGACGGGGACTGGCTAGCTGGAAGGGCAAAAGATACAGTTTAATCTGGGAAGGTGGAACTCGGTGAAACCAACGTTTTGCTTTCAAACAGAGGGAGAGAGCGCGAAAGAAAGTGAGAAATCATTTTGTACCAAAGGTTAAGGAATCCCATAAAAATCTTAAAAAAAAAAAAAAGTTTCCAAATGCCTTTGCCACTGGGTTATTTTTAGGCAGAAGGGCTTTAATTATACGGGGCCGCCCCCTCGGGCCGGGTGACCTCACCGTAAACACCGAGCCGAGAGCTTCCGGACGGAGGCGGAGCCCACGGAGCTGGTCACCGAGCGGGGGAAGCCACCTGGCCCGGGGGCGGGACAGCCCGTCTCCCCGGCCTCTGGCGCCCCCTGGCGTCATCAGCGGGAGGTGCAGGCTGTGGAGCGACGCGGTGCCCTAGCGCCCCGGGCTGGCCCCCCCGCCCCCAGCGCTCCGGCTCCTGAAATCCTTCCAGCTACAAACTGGGGGGAAGGACGAGCCCACCCAGAACCCGAGATCTCCGGGAGCCCCGCAGGCCTCACAGCCGCGCAGCGGGCGGAGGGACTATTTGAACTAGAGCTGACTCGAGACCCTAGCTAGTTCGGATGGGGTGGGGGCTGGGGAGGGAACCCTTAGAGAAGGGTCTGGACACAGTGAGGGCGGGTGTGCCTAGGCTGGGTTGAGGCGGGAGGGCAGCTTGGGGGCTGAGGTTAGTGGCCCCGGGGTGACAAATACTGACACATTCCTCCGGAAGGCTGGCCTCCTAGGCGCTGGTTGGTCTCTTGTTATCTCTTCTGCCTCCGGAGTGAGTTAAGGATTTGCCTTGATCATTTATTTCCCCTAGCAAAGCTAGCCTCCGGTTTGCTCAGATTGCTTTTCTATGCTCCTTTGCCTCGGACCCTTGTCTCCCCTTTTTGTCTTGGATCCCAGAGAGAAACCTGGACGCAGAGGGGCCTGGCTACGTTTATGCGCACTTCGTATGATGCTGGTTGTTGTGACACTTCTCAGGGGATACTGTATTTTCGGCCAGCTCTCTGTGAAATAAAGTTTTAGTCCCCTGGTAAAGGCATACTGGGCAACAGGGTGATGCTTTTGATGAGTGGAGAGGGAGAGGGATGTTCCTGTACCTCTGGAGAGTGCAGAGGCAAAGCTTGGCTCCGCAGCCCTGACCTAGACTAACCAGTCTCTTGGGAAGCCGTGTTCCCCCTCCCCCCCCCCCCCCCCCCCCCCCCCCCCACCCCGGGGTACCTGCTTGCTGGGCCAGCAGAGAGGAGGGCTCCTTGTCAGGGCGGTGAAGGCAGCAGCCTCTTCCTTCCCGGGCTGCTTCATTCCTGGCGCCTGGACCAAGATGTAAGAAGCCTGTTCTTGAATTTCGGGCCTCTTAGGTTTAGGGGCTGTCCAACCGGGCTGGCATAGGGGAGCACCTGTAATGTGTTCCATGCTTGTCCCACACCTGGCTGGCCCTCCCTAAAGCAGCAGGAGATGTGGGTCACACCTACAAACCCCCTGCCTGTTTCAGAGAAAACCTGGTTCTGGTTGGCAGGGAGAGGTGCATTCTGGGTAGCTTCCCCCAGCAACTCCTGGTGGGGCTACGAAAGACCGGAAGGCAGTCTCCACGCTCCGTGACCACTCAGTGCAGCACTATTTCCTGGGCAAGGGTCTAAAGAAAGAGGTGGAGGGGACAGGCCTGCCACACAGCAGTTCAGTAATAGCCCTCTGCACTGCGTGTCCTCCCCTTCCCTGCCCCAAGGACACTACCTGAAACCTCACGCATACTTGATGCTTCTTCCTGCCTCAGAGCCTTTGCACATGCTGTTCCCTCTGTGTGGAGTGCCCTCACCTCTCTGACCACCACCACCTCCATTACTGGCCTTGTTTAGTCTCATTCTTCCTTCAGGTCCCAGCCCAGGGTGCGATGGGGTCAGAGTCCCTTCCCTACCCTAGCAGCCTTGCCTCCTGCCTGGTCATTGTCCAATTACTTGTCTCTCGTCCCCACCGGATTCCTTGAACACAGGAAGTCGCTCGCTATGTCGTCCCAGTGCCCAGCGGTATCAGACATAATAGGTGCCCAATATGGTTTGTAGAATGAACCCCCCTACACAGTGGTAGTTAGTGCCGAGTGAAAAACACCGGCTTAAGGTCTTCAGGAATTATGGGAGATCAGGTTAGGATTGAGTTCAGGGGGGCTGTTGGTTTTTGGAGCCTCCTTTCTGTAGGCTTCCCTTTCCCTGTCTCTGCCTCTCTGTCCAGCCCCCCCCCCCCCCTTCTCTCCTCATTTTCCACCCAGAATGCAACTCTGCTGCCCCCTGGGGTTTTTCCAATCACCCAGTTGCTCTGAGCAGTTGCGTTTTATCAGCAAAACACGGGACAAGGGTCATGCTTAACACAAAGGGAATATTCCTAAGAAGTTTGAGTTGAAGGGCTCCAGAGAGAGGGGTTTTCCCCTAATCCAGGGGTGGGCAGATGTGGCCAAATCCAGCCTGGGCCGGTTCATACATGGCCTGCAAGCTAAGAATGGTTTTTGTGTGTATAAAGCTTTATTTAAAAAGTCGAAGCAGGGGCGCCTGGGTGGCGCAGTCGGTTAAGCGTCCGACTTCAGCCAGGTCACGATCTCGCGGTCCGGGAGTTCGAGCCTCGCGTTGGGCTCTGGGCTGATGGCTCGGAGCCTGGAGCCTGTTTCTGATTCTGTGTCTCCCTCTTTCTCTGCCCCTCCCCCCCGTTCATGCTCTGTCTCTCTCTGTCCCCCCCCCAAAAAAAAAATCTTTAAAAAGTCGAAGCAGTGACAGAGCGCAATGTGGCTCACAAAGTCCAAAATATTACCTTTGACCCTTTACAGAAAAAGTCTATTGCCCCCTTGTCTTACAGATGGGAACACTGAGGGATTGCGAGATTTCCCTAAAAGGGCACAGATGAGCCAACATTAGGGGGAACTTGAATGGGCTGGTGGAGAGAGCACTGGAAGTGGTAGTCAGATGACCTGGGTTCTAGTCCCACCAGGCTCTTGCCTAGTCTTCTCTCTGGGCCTCAGTGTCACCCACCTTTATAACAGTGGTGACTCTAATCTTGCACTCAGGATGCTTCCTGTGGCACTGCCTCTCTGTGATGGTGACAGGCCACGGAGGAGATACTTCGGGCTGCACTGACCTTCCAGCAGTATTTCTCACCACCAGGCTATGAACTTCTCCACCTGAGAACAAACAAAGCAGTATGTGTGTATTTCTGGGGCAGGAGGTGGCTGTCCCCAAGTCCCGCCTGATTCATGCCTTCTCTTTGGTCCTTCGCCTACACAGTCCCACCCTCCAAACTGGAGTGCGGCATCGAGGGAGAGACCATCATTGGGAACAACATCCAGCTGACCTGCCAATCAAAGGAGGGCTCTCCTGCCCCTCAGTACAGCTGGAGGACCTACGACATCCTGAACCAGGAGCGGCCAGCCCCACCAGGTAACAGGGAAGACAGCGGGGAAGACAGGTGCCCCCGCCCACCCCAAAATGCAGGTGATTGGCTGAGGCTGACCAATCAGGCCCCCCTGAAGGCCGTCCCTTTCCCCCACCCTGCAGTCAGCCTTGGATATCTTGCAGCATCTCTAAGTTAACTCATGACAATACCCATCTTATAGGTTGTTGTGGGAAATAAAAGTGACTCATGTAAAGCACTCAGTGGAAGCACGTAGTAAATGTTCATTTGTTATCTTCATTCCCCGCAACTCAATTCTCTTGAATGAGTGTGTCTGGATAACCTCTCTGTGCAAAAGCACTGAGGAGAGGAGGATTTTAATTTTGACTACGGTCATGTCCTGAAGGATACATTTGAGGCCCCCAGTCTAACTCTATGGCTCCACTCAAGGGTGGGAATTTCTCATATCCATTCCAGATCCAGGCTGGTCCTTCTTAGATTCCGCTGAACCCCAGCTTCCCAGACCTGGCCCCTGTTTATGGGCGTGCCCACCCACATGACCAGGTCCGCCGTAAGGGTCCCACATTCTCAGAAAAGGAGACGGTAGGTTCAGCTGTGGTTGCCTGGAGACCAGCTTTGTACGGGGAAGCTTGGTATTTGACCTTTGGTCAGGAAACAAACTGAAAAAAAAAAGTCCCCCGTCCCTGGGCTCAACATGCAGCCCGTTCCAAACAGGAATTTCAGTCCTGACCTGGACACTTTGTAGCTGTAAGTCACTTACAGCCCCTCTGACACTTATCCTCATCTGGAAAACCAGGATGATCTTTATACCACCTTCCCTGAGGGCTGTAAGGAGGATAAGAGGAGATCCCATGTGTGATAGTTCTGAACATCCTTGGTAAACCCCAACCCAGTCAGCTGAGCGTCATGAACTGATGGAGTAAGGATTGGGGTATCAGTGAAGGAGGGAAGGGTAATTCTGGGGGCTAGAGCCCTTTAGGGGAGGAGGTTCTTGAAAGGTTGAGGGGTGGGCACAGGCCCCGCAGCCAGGGAGGATCTTGAGGGTCCTGGATGAGAGGTGGCAGCCCGAGCTTGCGGAGAAGCCATAGGATCGGGGTTGGGGGGGACGAGTGGAGAGCGGCTGGGAACGGGAAAGCTAAATCTTGCCAATTCGACATCAGGGCCCCTGGGAGACCAGGGTTCCTCGGTGGGGAAATCTCTCTCCAGCAGGAGCCCTGGGAAGTGGGAGGCTGACTTCCCATTGCGTCCCCCTTGTTGGCCACAAGGTGCCGCCACTGCAGCGGAAACGTTAGCTTTAGCGGACTTCCAAAAAACTGTGCTAGGTCCTTTCCAAGAGGAAAAGGGGCTTGGGAGCCCCAAGTCAGGATAAGAACAGGTCTTGTGGCACTGGATATGCACTGGTTAATCCCAGAGCAGTTTCTAATGTCCACCGTTTCCTTTGAGGAACAAGGCCCGGAGCCCAAAGCTGGCCTCTGATAACCGGAAGGCCCTAGGAGACACTCTGAAGTCTTCTGTCCTGATCTGTCTGCAATGTGCTGTGTATACCTTATATGTAGACCGCATCTCTCACTCTGAGGAGTGGGATTCTGATAGGGGCTATAGACCCCCTAAGTATTTCCAGGGTCATAGAGCATTTCCCAAAGTGTGTTCCTTCTAGATGCCTCTTAAAAAAAAAATCGGGTTAGTTTACAAAATAAGACCGTTAATACTATAACCTCCATTTTTTTTTTATTTTTTAAATGTAATTTATTGTCAAATTGGCTTCCATACAATACCCAGTACTCATCCCAACAGGTGCCCTCCTCCAGGCCCATCACCCACTTTCCCCTCTCCCCCACACCCCCATCCACCCTCAGTTTGTTCTCTGTATTTAAGAGTCTCTTATGGTTTGCCTCCCACCCTCTCTGTGACTATTTTTTCCCCTTCCTTTCCCCCATGGTCTTCTTTTAAGTTTCTCAAGATCCACATATGAGTGAAAACATATGATATCTGTCCTCTGACTGACTTATTTCACTCAGCACAATACCCTCCAGTTCCATCCACGTTGCTGCAAATGGCAGGATTTCATTCTTTCTCATTGCCAAGGAGCATTCCATTGTATATAGAAGCCATAACTTCTTTATCCATTTGTCAGTTGATGGACATTTAGGCTCTTTCTATAAATTGGCTATTGTTGAAAGTGCTGCTATAAACATTGGGGTCCAAGTGCCCCTACGCATCAGCACTCCCGTATCCCTTCTATAACGCCCGTTTGATGGATACGCGGTGCTCATTAGCGTATTAGAAGCTCTAAGAGTTGTGTTCTTCAAAAACGGATTTAACCCTCTCTTGATGATGTCTAAAATTGTTAGGTCATGGACCCCTTTCTTAGTACCGTATGTTAATGTCACATGTAAGCAATATACCAGAAAACACTCAGAGGTATGTAAGACTATAGGAGAGAAGAGGTAGCATTTTATAGAGAGTGAGCATCCAGAAATACTGCTGTGGGTTTCAAGGGAAGAATCTAAAGAAAGTGCATGGGGAAAGAATGGAAGAAAATAACCCAAATCACCAGCTGTTATTTCTAGCTGGTGAGATTATAGATGATTTTATTTTATGCTCTGCTCTTTATACCGGCTTTCCCTGCCCCTTCGGATGAGTTTAAACTCCCTTACTGTAGGGGCGCCTGGGTGGCACGGTCGGTTAAGCGTCCGACTTCAGCCAGGTCACGATCTCGCGGTCCGTGAGTTCGAGCCCCGCGTCGGGCTCTGGGCTGATGGCTCAGAGCCTGGAGCCTGTTTCCGATTCTGTGTCTCCCTCTCTCTCTGCCCCTCCCCCGTTCATGCTCTGTCTCTCTCTGTCCCAAAAATAAATAAACGTTGAAAAAAAAATTAAAAAAAAAATAAACTCCCTTACTGTAAACCCAAATAGCATTTCTGCTTTGAACTCTAATCACCCTGTGGTCACCCTGGTTTCATATCTAGCATTTTCCTACCAGGAGGACACAGACCCTCCTCATCTTGTTTCGAGCTGATGCGAGCAGCCTCTGAAGATTTTCTGGACTGGACTGAATTGAAATAATAGCTTAATGTCATGTACAAAGTCTTATAACGAACACACGTTGTTTTTAGAATGTATATGTATTTTTGAAGACAGCTGTCAGTTGCTCCAGGGAGTTCTAGACCTAAAACAGGACTTTTGTGACGCTTGGTCATTTCTTAATTTTGCTACCTTGGGCAAGTACCTTGGCTTCTCTGAGCCTCCAGTTACCTCTGTGACATTGGAGATGGAAATATTTGGTCCGCCGTCCAGACACGATTGATAAAAAAAATCGTAGGAAGTCGTCCTTGAGGAAGTCAAGCGGGTAGCACATCCAGACCAGGAAAATCCACACCAAGCGACTATCTTGCCAGAGCGTGGAGGTGGGGCAGGGGCTGGTCTGGCCACCAGGAGAATTGGCAACAGATAAAGCTGGTGTGAATGCAGGACCAGATCTGTAACCCCGTGATCATGTTAGGAAGCCTGGCCTTTGCTATTTTTCTTTTAAGTTTTAATTTCAATTCCAGTTAGTTAACATACAATGTTATATGAGTTTCAAGTATAACCTATAGTGATTCAACAATTCCGTACAACATCCAATGCGCATCGCCACAAGTACACTTCTTAATCCCCATCACCTCTTTAACCCACCCCACACCCTCTTCCCTTCTGTTGCCCATCAATTTGTCCTCTATTAATAATAGCCTGTTTCTTGATTTCTCGCTCTCTCTTTTCTCTTCGCTCATTTGTTTTGTTTCTTTTTGTTAATGTTTCTTTATTTTTGATAGAGAGAGAGACATACAGAGTGTGAGTGAGGGGAGGGCAGAGACAGAGAGGAAGACACAGAATCCGAAGCAGGCTCCAGGCTCTGAGCTGTCAGCCCAGAGCCCAATGCGGGGCTCGAGCTCACGGACTGTGAGATCGTGACCTGAGCTGAAGTCGGGCGCTTAACTGACTGAGCCACCCAGGCGCCCCTCATTCGTTTTGTTTCTTAAATTTCAAGTATGTGGAAAACAGGATGGAGTTTCCTCAGAAAGTTAAAGTATTTACCCAAAGAATACAAAAACACGAATTCAAAGGGATACGCGCACCCCTACGTTTATAGCAGCATTGTTGACAATAGCCAAGATATTGAAGCAGCCCAAGTGCCCACTGATTGTTGAATGGATAAGAAGAAGTGATACATAAATAAATATATATATATATATATATATATATAATGGATTATATATATTGGATTATATATATATATATAATTCGGCCATAAAATGAATGACATCTTGCCATTTGCAATGGATGGACCTACAGAGTGTAATGCTAAGTGAAATAAGTCAGAGAAAGCCAGGACCTGTTATTGGAGCTGGTAGGCCACCTCTGAGCAGTGCCGTGACTAGATCCTGCTTGCCATGTCACATGTCTCCTCTGGATGAGACGGAACCACCTGGTGGCAGCAGAATCTTATGAGGTTGACTCTGCAGCAAATTAGACGGAAAGGTCTCTCACTCTCCACTCCAAACAGCAGTTATGACGAAGCGCCTTTGAGGACAGGAAGTACGTGTAAGCATAAAGCTCTCCCTTTCCAGGTGAAGAAACCCACAGGATCACAGATTCAGCAGGACGGTGTCTCAGGAGGACAACTGGACCGTTCTTGATTTCTTAGAGACTTCTCCCATGAGTCCAAGCTAAGGGATTCGGTTTCGGAAGATCATAAAAGTGGTTACAGCCACATTTTCTACTTACAAAGCATTTTCGTGTCATGCCTAACGTATTTTATGTTTCCTGAGCACTTGCAATACACCAGGCATTCTGCTGTGGGCTTGTATCGATTAGTACCTCACTTTATGCTCACAATTAACCGTGTGCGCCGCGGATTATGACTATTTCCATTTGTAAATAAAGAAGCTAAGGTTCAGTGCACCTAAATTCCTGGGCCAAAGCCGCAAAATTAATCAGTGGCGGAACCAGGCTGCGAACCCAGGGGGTTTGAATTCTAAGCACTTCAGAGTTGCGCTTCCTGCCTGCATTTGTTCTAGAAGGCCCGGAGGTGGACATTTTGTCCACTTTACGGACGAGGCTCAGACAAGTTCAGTGGCAGTGCTTGCATCCACCTAGGAATTCAGGCTTCCGAAATCCCAGCTGTTTCCACTGAACTGCGTTGACCGGTCTCCTCACCCTGACTGTCCTTCCTTCCCAGTCACAGGCCAGACTTTGTCTCTGAAGAACATCTCCACAGACATGTCGGGTTATTACATCTGCACCTCCAGAAATGAGGTGGGGGAGAAGTCCTGTAACATCACTGTGGCTGTCAGACCTCGTAAGAGCACTTTGGGCGTGGGGGGAGGGAGAAGGGTAAGGGGGGTGGACGAAGGCCAGGAGATCACTGGCTTGGGGTGCGAAGAGGCAGCTGAGAGAGACCCTGTGGAGGTGAGTTGGGGCAGCCTCTTTAGGGTCACCGGCTGGCAGGGTAGCTGGGGTGACCTCGGCCAGACGCTCCTGTCCCAGGCTCCCTTGTCTAAAGGCCAGTCCTGTTTCCTTGGTTCTTTGGAAGAAGAGCCTCAGACTGACTTCTGGAGACATGGTCAGTCCCGCCCACCCTTAGGGCTGCTCGGTGGCTATGGGGAGGTGCCCAGAGTCAGCTGCCACAGAGTCTGGACCTTGCCCGGTCACCCTGACCAGCTCAAGGACAAGCTAGAGAGGACCTGGCATGGCTGACAACTGAGGACGTTTCAGGAGCCTGGGTAGCCCAGGGAGTGTTGGGACCCAAGTCGATTGGCCTGTGTATCTTTGTATACACCTCCATCCTGAAGAGTGTTCCCCAGCCCCACCCAGTCACCTTCCTACAAGGCCATGCCTCAAGGAGTGTTACTAGAAGCTGGCTGTGCTGGCCCCTGGCCTGGGAGGGGGACTGGGCCTTTCCAGAGGAATCCCTCCGCACGGTTCGTCATCGTCAGCTCTGCTCACGCCCCCAGAGCCTGGGCTTCTGGCCTGGGAGATGCACCTGCCCTGCTCTGTGTCTTGCAGCCTCCATGAACGTGGCCTTGTATGCGGGCATTGCGGGGGGCCTGGCTGCAGCCATCATTGTCATCGGCATTGTCGTCTACTGCTGCTGTTGCCGGGGGAAGGACGAGGCCAAGGACACAAGGCAGTGAGTGTCTGGGGACACCCGTTGGCGAGGGTCTGAGCAGTGTGGGAGGAAGCGTCACAGCTCCTCATGGCCTCTTCTAGTCATGCCAGCACTGGGCACAGCTGCCCCCAGGTGGCGTTGCAGGCCTGGTACCTGACTCCAAGGGCCCCCTGGTTCCCCAGGCTTCCTGTGGCCTGTGCAGGGACAAGCTTGGGGTGGAGCCCCTGCCACCGTCTGGCCCCTCCTTGTCTAGTGGAGCCGGCCTGTTCCCGTGACACCCTGAGCTCATGAGCAGAGCAAATCTGTGCCCCCTGCCCGTCCTGCAGCCCAGTGTCCCTTTGCGTCTGGAGGAGTAGGGACGGCAGGTCCCGTGGCTCTCTTCCCACGCAGGGCACTAGGCCCACCTCCCCGACGCCAGAACGAGGGCAAACCCTTCCCCTCTGTCCTCGTGCCCGCAGGAATCGGGCGGCCTACCAGAAGCCTCCAGAGCAGCTGAGAGAGCTTCAGACGGGGAGGGAAGAGGAGGACGACTACAGGCAAGAAGACGAGAGGAGCTACGGGCGGGAGTCCCCGGGCCACGCTGACCGGTGACTGGAGCACACTGCAGGCTGGGGTCGGGGGAAGATTGCGGTTCATGCCTCTGCTCCTGCCTCCCGTCTCCTCACCCATTTTTCTGGCCCTCCGTCCCCGTCATGGATGGGATGCCTCTTCCCCATATCATCTGCTGGAGGACCTGGCTAAGGGGATCTCGCTCGTGACTGACCCTGCCAAGTGCCCTCACCCAGGAAGTGACCTCTCCCTGCCGCCCGCCTAGCTCAGGGCCCTGGACCTCACCCTGGACCAGGCCACAGCCCCACCTTCCTCTGGAGCCGGGAGGGGGGGCTCCCAAGGCACAGCATGGAGCGGGGCGCTCCCTCGATTGGCCTCAGGAGGGCAGTGGCTGCCAACAGGTGCACACGGGGTGGGGGGGGGGCCGCCTCGGAGCGCCTGCCTGTGTGCGTATTTGTTGAATAAAAGAGAGAATGAGTCCAGGAAGGACTCCCTGTGATTTATCCACCCTAAGTGAAAACCCCTGCTTCGGGACCCACTTTGGCCTCCGGCTCCCTTTCCAGTTCCTCCTCCCCGCTCCCCCGCCCCCCGCCCCAGATTTCCCATGCACTCCAGAAACTGCAACCTCCAACCCACTGCATGCTTCCTCGGGGATTCTGGCTTTCTCTCTCTACCTGGGATGCCCATGCAGTTTCTCTCCCTCTCCGCCCGTCCCAGCAGGCCCATCTCAAATCCCAGGGACTCCGGATCGTCCCACACATGGGAACAATCTTGTCACCTTGTCCCACACTCATCATGGGCCACACGGCCGTTACCTGGGCATTAGTCTCTCCCTATGCTGACGTCTGAGCTACCCCAGCCGCATGACCCTCCTGGCAGGTGCTCACCCCAGCTGAAGTCGGGTCCCTGCTTTGGTAGGTTGAGTCTCCCCCTCCGTGGTCTCTGCGATATGTTTGTAGACTCACAACTCCCACCCAAACCCCCTTTGCTAGTTTAGGGACGGAAGTACGCACTGCTTTAAGTGAACGCATATGTGTGCACACGGGGCAGCTTGTTCGCAGTAGGTCCCACATTCTCTCATCACGATCACTCCTCTCAAGGCCGGAATAACAGGCATGGCCACCCCTGCTTCCTGACACCTAACCCTGGCCCTGCCTGGCCCTGGCTCCGCTCTGCTGGTGGGTGGTCACCGTGCCACAACTCCTCTGCTGGCTGGGAGCTCACGAGACGTGTCCCGGCTTAGAGCTCGCGGCCCCCTGGCTAGTCTCACCCAAATGCAGTTTCCTACTAAGTAAACATCCCTGTCTTTTCTGGGTGATCAGAAAACCAATTCTGTAAATCTGTCATCTATTTGTGATTAAAAAAATTTATATATATATATATATATATATATATAGTTGTTGTTAAATTCGTTGCTTCAAAGTGCTATCAGTGATAATAAACTTGTTGGTGGAAATTCTTATTTCTTTTTTAACGTGGGGCTTGTTCCCACCAAGGTCAATCTTGTGTCTCATGGGTTTGTGTCTACCTACTGTATACGTCATCTGCTTCCGAGGAGAGGAAGGTGACGTGATGCCTGAGACTAGAGGGTCAGATCCTGTGGGTCCCATTGCCATGGCCATAGGAGGGTCAGGCTGTCTCTAGTGGTTGCTAGGGACAGGACAGAATCATACCTGGCAGCCGAGAGACACTCCAGGTAAAGCGTTGGACAGACCATGGCGGGCCTCGGCAGTCAGTTTCCGGGCTTCAGGGAAAATGGTGATGGTTATACCCAAAATGGCGCCCCTCCCGGGAGAGAGGAGAAAACAGTTCTCCTGCTCTAGCCGTCAGAGAGAACAGGTGGCTCTCCCTCCTCAAAGCAGCATGATCCACAGTTGCTTCTCGCCTCTGACATTGTCTCTTCTGCTACATGTTCAAAGTTCTCTCTTCCGTGTCCCTTCCCATGGCGACCTGTGCTCCCTCCTGTCCCAGCATCTGTTACCATATGGTCTGTTTCTACCTAGGCCTTACGATTTATGAGGACAGGAACCGAATCTCATTCATGGCCTGGCACATGTTGACACTTGGTCAGTGTTTGCAGAATAAATGATGTTTGGTATCAATGCGTCTTGCCCAAGGTCATCTCCTGGTCTTCTAGATACTTGGAGGCGTCTTCCAGTCCTCATGGTGCAAGGCTGTACCAGCATGTTCTTGAGGCAGCTGTGGAAGGGCAGGTGTCCACCTCCTCTGATTTGGGCTGGCTTGTCTCTCTGCCTCTGGAAAGGCTCTGAAGGTTCCATGTGCTTTAGCCCCAGGCTTGAGTAAGAAAATAGGGGAAATCAGGGCCCACTGCATTAATTCAATGGCCTTAAATCAGGACCTAATGCATTAATTCAATAACAAGCCTTTTGTGAGCACATACTATGGACCAAGCACTCTGCTGGATGCAGGGTATATTAAGGTCACTAAGACACTCTTAGGAGGAGTGACAGACAGGAACACACGTACATGAGACGGAGAAGATACCATAGGAACACAGTGGGGACCCTCAGGGAGTTCAAGAAAGCTCCAAAGAGGAGGTGACGTTTGGGTTGCATCTTGAAGGAAGATGAGTGGTTTTGTAAGGGGGAGAGGGGTGGTGTTGACACGTCCATACTCCAGTGTGGGGCTCTATTACTTGAGTCTCAAATCACATTACAAGCTGGCAAGGCCACCGCCTCCCGCTGAATTTATTTCAATCCAGAAACTCAACGGCAATTAGATCGTTGCAGGTTCTCTTACGGTCAGAACCAGCTGATACAGTCTCCTCAGGCTGTCAGGCACTCCCTTCCCAATTTGTGGTTTCTGGCTGACAGTTCAAAGACTTGTGGTGCTTGAGAAGAGAGACAAAGGCCACCAGTGACCTGGTGTCTCAACAACACATGTGAGACAGTTTTTCATACAATCCTTATTTACGGCTTCAAACACGAAGGCACGTGGCAAGATGAGGCATGCGTATTATCACCTAAGGAAGGACTCTGGCTGCCCAGAGACGTCCCTTCAAAGTAGCATGGACCTCGGTAAATCGGCCACTCTTCGGGGTCTTGTTCTTAAGTTGCTTTTGTGCACACCCACGTAGCACTGGCTTGCAAAGGCAGAGTGACATTAACCAACCTCACAGAGCT
Source organism: Prionailurus bengalensis (assembly GCF_016509475.1). Classification (NCBI taxonomy): domain Eukaryota; kingdom Metazoa; phylum Chordata; class Mammalia; order Carnivora; family Felidae; genus Prionailurus; species Prionailurus bengalensis. The sequence continues at coordinate 9,703,864 of NC_057360.1, read as the reverse complement.
TGATGGACAATACTAATAGCAAACACTCAGGTAGGACTTGCCCTGGGCCAGCCACTGGTGCAAACACTTTCTATATAGCTCTCATAATCCTCACGGCAACTTGGAGAGCTAGGTGCTATTATTATCCCCATGTTACAGTCGAGGAAGCTGAAGCACAGTGAGTTTTAGCAATTTGAATAAACACAGAATGTCACTGTGCTATTTGCAGTGTTAAGCACACCAGACTTTCTGTCTACCTACCCCAGGCATTCTCACCCCATGAGTCCCATGCTCTCGGTTGCTTATTGAACATGGAATCAGAACGAGGGAAGCAAGTTACGTTCAAAGAGCCATGTGCGTCACCAGGCATCGTGTTATCTGGGGGGATTGTGAAAGATTCGCCGGCCTTTCCCCATCCCTGGGGTTCTGGGTCCTGAGCCTAGGCAGGGGTGGTGCCTAGTCCCTACTGGAAAGTGCTGTCCTGTGGGAAGGACCTCCTCAGGGACACTCAGTTATTGGCTCTTGAGTTTGTTCGTGGAGACTGGCTCTCTTCTGGCCAATTTCCGGAAAGGTCTTTCTACCCTTTCTGTTACAGATGAGGAAACCGAGGCTCAGGGAGATAAGCTCATCTCAGCTAACATAGGTAGCAGGATTAGACTCAGTTCTGTCTGATTCTGAAGACCATGTCCTTTCTCCTTGACCACATTTCCTCCCGACCCCGTGCATGTGTACAGGATGACTGAATGGGGAAAAAAAGCAGGGATGAAGAAAGAGTTATGGGCTTTTTGCTTGTTTTAAATTTGTATATGGGAATTGTTATCTACTATAATACAGACATTTCAGATATAACACTATATGTGCATTTCTTTTTTTTTTAATTAAATCTTTTTTATTTTATTTTTTTTTCAACGTTTATTTATTTTTGGGACAGAGAGAGACAGAGCATGAACGGGGGAGGGGCAGAGAGAGAGGGAGACACAGAATCGGAAACAGGCTCCAGGCTCCGAGCCATCAGCCCAGAGCCCGACGCGGGGCTCGAACTCACGGACCGCGAGATCGTGACCTGGCTGAAGTCGGACGCTTAACCGACTGCGCCACCCAGGCGCCCCTTGCATTTCTGAAGACCTTTGCATTCTGCAAAATCGCACACTAAAAATAATAGGGCTTATAAGAAAATTAGGGTAAGAGGCAGACCACAGAAAACCAGTGGAATTTCGTAACTGAATCACTTTTAAGACAATAATCCCAGAAAAAAAATACAGTGGGGCTAAATCTATGCTGTTAACAGCAAGTAGCTCATCAAACTTCCACCCTCAAACCCTTTTGATGTTCATTTCTATAGCAACCAACTTATCAACATTTTAAAAATGACCCAGGCGGGGCGTCTGGGTGGCTCTGTCAGTTAAGCGTCAGACTTCAGCTCAGGTCATGATCTTACAGTTCATGGGTTCGAGCCTCGCGTCAGGCTCTGTGCTGACAGTGCAGAGCCTGGAGCCTGCTTCGGATTCTGTGTCTCTGTCTCTCTCTCTGTCCCTTCCCTACTCAGGCTCTGTCTCTCTCTCTCAAAAATAAAATAAACATTACAAAAAAAATTTTTTTAAATGACCCAGGCAATTCATCTGGCTGTAGAATTGGGGAAGGGGAGTCTCCCTTTAAAAATTTTTGGCTCTTATCCTGCGTGTTGATTTCTGGCTATGTGCCTATCTTTGTACTCGAGTTCTCCTGTTGGCATATGGGTATATCCTGCCTTTGCCAGTTGTGGGAAGGGGCCAGGATATATTGCAAGGTGGCTTACCATTAGATCATCTTTTATAAAACCAATCCTTCCTTTTTTTTTTTTTTTTTTTAATAGCACAAGGTAAGTGTCTTTTGTATTAATCAGCTTGAGGCAAGTTATGGGATGGTAACCACCTACGATCTCAGCAGCTCACAACTACAAAGGGTTATTTCTTTTTTTTTTTATTATTTAAAAAAAATTTTTTTTCAATGTTTATTTATTCTTGGGACAGAGAGAGACAGAGCATGAACGGGGGAGGGGCAGAGAGAGAGGGAGACACAGAATCGGAAACAGGCTCCAGGCTCTGAGCCATCAGCCCAGAGCCCGACGCGGGGCTCGAACTCACGGACCGCGAGATCGTGACCTGGCTGAAGTCGGACGCTTAACCGACTGCGCCACCTAGGCGCCCCAACAAAGGGTTATTTCTTGCTCACATTGTGTGGGATCCCAGGTTAGCTCAGGGATGCTGCACTTCCTGATCGTGGGATGCAGGCTGAAGACCAACCCAGCTCTCGGGACCTTGCTGGTCTCAAAGGCAGAGGGAGAAGAAAATGACCCACACTGAGAAGACTCATACGGCTTCTGCTCGGCAGGGGCCGCCACTCCCCCCGGCTCCGATTTCGTCGCACGGAGCGAATCACATGGCTCCGGGACACGGGCCCACCATCCTTCTCAGGGAGAAGCGGTGAATATCGTTCAGCGGTGAACTGAACGATCACACCATCTACTCCACCTTCACTGTCTCCTCCTGGGCGCTCACGACTTCCCCGTATGGTTTAACCCAAAGCAAAGTGAATCGATTCTTGAAATCACTTACCCTGAAGGCACTTCCTGAACGAAAGGAAGGCACTTGGCGCAGTTACATTTAGCTTTTTTTTTTTTTTTTTTTTTTAATTAAGGCCACCATGTATTGCGTAGGTTTTGTCATGTCTGGGAAAGCCATCACCTCGCCAAGGCCCAAAAGACAAGGGGAGAGAAGGGGATGAACCCTTCCAGAACCCAGTGGGAGCTAGAGACACAGGAGAAGGGGTTTCTAACAGGAAGTGGGGTCGTGGGGAGACTCCAAAGCCAAAATGGCAGCACCAACGCAGGGAGTGGGCAGGGGAGGAACCACCACTCTCCCACCCTGCCGGCCTCTCCTGGCAGAACCCAAGCAGAAGCCAGATGACAAGACATTAGGTCACTCATACTGTGGGGATCAGCCTCTTGGAGTAAAAATGGAGGAAGAAAGGGCAAGAGAATGAAGGTGCGGGGGAGGTGCAAATGAAGACTAACCAACACACCTGCCTTCCCCTACAACCAATGGTGCATGTTCTATTTTGAGCGGGCACTAAATCTCTTCATTCCCACTCTTCGGCACCCTGCACCTTCTTAAGGGATGAAGAGGGATTCATTCTACCTTCCATTGTTTTTTCTTGTTTTTAATTCATTTTGAGAGAGAGGGAGAGAGAGAGAGAGAGAGAGCACGAGCAGGGGAGGGGCAGAGAAAGAGAGGGAGAGAGAGAATTCCAAGCAGTCTCTGCAGTCAGCACAGAGCCCCACGTGAGCGTAAACTCACAAACCATGAGATCATGACCTGAGCTGAAACCAAGAGTCAGACGCTTCATCGGGTGAGCCACCCAGGCGCCCCCGTTCTATCTTCTAAAAGAGTAAAAGCTCATTCAGAGATGACTCAGTCTAAGCTCCAAAAAAAGGAATTTAGAAACACTTATATCCTATTTGGGGGGCCCAAAGAACAAATGCCTTCCAGTGTCTTCCGAGTACCAGAAAATGGGGGATTGAGTCCTCAGATGGCTGGTCCTGCAACAGCATCACAGGTGACTGGGAGAGGCTGTAGAAGAGGTGCAGAAGGGATGCCAAACATATACAGGAAGGTGCCATACCATCTCTCCACTGGATTATTTCCTTCTTACACTAGTTTTCTTGAAACAACCGCAAACTTACAAAAAACGTACACCGTGAAAGACCTCTTCCCCGAACCGTCTGAGGATGCCAACACAATGCTCCCTCCCCCTACATGTGTATTATATGTGTATAACATTTAAGGTGCATGTCCTCCCTATAAGGATATTCTCCTGTGTAACCACAATACAGCCATCAATATCAGGAAATCAGCATCAATATCCTCAGACCCCCCCCCTGTTTTCCCAATCTTCCCAGTAATATCCATTAGAGTAAAAGAGTCTAGCTCAGAATTACTCATTGCATCTAGTTATATGTATATATCTCTACCTATCTGTTGTATCTATCTATCTATCTATCTATCTATCTATCTATCATCTATCTATCATCTCATATATGTTGAGACAGAAACAGTTCCTCAGTCTTCCCTTGATTTTCATGACTCCGACACTTCTGACGATGGTAAGCTAGGTATTTTGAGGAAGTCTCTCCATTTGGGTTTGTCTGGTATTTCTTCATGATGAAACTCGTGTGTTTTTAAGAAGAGTATTACAGAAACGAAACTGTGTCCTCATTGTGTCCTCTCTGGTGGCACAAGAGTTTAGTATTCCTATTGCTGATAATGTTAACTTTGATCACTAAATTAAAGCGGTGTCTACAAGTTGTTTCCACTCTAAAGTTACTTGTTTTCCCACTGCGACAACTTTTTTTTTTTTGAGAACTTCTTAGACACTATGCAAACATCCCATTTCTCATCAAAATTTTAACTTACCCATCAGTTTATTAAATCTCTACGGGCTCTTCTGTCTCTATTTTATCTTCTGGGTTGTAATCCATTGCTATCATTATTTAAAAAAAAATTTTTTGGGGCGCCTGGGTGGCGCAGTCAGTTAAGCGTCTGACTTCAGCCAGGTCACGATCTCGTGGTCCATGAGTTCGAGCCCCGCATTGGGCTCTGGGCTGATGGCTCGGAGCCTGGAGCCTGTTTCCGATTCTGTGTCTCCTTCTCTCTCTGCCCCTCCCCCGTTCATGCTCTGTCTCTCTCTGTCCCAAAAATAAATTAAAAAAAAAATTTTTTTTTAACGTTTATTTTTGAAAGAGAGAGAGACAGAGCGTGAGCAGGGGAGGGGCAGAGAGAAAGGGAGACACAGAATCCGAAGCAGGCTCCAGGCTCTGAGCTGTCGGCACAGAGCCCGACACAGGGCTCGGACCCACGAACTGTGAGATCGTGACCTAGGCCGAAGTCAGACGCTTAACCGACTGAGCCACCCAGGCGCCCCTATCATCATTTATTTTGATGCTCAAATAGTCCCAGGTTTGGCTTCTGTGACCTTTGACAATCCTTCTTTGCACGCTTCACCATTTTCTGACATAAGGTATCTCAGGTTCATTTTGTACTTTCTCTTTCTCAGCGCTGAAATCGGTTGTTTCCCCAGAGAGCACTTGTCCATTTCAGTGAAAAATGGTGTGCAGAAATGAAGATCTGAGAATTAGGTGAGCTCATTGTTATTGTTTTCAAGGCCCTCTCAGCAGCGTAAAGATCTAGTGACTGAATTATATATCTATCAGACATAAAAAGTTACATACAATATATAATTTGAATATAATTATTAGATAATTTTTCTATATACACACTATCCTTTACTTTACCTCTATAGTTGTTTCTCTATTAATAATCTCCCTATATTGAAGACCATTAGGCCACACCAGTGCCTCCAGTTCCGGGCCAACACCCCAGGGGGCCTGAGTTTCCTCCTCTTCTATATTTGTAGCTTCCTCCTCCTCCAGCAGTGGGAACCATCAGCGATCTTTCTCCTTCCAGACGTTGAGAGAAGTTTGGAGACAATTTCCTACAACCAACTCAAGGGAAGTAGCGTGTCCCCGATCTCTTCTTACCAGCAAACCTCTATTAGCCAAAAAAAAAAAATAACAGTTAAGTTAAATTTTAAAAAGGAATGAAAAGAAAAATTGTGAGAAAACACTCCACTTGGTTTTCAGTAGTGGTCCCAACGCCACTTGTCATTTTTATGGTGTGGAGGATTCCCCCAGAACTTCGGAGGAACAATAAGGTCAGTGAGAAGAAGAAAAAGAGAAGGGGAGGAGTGAGGGGGTGGACTAAGGAGCCATGAAAGTGAATGCATAATTTCTAGACGTATTTTGGTGGTTCCGGCTCTCAGCAGTATGCATGGCCTGAAGCTCCTTCTAATCCTAGACCGAAAGACCGTCTTCTGAGCTTGCCAGGGGCCACACGGCAGGGGGAGCAGCTCCGTGTCTGTTCCTCTTGCCCTCATGAAGGGAGTACCCATCCAGATGGTTACCCTTATTCTCTCTGAAAGGCCTTCCCCACTTCAACCAGAAGCTGCTATAGAGGTACAAGCACAGGTCTTACACAAATGTCTTGGCAAAGAGGCTGATGGGCTGAGGTCACTGAAAGCCAGAAGCAATGGTGTCTTAGCTGTAGAACAGAGACATGACCAACTGGCATTGAGGTCTGGGTGGCTTTGATCACCAGATGCTAAGGGAAATGCGCCAAGAGCGAGATGTATGACCTGGTAAGCTTGTTTCCTCTCCATTTCCTTTGTTGGAAGGCAGAGAAATTGAAGATAAGGGTTTGTGGAAGGTGATAGATTCACCCAATCAAGTTACACAGAGACCATCTAACTTCACCTACTGCAATAAGCTGCTCGTCTCTCCCTGGAACTCCTATTATTTGAGTAACAACACGTCCACTTCTAGCATCCAGATCTAACACTTTTTAGATTTTCCGTCATTCATTTCTTCCTGATACCTTCTGGGAGTGTTCCTTAATCCAGTCTTCTAGCTCTGATTCTGGGATTGGGGCTGGCTTCCTACAGCTTCCCCTGAAAGCAGAGCCTGGGAACAAGGTGCTTGTCTTACAAGGTGATACCAGGAAGCAGCCGTGAGGCAGTAAGGAGAGTGACATAGGGAAAGAGTCAGTAAAATCTGTGTGATCGAGCTGGTTCCTGCTGTGGGCAACTAGGGCTCAAACACACTGCGCACCTTCCGAGAAACTGTGCAACCTGCCTCGGAATTTTCCCACTGAAGGGATGACCTACAGGGGCATTTATCTACTAACTCCCATCCCCTATAGATTCTGCTAGTCAAGAGTTGTTTCTGTGGGTGTTGACTTTCCCACCCTTCCTAGCTGCCCCTGCATAGGTCATGTAATGTCCTCCTGAGGCAAAAAAAGGGAAAGAGATTGTAGCATGCAACCAAGTGGGTGCAGAAGCATCATGCACGGACCTGTCTGTCTCGTGGCTCCACTGAACTCAGGTGACGAAGAGAATGAGGTGAGGGACCACAAGTGTCTGCCCAACCCTAGTTGCCAGGGTGGAGAGTCTACAAGGTTGCTCCCACCCATCTCCCCTCCGGTAACCATATAGTTTCTTCTCTACAGTTGAGTGTCCAGGTTTTGTTGTTGTTTGGGTTTGTCTCTTTTTTCCCCTTCGGTTTGGTTGTTTTGTTTCTTAAATTACATACAAGTGAAATCATATGGTATTTGTCTTTCTCTGGCCGGCTTATTTCACTTAGCATAATACCCTCTAGGTCCATCCATGTCGTTGTAAACGGCAAGATTTCATTCTTTTTCATGGTCGAATAATATTCCGTTACTCTTCATCCATTCATCAGTCCGTGGACACTTGGGCCGCTTCCATAGTTTGGCTGTTGTAAACAACGTGACGATAAACACTGGGGTGCAAATATCCCTTTGAATTAGTGTTTTTGTATGTTTGGGGTAAACACTCAGTAGTGCGAATCCTGAAACATAGGGTAGTTCTACTTTTAGTATTTGGAGGAACCTCCGTGCTGCTTTCCAGAGTGGCTGTATCAGTTTGCATTTCCACCAACAGTGCACGAGGGTTCCTTTTCTCCATATCCTCGCCAACACTTGTTGTCTCTTGAGTTTTTTATTTCGGTCATTCTGACGGGGATGAGGTGATGTCTCACTGTGGTTTTGATTTGTATTTCCCTGATGATGAATGGTGTTGAGCATCTTTTCATGCGTCTATTGGCCTTCTGCGTGTCTTATTTGGAGAAACGTCTGTTCATGTCTTCTGCCTATATATATGTTTTAAGTTTTTATTTATGTATTTATTTTGAGAGAGAGAGCGCGAGGGAGAGAGAGAATCCCAAGCAGGCTCTGTGCCATCAGTGCGGAGCCCGATGCAGGGCTCGAACTCATGAACTGTGAGATCATGACCTAAGCTGGAACCAAGAGTCAGACGCTTAACCGACTGGGCCACCCAGACGCCCCTCTCCTGCCCCTCTTTTAATTGGATTATTTGTTTTTTGGATGTTGAATTGTATGAGTTCTTTATATATTTTGGATACTAACACTTTATCAGATATGTCATTTGCCAATACCTTCTCCCATTCAGTAGGCTGTTTTTAGTTTTGTTGGTTGTTTCCTTTGCTGTGCAGAAGCTCTTTGTTTTGATGTAGTCCCAATAGTTTGTTTTTGCTTTTGTTTCCCTAGAATACATCTAGAGATGTACCTGAAAAAAGTTGCTAAGGCTGATGTCAAAGAGTTACTGCCTGTGTTCTCGTCTAAGATTTTTATGGTTTCCGGTCTCACATTTAGATCCTTAATCCATTTCGAGTGTATTGTTGTGGATGGTGTAAGAAAATGGTCCAGTTTCATTCTTTTGCATGTTGCTATCCAGTTTTCCCAACATTATTTGTTCCCATACTTCAGCCTCAGGCATTGCCCCTCTTCAGCCTCAAAAATGTGGAGGGAAGGAGGGTCCTTCTCCCGTTATTCGCTCTGGCACGTGCCTTGATGTTTGCAACTGATTCCTGTAGTGTTGCATTGTAACCACCTCTCTTCTGTGTATCGGCAGTGATTTGCCCAGGGCAACATGGCCAAGAGAAAAGAGCACAAGTGAAAGTCTTTCCCCCACATGAGGGTCCTGCTAGACCACTCTTTCTCTTCAAATCAACCTGTGGTCAGTTCTGAAGATTCCCCCTTTTCTTTAGCTTTTCTCCCTTGTGTCGTCGTCCTCCTCTCCATTCTCCTTGCTGTTTTGGCATTCTTCCATGGCACAGAGATCTGGGCCTCATTCGTGGACACATCCCTGGTGTGGACCGAACCTGGAATTGTTTTCTGTCCCTTGGTAGCCCCTCAGTCCATCTCCTTGAAGAGACAGGTGGAATGGCTTCTGCTAGGTAAGCGTCTAGATTATGCATTGCAACATTCATAGAAGGATGTCACTTTTACCCCGACCCCCCGATGGCTGGCTTTTAAAGCAAGTGTGTCCTCACTTAACTGCCAAGAAAGACTATTTGCACACCAGAAACATCAAGCAACTGTAACTTAAGACTCACTGTCAGTCAAGAAATTTCAAAATGTCTGTTGAAAAAAAAAATGAAACTCACAGAAAATTCCACAGAGTATAGAATATTCTTTACCCTTGACTGAAACCACACCATCCGTTTCGCGTACTTGGTTTGCACCATTTTAACTTCTTCTGGAATTCTTTCACATTAGCTGTGTTATACGTGTTCTTTCACACAGCTATGTTATTCCGTTGGACACTACGGTAGAAGGTTTTTTAGAAACAGTGTTGGGTCTCTCATTTTTGTATTTAGGATGCTGTCGAGGACACTGGTCATTACACTGCAAATTTCTTGTTGATGAGAAGCCACCAAAGAATTTTCTCTCATTTCTGCTTCCCAGAAAGGTTTTTGCTACTTGTGAACAATGAATTTGCGACAGCCATACTGTTTTAATTTAACGTATGAATTGTGAACGTGTGTTTCCCTCTTTGCGAAGGTTACTAGCAAGCTCAAAGTCAGACCTATGATGCGGGTCAAACAACCATACAGGACTTTTCTAAACAGATTTGTGAACTAACGTTTTCCATTACCTGACTTTTTTTTTCTTTGCCCTCATTTTTATCTTCACATTGATTTTGACTTTATTTATCGTCTTGAGTTTTCATCTTTTATGTATCTTTGGACTCCACTTTAAAAGTCTTTTGAAAAGAAGCTGGGTTTGATTGGCATTAAGGATAATAGAAACAGTTATGGGGTGTGAGGTCTGAGTGCCTGGAGCTCCGGAGAGAGTTTTAGCTGGTTCATCACTTCAAGGGTCACCAGCATCCAGGAGGTGGTGAAGTCATGGAAATGGAGGAGATGCCCTGGGTGAGGGGGTGGTGAGAGAGAAGCCAAGAAGAAGTCCCGGGGACATCTCTAATGACGCATGGAGGAAGAGAACTCAGCAAAGGAGAAGAAAGTGAAGCCTGCAGCAAGGTTGGAGGAAAGCCCAAGAGAACAGCAGGAGAATGGAGATTCTTCTCTTTTAAAATATCTTAAACTGAGGCGCCTGGGTGGCCCAGTCGGTTGGGCAACCCACTCTTGATTTCAGTTCAGGTCGCGATCCCAGGGGGCGTGGCCTGGAGCCTTGCTCAGCGTGGACCCCGCTTGAGATTCTCTCTCTTTCTCGGCCCTTCTCCCCTCTGCGCGTGCGTGCGCGCGCCCTCTCTCTCTAAAACAGAGAAGAAAGAAAGAAAGAAAAGAAATCTTAAACCCATCGTGTCTCTCTATTTCACCTTTGCCTCATAAAATCAACACGAAGTATTTCACTGTTTAAAGTGTTGATTGAGCCTAGCTTATTCAGCACAGCAACCTTCTATGATTTTTTATTTTTTTATTTTTTATTTTACCCACGGAGAGACGAGCCTTTCTGTTTCCACCCCAACATTCCCGGAGGTCTTGATGGACACCTGTCAGCCTGATCTCCCGCCAGGTTAAGAAGCCTTCCAGTACTTTGAGGCTGACAGCCTGCCCAGACTCCAGGCGGACCTCCCCGGGGGCAGAAGTGCGGGGCTCGGGAAGCACCGGTGGTGGAAAAGTGACGTCAGCATCGCAGAGGGGCGGAAGTGGATTTCTGCAGAGACACCTGGACTCATAATTTAGGCAACTGTCACTTCCTCCCCCACTTGGCAATCAACACCGGAGATGCTTTTGAGCTTTCTTTTGTGCTGCCAGGAGAGAAGATGGGCTCACTGTGCCAATGGGTAATTATTTCATGTCGCTCCAGAAAGAGTACAGACTGCAGCTGCCGTGGAGCAGGGGCTTTGAGCGGTGGATTTAAAGAGCCTCCTCTCACCCGGCATCAAAGAACCTGCTGAAACATTAACTGAGCAACTTTCTGGAAAAATCAGCCTCAGCCAATGGCAACTAGTCTCTCTATCTCAATATTGTGGGGTATGTATACGCATGCTTGAGGTTGTTGGGGTGGGAACCGTGTATCAGAAGTTCAGGAATGGCTAGTTCAAGATTGGGAGCAGTATTGAACTTTGTAAAGCGTATTCAAAGACATGACCTATTTTGATCTTCCCAGTCACACTATCAGCCAGATAGCCACACTATCTCAGAAGAAACCGAGGCTCAGAAGAATTGAAGTGACCTGTCAAGGATTCAGGCAGCTGGTTAGTGATAGAGCAGGAGACCAAACTCAGGTCTCACTACGTAAGTCCTGGGCTTTGTTATAGAACTTTTACTCAGAGAGAGAGAGAGAGCCAGAACCCTCAAACAAATAGGTTAGTTGCTTATGTATGACTCTACATGCCATGCGCCTTCTTCCTTTCCTTCAGGAATAATCTATATGGTTTATCAGCTCAGAGCAGCCTTCCTCCTTTTCCAGCACGTTGCTTTTATCTTCCTGCACCCACTTTTCTCGAACTGGCTTTTATTATCTCCCTCATGAAATTAAAAACACCTTGCAGTCCCTTCGAATCCATTCCATGACTCCGGGGAGCTCTGTGGCTTGGCATGTAGGGTAGAGCCAGGAAACAGTCAGGCAGAAACAATGCCACCACCAAAAATTGCCCAAGGCCCCATTAATTGGAGTTATTCTCTAGACCAGACAGGGACCAACAGACGGGGTTCCATTTGTGTTCATTTTGCTCCCTTAACTACAATGTTGATGCTGTGGAAATAACTCAGGAAGACCTGAAAACCAGGGGCTTGGCTGAGCCACCGGTGTGGCTTAGTAATAAGATCTCTGATTTTTTTTCCTTCATTGATAAAAGAAGGCAATGAGACAAAATGAGGTCCAAAGGTCCTCTTCCAGCACCAGTAGCCATTTCTATGGCGACAGTTTACCGCTGCTTTGACCCACTGGTAGGATTGACCCCAAATTTCTGGGTTTCACAGGTGGAACCATGGGGAAAGTCGTATGAACTAAGAGTATATTCTTTTAGGGAAAATCTTTCAGCCTGAATCAGAAGAATAATGTCATTTCCTTCTCCATCAGCTTCCTGAGGTCGGAGAACGAGCTTGTTGCTGGATGTCCAGTACCTAAAACGGTGTTTGGATACAGCATGTGCTCAGTAGATATCAGTTAATGAAATTAACTTAATGAATGGGTAAATGAAATTAACTTAAACACCCAAGAAATCTGAGGTTTTCAATCTCGTAACTCAAAACCCTGATCAATATTTGAAGATATTTGTACATATCACCCTTCGACTTCAAACTGAAAGGTTTCTTTGATGTATCCTATTCTTGCTAAAATTTGAGACTGCGTTAGCAGAAAGATAATAACTTGAAACAGAAGGAAAAGCCTGAAGAACCCACTATCAGAGATATGAATAGACAATGCACAAAAGAAGAGGGAAAATTACCCTTACCACGTGAAAAGATGTTCAACATCACTCACAATAAGATAAATGTAAATTAGGGGTGCCTGGGTGGCTCAGTCAGCTAAGCGACTGACTTCGGCTCAGGTCATGATCTCATAGCTCATGGGTTCGAACCCCGCGTCGGACTCTGTGCTGACAGCTTGGAGCCTGGAGCCTGCTTCGGATTCTGTGTCCCCCTCTTTCTCTGACCCTCCCCCTGCTCATGAGCGCGCACGCTCTCTCTCAAACATAAATATTTTTTAAAAGTTTTTTTAAATGTTTTTTGAAAAAAAAAAAGAAAAGATAAATGTAAATTAAAACTACACTGAGCTCTACTTCCCACCTGTAAGACCTGTAAGAATCCAAAATTTGGCCCATACACTCTGTTGGTGAGGCTGCGGTAAAACAGGATCTGTATGCATTGCTGGGAGGCATACAATGGCCCCACAGTCCCGAGGGAGGGGAAATTGGCAATATTTGGCCACGTTATACGTACGTGTATCGTGTGGTCCAGTAATCCCACTAGAAATTGATATTGTAGGAGTCTAGATTTCACTATCCTGAAAACCCACTAACAAAAATATGAGATGATGTATGCCCAGATGATGTGCACCATCTGTAATAATAAGACTGGCAATAACCTGAGTCACGAGGAAAACAGTTAAATGAAAAGTGCTTGAGCTGCACGGTGTAAAAAGGAATGAGGAGTTAATGTCTACACCCGACAATGCAGGGATCTCCAGGGAGTATCGTTAAGGAGAAAAGGCATAGCAGAGAAGAACGTGTATAGTATGCTACCATTTATATTAGAAAGGGATGATTTGCATTTATCTGTACGTTGATATAGATATTAGATAGACACGTGGATATACATTTATGCGTCTTCACCTGTAATAAAAACCAATAAAAACCAAACTAAAGGAATAGCGCAAAATTAAAAATGGTTATATAGAGGGCAAGATGGAGGAACTTCTTCAAATAGCATAAAGATTTGTCTTTAGAGGCATATTTCACAAAATTAGAAAACAAAATTAAATAAACCCCCCCAAAACAAAAATAAAATACATGTGATTATATCTGCATATCCAGTTAATAGCGTAATGACACAGAGATGAGCTTTTTCAGGTGACTTTACGATAGTAATTTGACCGTATGTTCCCACCGAGATCAACCGTAAGCACAAAATAACAGCAAAAACCAGAACAAAGCCTTAAACTGTTCTCCGTAATCATAGCGTTGCTGGTAGATGGGGGGCTGCTATTCTGAGATCGTTTTACTGGAAGAGTGAAGAAAAGTGATTACTTGTTATCGTTAAGAACCAGATATTTCTGGCCCAGTTGGAAGGAGATACAGACACAGGATTAGTGAGTTAAGTAAAAGCCTGAGGACCTGTACTTTGTAACGTAGTAGGAAGTCAGGATGTGTTCAATCTTAAAAATGCATATTCTCTACTTGTATCTACTGAGGAGACGCAGACACAGTTCCTGACTATATTCAGGGGTCCCCGAGACCAACCTCAGGCTCACCGACTCTCTACAAATATTTATAGAACTCAGCAAAGCTGTTATACTCACGGTTACAGTTTATTCAATGAAAGGGTACAAGTTGAAATCAGCGATGGAAAAAGGCACATAGGGCAGAGACCAGGAGAAGCCAGGAATAAGCTTCCCATGGGTCTCTTCTCAGTGGAGTCATGCAGACAGTACTTAATTTTCCCAGCAGTGATGTGTGGTAACCACAGAATCTTACTCTAGTCTTGACGTCAGGATACTGACCTGGTACCAGTGAGGCCCCCCCCCCTAGTACTCCGATCGTGGTTTTTAAATACTACTGCTCACAAAAGATAATAGGGCTCTTTGGATAAATGGCTGAATTCGGGCCTAGGGCAGGAAATAATGTACAAGGCGAGCCTAGAACATATTATCATACCAGAGTAAGCTATCAAAGACCATTGGAATTGTGTCAGTAGGAGTCAGGAATCAACCTTTCACTGGCCAAAAAGAACAATTCGAGCATCGACAGAGATAATTACTACAGTAGATTAAAACACATAAAAAATATTTATATCTAGGGGCGCCTGGGTGGCTCAGTCGGTTAAGCCTCCGACTTTAGCTCAGGTCATGATCTCACGGTTCATGGGTTCGAGCCCTGCATTGGGCCCTGTGCTGACAGCTCAGAACCTGGAGCCTGCTTCGGATTCCGTGTCTCCCTCTCTCTCTCTCTGCCTGTCCCCCGCTCACACACTCTCTCTCTCTCTCACAAAAATAAACATTAAAAAAAAGTTTTAAAAAATACTTATATCTGTTATTCATAATGGCATTAAAATAACCACAACATTAGTCACCTTTGGAAGATGCTAGGAGCAACACACATCATTAGTTCGAAAAGACGTAAATGAAGCATTTGCCCTTTCTTTCCTAAATGATCAGAGGAACCAGATCATTGACGTGGGGTGGATGTGCAAGGGCTTCTCTTTGTGGAAGTATTTCAACTAAAAAGAGGCGGAAGGACTGATAGAATACCACTCTTTTTCAAACACTACTGAACTATTGGATTTGGGCAATGATCATCACCCCTTAAAAAAGAGAGGAAACAAAAGACTGTTCCTCCTATTAGAAGTACAAATACCACGAGTAAAGAGGTTTGAGAAAAACAGAGGAACCAAAATGTGACCAAGCACTTAAATCTACTGACCAGTTTATAGGCAACAGGAGACAAGGGGACATGTAAAAGGTCCCTTGGGAAGGCAGCCATGCAGTCAGCAGAGTCCAGACTATGGGGAATACAGTACATTTATGGGGAATTAGTGCTATGGAGCTGGTTTTTTCTACCAAAAATTTGCAGAAAATAAAGGAAGAATCCATAGAATAAAAGAGGCACAACATCAAATTGGAATATGTAATACTTATTTGTATCCTAATTCAAACTATCAAAGTGAAGAACGAAGCAAAAATAAAAACACAGCTGGTAAAAGGTGAACACGCATTATGTGATGATATGAAGAAATGAATTGATTTCAGGTGTGATGAAAGTGTGTCTTTCTAAAGGACTCCTTACCTTTCAAAGATACACAATAGAATCCTTACGAATGAAAACAATACGATGTCTGGGATTTGCTTCAAAGTAATCGTTTGGGAGGTACGGGGAATGGATGGGAATATAGATGAAACGAAATTGGTCATACTTGTATTGATAATTGTTCAACTGGGGGGAGAGCTCCAGCATATATTCTACCTTCTACATGTTTGCAAATTTCGGTGATAAAAAATAAAAATAACAAAAGACAACAAAAACCAAAGTCCTGTAGCAAATAGTAAAGGCGATCCCATTATTTTGACTGAAAAAAGGAATAGGCAATCTCATTCATTCATTCATTCATTCATTCAACAAATTATTGAGCATCCATTCTGTGCCAGACAACAGTGAAGGGAAGAGAAAGAAAAATTCCTTGTCTCCATGGAGCTTACATTCTAGTGATGGGAAAAGGCCACTGGAAATAAAATGAGTGAGTGAAACAAAGTATGCCAGATGATTCTGTCATGGCGGATTGTCAATTAGCCTAAGGGGCTAGAGAATTTGGGGGAACGGTTATGTTGAAGAAGCTATCCACAAGACGATGACATTTCTTTCTTTCTTTTAAGTTTTTATTTTAATTCCAGTTAACTACAGTGTTATATAGTTACAGTAGTTTCACTGTAAAATACAGTGATTCAACAATTTTATGCATCACCCAGTGCTCATCGTGACAGCCACACTCCTTAATCCCCATCACCTATTGAACCCATCCCCCCCCCACCCACCTCCCCTCTGGTAACCGTCTGTTCTCTATAATTAAGAGTCTGTTGGGGTGCCTGGGTGACTCAGTCGGTTAAGTGGCCGACTTTGGCTCAGGTCGTGATCTCATGGTCCGTGAGTTCGAGCCCCGCGTCGGGCTCTGTGCTGACAGCTCAGAGCCTGGAGCCTGTTTCAGATTCTGTGTCTCCCTCTCTCTGACCCTCCCCTGGTCATGCTCTGTCTCTCCCTGTCTCAAAAATAGATAAAACGTTTAAAAAAAGAGTCTGTTTCTTGATTTGTCTCTCTCTCTCTTTTTTCCTTTTGCTCATTTATTTTGTTTCTTAAGTTTCACATGAGTGAAATCACATGGTAGTGGCCTTCCTCTGTCTGACTTATTTCACTTAGCATTATACCCCCTAGATCCATCCATGTCATTGCAAATGGCAAAATTTCGTTCTTCTTTATGGATTAATAACATTCCATATATACATCCATTCATCAATCCATTCATCAATCGATGGACACTTGGGCTGCTTCCATATCTTGGCTGTTATAAGTAATGCTATTATAAACATTAAGGTGCATGTATCTCTTTGAATGAGTGCTTTTGTATTGTTTGGGTGAATACCCAGTATAAGTAGTGCAATTCCTGGATCATAGGTAGTTCTATTTTTAACTTCTCGAGGAACCTCCATACTGTCTGCCATAGTGGCTGTACCCGCTTGTATTCCCACCAACAGTGCATGAATGTTCCTTTTCCCCCACATCCTTGCCAACACCTGTCGTCTCTTGTTTGTTGATTTTAGCCATTCTGACAGGTATGAGGTGATATCTCATTGTGGTTTTGACACGCATTTCCCTGATGATGAGTGATGTTGAACGTCTTTTCGTGTGTCTGTTGGCTATCTGGATGTCTTCTCTGGAGAAATGTCTGTTCATGTCTTCTGTCCATTTTTAGTTGGATTATTTGGATTTTGGATGTTGAGTCAATTCTTTATATATTTTGGATACTAACCCTTTATCAGAAATGTCATTTGCAAATGTCTTCTCCTATTCAGTAGGTTGCCTTTTAGTTTTGTTGAATGTTTCTTTTGCTATTTATTTTAATGTAGAAGCTCTTTATTTTGATGTAATCCCAATAGTTTGTTTTTGCTTTCATTCTGATGTAGTCCCAATAGTTTATTTTTCCTTTGTTTCCCTTGCTTCAGGAGACATATCTAGAAAAAAGTTGCTAAGGCTGATGACAAAGGGGTTACTGCCCGTGTTCTCTTCTAGGATTTTCATGATTTCAGGTCTTACATTTATGTCTTTGATCCGTTTTGAGTGTATTTTTGTGTAAGGTGTAAGAAAGTGGTCCAATTTCTTTCTTTTGCATGTTGCTGTCTATTTTCCCTACACCATCTGTTGAAGAGACTGTCCTTTTCCCATTGGATGTTCTTTCCTGCTTTGTTGAAAGTTAATTGATCATATAGTTGTGGATTCATTTCTGGGTTTCCTATTCTGTTCCATTGATCTAGGTGTCTATTTTTGTGCCAGTACCATACTGTATTGGTCACTATAGCTTTGTAATACAGCTTTAAGTTTGGAATTGTGATGTGTCCAGCTTTGCCTTCCTTTTTCAAGGTTGCTTTGACTATTTGGGATGTTTTCTGGTTCCACACAAATTTTAGGATTGTTAATTCTAGTTCTGTGAAAAATGCTGTTGGTATTCTGATAGGGATGCATTAAATGTGTAGATGGCTTTGGGTAGTATAGAAATTTTAAAATATTTGTTCTCCCAATCCATGAACATGGAATGTCTTTCTATTTCTTTGTGTCATCTTCAGTGTTTTATAGTTTTCAGGCTGCAGGTCTTTCACCTCTTTGGTCAGATTTTTTCCTGGTGCAATTGTAAATGGGATTATTTTATTAAGTTATTTTTGGTGCAATTGTAAATGGGATTATTGTAATAATTTATCTTTCTGCTGCTTCATTATTGGTGTATAGAAATGCAACAGATTTCTGTACCTTAATTCTGTATCCTGTGACTTTACTTAATTCATTTATCAGTTCTAGCAGGGGTTTTTTTGGTGGAATCTTTTAATAGTATCATGTCATCTGCAAATAGTGAAAGTTTTACTTTTTCCTTACTGATATGATGCCTTTTATTTATTTTTGTTGTCTGATTGCTATGGCTAGGACTTCCAATACTATGTTGAATAAAAGTGGTGAGAGTGGACATCCTTGTCTTGTTCCTGACCTTGGGGGAAAAAGCTCTCAGTTTTTCCCATTAAAGATGATGTTAGCTGTGGGTTTTTCATACACGGCCTCTATTATGTTTATATGCTCCCTCTAAACCTACTTTGTTGAGGGGTTTTATTGTGAATGGATGTTGTACTTTGTCAAATGCTTTTTCCGTGTCAGTTGAAATGATCATATAGTTCTTAACCTTTCTTATTGAGGTGATGTATCACATTGATTGATTTGTGAATATTGAACCACTCTAGCAACGTGGGAATAAATCTCGCTTGATTGTGGTAAATGATTTTTTAAATGTGTCGTTGGATTTGGTTGGCTAGTATTTTATTGGGGATTTTCCCTCAATCTATGAAGATCTATATTCATCAGGGATATTGGCCTGTAGTTTTCTTATTTGGTGGTGTCTTCATCTGGTTTTGGTATCAGGATAATTCTGGCCTCATAGGATGAATTTGGAAGTTTTCCTTGCTTTTCTATTTTTTGGAATGATTTGGGAAGAATAGGTGTTACCTCGTCTTTAAATGTTTGGAAGGATTAGCCCGTGGAGCCATCTGGTCCCGGACTTTTGTCTGTTGGGAGGTTTTGCTTGTTTGTTTACTGATATAATTTCTTTCCTGGTTATTGGTCTCTTCAAATTTTCTATTTCCTCCTGTTTCAGGCTTTGGTGGTTTATCTAGGAATTTATCCATTTGAGAAAACATGTAAAGAAGGTAAGGGGAGAGGTGCATAGGTATCTAGGGGAAGAGCATTCCAGGAAGATGGACCTAGCACACAGGCACTGAGGCAAGAGGGCACTGAGAGTGCCAATAGAACAGCAAGGAGACTAGTGTGGCTGCAGGAGAGCGAGCAAAGGCGAGGGTAGGAAGCCAAGTGGAAGACGTAGTGCAGGGTCTTGGTAGCTACAGACACGACTCTGTGACATGAATTGAAATGGAAAGCCATTAGAGGTTGATTGGTCTGTATTGATTGATTGATTGATTGATTTAAAAGTAGGCTCCGGGGTGCCTGGGTGGCTCAGTCGGTTAAGCGTCCGACTTCCGCCCAGGTCATGATCTCACAGTTCGTGGGTTCGAGCCCTGCACTGGGCTCTGTGTTGACAGCTCAGAGCCTGGAACCTGCTTCGGATTCTGTGTCTCCCTGTCTCTCTGTTCCTCCCCTGCTCTCACTCTGTCTCTCACTCTCTCAAAAATAAATAAAGATTAAAATAAATAAATAAATAAAAGTAGGCTCCATGCACGCCCAATGTGGGGCTTGAACTCACTACCCTGAGATTAAGAGCTGCATGCTCTACTGACTGAGTCAGCCAGGTGTCCCCGATTGGTGTGTGTTTTTTTTTTTTTTAGTTTCTTGAAGTATGTATTAATTTCTTAGGACCGCCATACAAATTACTACAAATTGGACAGCTTAAACCAACAGAAATCTATTCTCTCAACATTCTGGAGTCTACAAGTCCAAAATCAGAGTGTCAGTGGGGTTTATTCTTTCTGGAGGCTGAGCCCTGAGGAACCGTAAAATTTAGATGAAGGGAGAAAGCATAGCTAAGACGGATGAACAATCAGACAGGAGGGAACCAAGAGAATGTGGTGTCCTGGGAACCAAGTGAAGAACTGTTTCAGCTATGTCTAAGAAATGTTGCTGATAGGTTCATTAAGAGGAGGACTGAGACTGACCATTCAACTGAGCAATACGAAAGGCACCGGTGACCTTGGCAGGAACAATTACAGCTAAATGACAGGGACAGATGCCTTATTGGGTTCGGGAGACCATGGGAGCAGAGAAAAAGAAGAAAAGACCATTCTTTTTGAGAAGTTTTGCTTTAAGAGAGAGCCAATAATGGAGCAATATAGAGAAGTACAAGGATAGCTTGTTTTTCTTTTTAATTTTTTAATTTCTTTTTTATTTTTTACAGAGAGAGAGAGAGAGAGTACACCAGCAAGCGGGGAGGGGCAGAGAGAGAAGAGACACAAAATCTGAACAGGCTCCAGGCTCTGAGCTGTCAGCACGGAGCCCGATGCGGGGCTCGAACTCACGAACCACGAAATCATGACCTGAGCTGAAGGCAGACACTCAACCGACTGAACCACCCAGGCGCCCCAAGCTTGTTTTTATTTTTAATGGGAGACACAATATTGAGTTCATAGAGTAATGGGAATGATCAAATAGGGAAGGAAACATGAAGGGTGCCAGAGGAAAAAGAATTGCACGTGAAATGCGCTGGATGAGAGGGATGAGATTTAGATTGAAGGAGCGGTGTTGTCCTGAGTGTGACCAGATCATCCCTTCTACAGGCTGGGGTGGAGAGGACACAGACGTGGGACAGACGCCAGCAGCTGGGTATATGTCATGGTGGGAGCTCGTACAAGTTCTCTTCTGAATACTGCTGCTTTCTTAGTAAAGCGTGAAGCTAGGAGCGAGGATGGGGTAGGAGGTGTTGGAGTTTTGAGGAAAGAAGGGTAGGTACGAGAGAGCTATCCAGAAGAGTGGGAGAGTGAGGGACTAGGGCAACATAGCAGCATTCAGGGTGTCCTTGAGGTGGTGGTCAAACAGTGAGACGGGGCAGCCTGGCAGCGTGCCTTTCGCCAGCTCTTGTCAGATGTGCAGGTGTTGACACAGAGTAGGCAGAGAGCTGGGTTTAGCAAGGAGCTGCGTTATGCCAAGCGAAGAAAGAAGATAAGCAAAGGCGGTGAGAATGGATGCAAGGGAGGGATGGTAACACTTGACGTGGACTTTTAACATGGGAAAAAGCAAAGTGAAGACGGTGTCGTACAAGGGGGAAATGGTGATTGAATCAACAGGTCGTAGGTCCCGTGTGCAACACAAGAACTATTGAACTTGGGTGTCAGAAGATAGGAGCTAAAAAACTGAGGATTGAAAAGATCACCTCCACGGAGACTGGAATCCCCAAGAACCATGGCAGAAGTAGCACTGGAGAGTGTGACAGTGAGCCCAGAGCTGAAGTGCAAGCGTGCTGGCAGAGTAGAGGACGACGGCAAGGAGCCGTAGGTGACAATCTATCCAAAGGACACTCCAACCCGGAAGTTCTTAGGGAGAGGTGATGGAAAATGAGGAGCTGGGGGTGGGGCATCCGTCTCACCTCTAGACCCAAGGGTATGAGGAAGGTGGGAGAGAACCAGCCAGAAGTGGAGAGGACTGAGGCGCCAGAAGGGGAGGGGAATGTTCTGACAAGCGGTGGCGTATGCTAGAAGATGTGCCCACAACTCTCTTGAGCTCCGGAGGGCCCGGTAGAAGAGTGTTATGGATGGGGAGGGCTGGGAGATTGGGCCAGAAAAGAAATGTACAGAGCTGCAGAGGGTTTCCCGTGTGGGGAAAGAGGATGACCTGCGTCTGGTGTGTGGGAGCAGGGGGCGGGATGGATGATAAAAACAGAAAAAATGGCCCAAAGAGATTGGTCTCAACAGTCTCAAGACAGAAGGGGGTGAAGCCACTGCATGTTGGGTGTGAGGGAGCGGTAGGGTCTTGGGCTATGGTAACGTTCCTGTCAACCAGAGATGAGGAGGCGGGGGAGAGGACATTGAGAGATCCCTGGAGGCTTGTGGAGGTAGGGGTCAGGGCAAGGTTGTCTTACCTAGAATTTGCTTGGCGCCACGAATATTCTGAGTGCATTAAATCTCTTAATCCTCGTAACCACCCTACAGAGCAGGCGTTATTATCCCCACTGTTAGATGAGAAGCACAGAGAGGTTAAATAATTTGCCCAAGGCCATACAGCCAGTGAGTGGTGAAGCCCAGATTTAAATGGACACTGTCTGCCTCAGGGGCCATGTTCTCGATCACTAACTCTACCAATATTTGACATTCGTTGAACGTCGGCGGGGTAATATCTACGTGCCCACATCTCTGTGAGCTTTCTAAGAGTACAGACTGCTGTTCATCTTTTTCTCCCCTGCCCTGGCAAAATGTCAGGTAGTTAGAAGGTGCTTAATAAACGTTTGAATAGTAAATAAATGGGTGTAGGAATTGAATGAGTAACTAGATGAACGAAATAAACAAATTTGACCTTGCAGAAGGCTGGAGGTTGGGTTTTAAATGAATGAAATTGTCCCTTTGCCATACCAAATATTACAGACAAACAACCAGGTACTCGTTGTAAAGCGATAAGGAAAACAGGGCATGAACACATGAATAGAACAGAAGTCAGGCATTAGACCTAAATATGCAAAGGAATTTATTAAATGAAAAATCGGCATTTTGAAATCATTGTGGAAACATGGATTTAAGAAGGGATCCAGGGAAACGGTTTATCCCGGGGAAAATGTATATCCAGATTGCATCTAGAGAAAAATGTATGTCTAGATTGCATCTAGAAAAAAATGCAATCTGGGGCGCCTGGGTGGCGCAGTCGGTTAAGCGTCCGACTTCAGCCAGGTCACGATCTCGCGGATCTCGCGGTCCGGGAGTTTGAGCCCCGCGTCGGGCTCTGGGCTGATGGCTCAGAGCCTGGAGCCTGTTTCCGATTCTGTGTCTCCCTCTCTCTCTGCCCCTCCCCCGTTCATGCTCTGTCTCTCTCTGTCCCTAAAAAAAAAAAAAAAAAAGAAAAAAATGCAATCTGGATCCAGGATACAATATAGATGAATCAAAAATTAAAATATAAAACAATGAAATTCTAGAAGTCTGAGGGACAAGGATGTACACACTACATGCATTTTTTATCTCAATGTGTGGAAGGCATTTATAAATGTAATAAAAAGCCCCAAAAGGTAAAAGGTTGATAAATCTGATCAACATAAAAATAAAAATTTCAGCCTGACAAAAGCCACAATTAATCAAGATAATAGATACGCAACAAGATGGGCTAAACTATTTGCAACTCCTGTCATAAAGGGCTTCTAAAAATCCAGGCTCAAAACAATTCAATAACATAGTGGACAAAGAACAGGAATGCGTAGTTAAAAAGAACGGAAATGTAAATTGCTATCAAGCACGTAAATATCCTCAGCCTCACTCATAAGAGGAGGAATGGGATTCAAATGATATGGCATTACCACGTTGCTATCGCGCTGGCAAAAATCCAAGTTTTGATAACACACTCTGTGGTGAGAGTGTGGGGAAACAGGCACCCTTGTGGACTCACACACGTGCAAAATTACACACGAACAAGGATATTCGCGGCAGCTGTTCTAACAGCAAAAGATAAGAATCCGTTAAGGATATGAGGCATATACGATACCCATGCAGGGGTGTGTTGCTACACATACAGGTAAATACAAGCACCTGCTAAAAAGCGGAAGGAAATTCTATAGAAGGATGTGGAATGGGCTCCAAGATTCATCAAGTAGAAAAAAAAAAAAAACAGGGGGCAGAACAGGATGCTACCATTTCTATTTTTTTGTTTTGTTTTGTTTTGTTTTCCCGAGAGAGAGGAAAAAGAACCTATGAATGTATACGTGTTTGGTGTGGTTCGATAGAATAGCACATGTTGAAGGATGTTGAAGGATAGCCAAGAAACCGGCAATACGGGGAACACAGTGAGTGGTCTTATACATGTCACGCATAGAGACTCATGCATACCCTTCGTGTCTTTTGAATTTGTGCGTAAGGTACCTATTCCGAGTAATTGTAGTAACATAAAAAGAATGTCTTTTTGTCCTCAAGTTGGGGAGACCCTGCTTTACTACAAGATGAAAAATGTTAGGTGTCCTGAGAGAGGCAGAGATGAAATCATGTTCTGGCCTGGCTAGAAAGACGGGGCTGGTGGAAATTTAGCGGGAGTGTGCTTATATTTTATTTAAATATACCCAAATGCCCAGGAATGAGTATACTTGATGTCTAAGTTCAGGTCATGTTCAGCAGCACTTTAGCCCCCAACAATTTTTTTTTTTCCAGCTAAAAGCAGGTGCCTGAAAAGTTGAAGAATTCCACAAGGGCACGGATAGCATGTGGTAAAAGTCAAGGGTCTGAGAGGGGCTCCTGGGGTGGCTCAGTCGGTTGAGCTGCCCCCTCAGCTTAGGTCATGATCTCTCAGCTCATGGGTTCGAGCCCCAGCTCATGGGTTTGAGCCCCGCATCGGGCTCTATCCTGACCGCTCAGAGCCTGGAGCCTGCTTTGGATTCTGTGTCTCCCTCTCTCCCTGCTCAGACTCTGTCTCTCCCTCTCTCTCAAAAATAAACATTTAAAAAAAAATTTTTTTTTTAAGTGAAGGGTCTGATGTTACTAGTTAAAGGCTTTTTAAACACTCACCAAGCTCCTTTCTCACCTGTCCTGGTGGTAAAGTAATTGTACTTAACACCATTGTGTGCCAGTGGGAGACAGAAAATGTACGTTATTTTTAGCAAATTCTAGTAAAAATGGCAGATGCTCTTTGGACTCTGCTGGCAGATTTGCCTCTCAGCTCCTGGGAAGCCAAATTTATTTAAATTTCCATCCTTGCCTGTCATCTCAAATGGAGAAATGGGACTTTTTAGATTCCTCCAACTGTGATGTGGTGGGTGAATCCATTCCCAAGGTGGCATCCAACTGGGGCTGGCAAAAAGTTTCAGTTTTTCTTCTTAAAGCCAAGGAAAGACACAAAGTCTCAGCTCAGCAGCTGATGCAGACACCTAATTTACAGATGTACCACTCAGAGCACCTCTGCCTATATTTTCTTAAAAAAAAAAAAAAAGTGTTGTTTTTTTTTTTTTACATATATTTATTTTTTGAGAGACATAGAAACACAGAACACAAGTTGGGGACGGGCAGGGAGAGAGGGAGACACAGACTCCGAAGCAGGCTCCAGGTTCTGAGCTGTCAGCACAGAGCCCAACGCGGGGCTCGAACTCACCAACCGTGAGATCATGACCTGAGCCGAAGTCGGGAGCTGACTGAGCCACCCAGGCGCCCCTGCCTTTATTTTCTAAAGTAAAGTTTCAGGTGACTCATTAACTCTAGCCCTTTCCATATCAACTAGCAGAAACCGTCTTAAAGATTAAGATATTGTTACTCAAGAGAAGGAAGCTCTTTATTTCACTGTTTATTGCCCGAGTCACCAAAAACTTCTATTAAAATTTGCTCTGTATCATCCCTTTCAGTGTAATATTTGACACATATATTCCTCTGCCTTTTTCACTTTCATTCCCCAGAGGCAGCCACTATCCTGACTCTGTGTTTCTAATTTCCCGCCTGCGGCTTGTCTTTGCATAACGTCTGTAGTTTTGTTTTTGTTTTAACGAGCGTAAATTCTTTAAAGTAGCCACACGTATCAATAGCTTTTTACAGTGAACTCTTTCTGTATTCTGTGTTCCAAAAATCCTTATGACCTCAATCCTTAGGACCTTATACATCTTCTAAAATTTTAAATTTCTTTTCATATTTAAATCCTTAGGCCAAGTAAAAGGACTCTTTTGAATAAGGTAGGGAAGGGGTCTAATTTCAGGGGGTTTTTTGTTTTTGTTTTTTATTGTTGCATTTATCAATTTCTCTAAATAGACAGTTTCTAAGTGGACACTTTTCTAAATAGTCCCATTGGTCTGAAATGTCACTTCGGTCATATATCAGTTTCATGAAGGCACGGTCTTTGACTCTGTTGCATTTGTTAATTTGTCTATCCTTACTGCAATATCTCATACTGCTGTATTCACAATCTTAATTATAATTACAATAATCTTTGAAATAAACTGAAGAAACCGTGGATCTGAAGATTCACATTATTCCTCTACAGGGGTGTCCTGGCTTTTCTTTGCCTCTATTCTTTCCCGAATTCACTTACTAAGTCCCATAAAAACAAGGTAAGGATTTTAACTAAAATTGCGTTCAATCTACAGATGAGTCCACGGAGATTGAAATCTTTATGATATTCTTTCTATAGTTAGAAAACCATCTGTAAAGAGAAAACCTATCTATAGAAAGGCTCAATATTAAATAAATTTCTGTGTAGGTCTTTATTAATGTTTTTCACTAATGTGTAGTGTGTGTGTGTGTGTGTGTGTGTGTGTGTGTGTGTGTGTGTATTTGCTATTATAAGTGCTGTCTTTTCTTTTTAAAACTTTTTTTCCAAACTATTGGTTGCTGATGCGTAGAAATGTATTTGACTTTTTATACTGATCATTAGCCAGCCAAACTTACTATTTCTGCCCATTATCTATAGATCTTTTGAGCTTTTATGTAGACAACCATATCTGTGCATGACAATTTATTCCTTTCCAAATTTTATTTTCCTTTTTATACCGTACTTGCTAGAAACTCCAGTACAATGTTGAACACAGGCAGTAACAAAGGGCATTTTGTCTTAATTCTGGTTTGAAAGGAGATGCCTTTAAAGCTTCCCCATTAAGAATATTTGCTGTAGAATTTTTGTAGTTGCTTTTCATCAGGCTAAGGAAGCTCCAATCCTATTTCTAGTTTGTTTGGAATTTTTATCATGAATAGGTGTTGAATTTTGTCATATGCTTCTTTCTCCATCTTTTCTAATAATAACACGCTTTTCTCCCTTGAATCTATTAATGTAATAAATGACATTTATGGATTTTCTAATGCTAAATCACTTTTGTTCTCCTGAATAAACCCAGCTTGGACACAGACATATGTATACGGTGTAGGCTTTCTCTGTCTTAAGGCACTTCTAGTGAATTATATTTTTCTAGGAATTTGTTTCCAGTTCACCTGAGTTTTCAAATTTATTGGTTCGAAATGTTCATAGTATTAGTCCATCTCTTTGGCCTCTGCTGGCCTGGATTTATGTCCTTTTTTACATTCCTAACATTGTTTGTGCCTTCTTTCTTTTTGGAATGGTTCATCTCATCAGTTTTTTGTCTATTTCAATAGTCTTTTCAAAGAGCCATGTAGGACTATGTTGAACCTTACTACTGTATCTCTGCTTTCTATTTCATTGAGGTTGAGTCATTTTCTCCTGCTTTTCATGGGTTTATTGTTCATTTTCTAATTTCTTAAGTTGGGTATTTAGTTGCTTAATTTTCAGCCCTTCTTTTCTTAGTGTATTTAAAGCCATATTTTCCCTCACTCAGTATCCTAATGTAATATGTAGAATTTATATTATTGTTTAATTCTATCCAGAATCATAACATTAGTTACTATCATTTATTTTACTATTATTACTATCATTTAGCTACAAAGAAGTTTTTGGATTCCACTATGACTTCCAAATGTATGGAGTTTTTTAAATTATATTTTTAGAACTGGGGTGCCTGGGTGTCTCAGTCGGTTGAGCGTCCGACTTCGGCTCACGTCATGATCTCCCGGTCTGTGAGTTCGAGCCCCACGTCAGGCTCTGTGCTGACAGCTCAGAGCCTGGAGCCTGTTTCGGATTCTGTGTCTCCCTCTCTGACCCTCCCCCGTTCATGCTCTGTCTCTGTCTCAAAAATAAGTAAACGTTAAAAAAAAGAAAGAAAACACAAAAATATAAAACTCCTAGAAGATAACAAAGAAGAAAATCTAAGATGACCTTGAACATGGAAATGACTTTTCAGATATAACATTAAAGGCACAATCCATGAAAGAAATCAATGATAAACTGGGCTTCATTCAAATGAAAAATTCTGTTCTGCAAAAAACAATACAAAGAAAATGAAAAACCACAGAGGAAAAACTATTTGCAAAAGATACATGTAATACAGTTATCCAAGTTGTATAAAGAAGTCTTAAAACTTAATAAGAAAATGAACCACCCAATTAAAAAATGGGCAAAAGAGGGGCACCAGGGTGGCTCAGTTGGTTGAGCGTCCGACTTCAGCTCAGGTCATGATCTCACAGTTAGCGAGTTTGAGCCCCGTTTCAGGCTCAGTGCTGACAGCTCGGAGCCTGGAACCCACTTCAAATTCTATGTCTCCCTCTCTCTCTGACCCGCCGCTGCTCACGCTCTGTCTCTCAAAAATAAATGTTAAAAAAATTTTTTTTCAATGGGCAAAAGAACTTAAAGGATACCACACCCGGGTTTTTTTTTTTTAAATGTTTATTTATTTTTGAGAGAGACAGAGACAGAATGCCAGTGGGTTAGGGGCAGAGAGAGGGAGACACAGAATCCAAAGCAGGCTCCAGGCTCCGAGCCGTCAGCACAGAGCCCAATGTGGGGCTCGAACTCACAGAGCTGTGGGATCATGACCTGAGCCGAAGTCAGACGCTCAACCAACTGAGCCACCCAGCTGCCCAAACACACCCGGTTTTTAATTAGGTTGTCTTGTATTGCTGTTTTAAGAGTTATTTATATATTCTGGATACTAGACCTTTATCAGATAAAATGATCTCCAAATATTTTCATCCATTCTGCGGCTGTTTTTATTGACTTTGACAGTGTCTTTTGATGCACAAGAACACTTTTACTGGACTTAATGTTGATGAAGTCCAATTTATTTTTTCTTTTGTTGCTTTTACATTTGCTGTCCTATTAAGAAACCAATGCCTCATCTAAGGTCAGGATTTACCCTTATATTTTCTTCCAAGAGTTGTACAATTTTAGCTCTTATATTTAAGTTTTTCATCCATTTTGAGCTAATTTTTGTAAATGGTAGAGCCCAAATTCATTCTTTTGAATGTGGGTATCCAATTGTCCCAGCACCGTTTGTAGAAAGACTATTATTATTTCCCTCATTGAATGGTCTTGGCACAAATGTCAAACCAAATGACCATAGTTTATTTCTGGATTCTCAATTCTATTAGTTCATCTATGTACATAAGCACTTTTTTAAAATGTTTATTTATTTTTGAAGGAGAGAGAGGCAGAGTGTGAGCGGGGGAAGGGCAGAGAGAGAGAGGGAGACACAGAATCCGAAGCAGGCTCCACGCCCTGAGCTGTCAGCACAGAGCCCGACTCGGGGCTCAAACCCACGCACCGTGAGATCATGACCTGACCCAAAGTTGGACGCTTAAACGACTGAGTCACCCAGGTGACGCTAAGCACTTTTAGTAATACAGTAATCCTTCATTACACCCATGAAATGACATTCCTTGAAGACAGGGGAAACAACTTATTCACCTTGGTATTTTCTACCCAGCATTTAGCAGACCCTCAGAACATGTTCACCTGAATAAATGAAATTAATCATTTACTTTTGAGGAAAGGAATGGAAATGGAGTCCACAAGAAAGATGGGCTCCTTTCCTCATGGAGTATTTTACTGTTTGATGTGGATTTGGAATTCTGGCATTCCTTCTCCACTATCTGCAATGGTAATTTTTTTTTTTTTTAAGCTTCAAGTATACAATTTACTGACACAACATTTACATACAACACCTGGTGCTTATCACAACAGGTGAGCTCCTTAATCCCCATCATCTATTTAATCCATCTCCCCCTGCCCTGCCCCTCTGGTCACCATTACTTTGTTCTTTATATGGTTGTTTCTCCATCTGTCTTTTTTCCATGATCGCTTGTTTCTTAAATTCCACGCGAGTAAAATCATATGGTATCTGTCATTCTCTGATTTCACTTAGCATAATACTCTCTAGCTCCATCCACGTCATTGCAAATGGCAAGATTTCATTCTTTTTTATGGCTGAGTAATATTCCATTGTATGTATGCACACACACACACACACACACACACACACACACACACACACAATCTTTATCCAATCATCAGTTGATGGACATTTGGGCTCTTTTGATAATTTGGCCATTGTTGACAATGCTATCTATAAACATCGGGATGCATGTATCCCTTTCAATCTATCTTTTTGTATCCTTTGGCTAAATACCTAGCAGTGCAATTGCTGGATTGTAGGGTAGTTCTATTTTTAGCTTTTTTGAGGAACTTCCATATTGTTTTCCAGAGTGGCTGCATCAGTTTGCATTCCCACCAACTGTGTAAGAGGGTTCCCCTTTCTTCACATAGTCACAAACACCTGTGGTTTCTTGTGTCAATTTTAGCCATCCTGACAGGTATGAGGTGATATCTCATTGTGGTTTTGATTTGCATTTTCCTGATCATGAGTGATGCTGAGCATCTTTTCATGTGCCTGTTGGCCATCTGTTGGTCTTTGGAAAATATCTGTTCATGTCTTCGGCCCATTGTTTAACTGGATTGCTTTTCTGGGTGTTGAGTTTTAAGTTATTTACACA